>NC_048536.1:11505852-11827428 GCF_902806685.2 Maniola hyperantus | reverse complement strand
TTTTTAGCTCTATGCGAATTATTGTAACCTTGAATGTCTATTTTGACCGTATAGAATAGCAGGTAACACGTTAAATTTACAATTAGATTATTAGATACGTAATTATGAGAGTAGTCGATAAATAGTTTAATAAAACATGAGGGTTGATCAAAACATATAAAGTTCATAATTTTTTTTCAGAGAGCTTTGATGTGTATAATATAGAAACAGCTTTACCGAAGTTAGATTTGGATGCAATCGAAAACCATATAAAAGCAGCTAAGGAAGCCGAAAGACGAGTATGTGCTTATTGATTTGTATTATTGTGAAATGGTACCTACCTATTTATTTAATTAAAATTAGGATTCATAAACAAGTAGGTAATCAGTTGCAGCTTGTCATAAAATCAAAGGGTCGGTATTATGTACAGTACCCGGCAGGAAATATTGTACATCGACCTTTAGAAAGAGAAAGCGGTTTCGTAGAGCGTTGTTTCCGTCTTGAGACCGACAAAATGTCACATAGGTATGAGTAACAGAGACAACGCTCTACGAAGCAGCAAACTCTTTCTAATTTTTTTCTTTTTTAAGTTCTATTTATTTTAAAAATTTAGGTTGGTAGGTAATAGGTATCTACAATATAATATCGACCCTTTCATTTTACGAATTTACCCCAATCATTCCCAACACAGCTTTGAAATTGGCGCTTATTGAAGTAACGGTTAATGGATACATTCACATTTTACCACGTCTCTTGCAACCCAAGAATAAAATTAAGCAGTTACCTACCTACCTAACTGTTAAAATAATTTAGGTGCATTGGCAGTGTGGTACTTAGCTTAGCTTTCTACGGTGCGATGATTCAACGGTGTAGGCAGACTGCCGTTTATTACTTAATGTTTTGCTGTATCCATTTCCATACTTCAATAGCTGACCGGACAGCCTGACGCGTGTTTTGTTGTGTTTGCTACAAAGTTTGCTACAAAGGCGTAGTTAATTGGGTGTAATAAAAAATTAAGTGTTAATAATGGCGTCGATGCCTTACTTCAATTCGGAACAAAGACATTATAAAAAGGACACAAGATTTCTTTTGGATTTATATACAATTACGTATGATAACCACGAAACCGTGGATAATATTTGCTGCCTCGTAAGTTAAATATTTATTTAATTACCTACTCTTTGTTCGAAAACACAACCCTAATAAACCATAAAGTATTTTTTAACAAAGAGAAAAAAAATAGAACGGGTATTTTTGTCCTTGGCCTAAATGTCAAACATGACAGGAGTGACAGGATGGGGCGAAAATACGTCGAATTATGTTTTGTCTGTTTACCTTTACCTTTAATTTTTCTCTACGATTCAACGAAAAGTGAAAAAGCGTGCCATTTTTTTGCCAAAAAATAAAGACTGATTAGTTTTAAGATGTTCGAAAATTTAATAACGAATATAAAACGAAAATTTAGCAAGACTTCTGATGAAATAAGTCCAGTAGAAAAGGAGAAATCAGGGTTTAAAAAAAGTTTGCAATATTTTAAAACAAAATTTTCGAAGCCTAGCGAAACCAATGTTACTACTCATGTTTCGGTCCCCAATTATTACTACAATGATAATAATATGTCTCTAAGCCCCCGAGCGATTGGTGCTGGTGAATGCGCTCAAACTGAAATTGAATGGCCAAATCTCTGTGACACCAACCCTAACATATTGGACAAATTCACTAGGATCGTTACCACTGTAGACAGTACACCTTACGACAGAAATGTGAGGAATCATTGCCTGCAATAGATATTGATAAGATTCAGACATGTTTATCTAGTCAATTTAAAGATTTGTTATTTTTCAGAAACGCAATGACAGAGAGGAGATTAGAAAACGTTTGGCCATGGGTGTTGATAGTGAGGAGTATTACAGTTTGGGTCACATAGACCGTCCAGGGAAGAAACCCAGCTTACATTCCAGACTTCAAAATGGTACCTAAGCATATTATAATATTATTAATTACTTACAAGATATCCTTTGCAGTATCTATATCCCAACCATGTACCTATCTATGTTAATAATATGTTTATGATCCGAGCCTCTAGCCAGTTGATGTGTTAAGTGTATCTATTGCTAAAAATAAGTGTTTGTTGCTTTCATTGAATTATAAATAATGTGTTGGGTTAAAACATGGGAATTTGGAACATTAATCATGATTCGTGACTAACTCAAATCTAGGTCAATCTCAAAACCTTAAAATATAATACAAAAACCTAAATTTGTACTAATTCTTGGTTATAATAATTTAAAAAACTAGTGCAGAAAACAAATCATCAAAGTAAGTAGTTGAAAACAAAAGAATATCTTTATAAAATGGCAAAATATAATTTTATACCAACTGGTTCAAGTACCCATGAAGTTGAGAATAAATTCTGACAGAGTAGCAAAAATTTTGGAATATAGCTTATTGTGCTGTTGATGATTATGAGTACATTAACAATAAAACGCGAGCAACTAGCATTAACAAAAAACAAAAGGCATAAATTGCACACTTACTGACTTTGAAGTGAAATTAGAAATCTAATACAGAAAGTTTTTTTCAACTATTTATTTCAAGTGTTATCTACTTTATAGATGCTTGATTTTTTGAGTTTTGTCTTTTATGCTGAATACCTAAATGAAAATATTATCAACATTAATAAAAAAGAATTACAAAGTAATTATACACTTGTGAGTAATTTATTCAACTTGCATTCTAAACACATAAAGGCTAATTGCTTGGCAGCAGTTAAAATAGAATTTATTATTGTGATAGGCAAATCCTCTTATTCTTATAATTTATGATACATTTTCTGTTATTATAACATATATATCTGTTAAGTCACCTTTTTGTCATACCATTTCTCTGGATTTAATCAAAAATTGTACAGCAAAATGAAATGTATGATAAAATATTGCGATTGGCCTTGAATCACTATTGCAATATTATGTTAACATTTACACTTTTATTAATGCAGCTTATGTTAAGTCAAATTGTGTTGTATTATGTAAAATGTAAATGTTCAACTAAATGTGTATTCTGGTTCTGTGGTGGTGCAGGGAAAAATCTACAAATATGCTTTATGAACGAAACAGCCTCCGATAATGAATCTCAAGCATCTGATGCAGAGAGAAATTTCTACTGCAATAGTAAAAGTGCATCACAATCAAGTCTATTTAGCAAGAACAGTTTTAACCATCCATACCAAACAAGACCACTATCTGTTAATATTTCAAAAAATGACAAAGTTACAAATACCCAGGGTGGTAAGTTGTTGAAATTATATTGCATGAAAAAATTGTAAATATGACTATTGTTTAGATTGTTCCCACAATGATTGTTATGCAATTAGTTAACTACAATCTTTTAATTGCTATTGTTAAAAGTCAAGTAGATGTTTTGAGTTCTTATTACTAAATAAATGCTAAATAGAAGCCTACTTAATAAATATCAAAGAAAATATTATATTATTGAGTACATACTTACCTGTTTAGTAGTTGCTTTTGTATGTATATTTTTTATTCCATAATGTGTATAACTACCTGACTAGATCAAATGCTTCTCGGATCGTTGAACTTAATATTATTCCAAATAGAGAAGAATATTAAATGGTTTAGCAAAAAATTGCTTGGTCTGACCAACCATAATTTGGTTTTTATTATAAGTAAATTATATTTTGATTTTTGATACATAATAGTAATTTAATTAATGCACAAATCAGTAAATCATGTGTTTTTTGCTTAAGTTTTTTTAAGTCTCAGTTTAAGTATGCATAATTATAGGCTTCACAGTTATGTTGATGGTTGATGAACAATATACTTATTGTTATAGAATTAAGAATCTATTAAATTATTATTGTATTGATTTGATGTTGTTCATGTACATACTGTGTTGTTGTTGAATACTATGAAATTGGTTAATTTATTCTTGAGTATATTTTATTACAATTATTTTATTAAAATGCCTAAATACATCATAATATTGTTACTAAGACTGTTTTTATGTAATGTTTTAGGTGCAAAACTTCGTCCAACGTCTCTCACATTAAAGTCTACAAAATCTCGATCAACACATTCGCTAGGACATATTGAATTGAAGGAGTCTGATTTCTATGCTTTACAAGCTACTCTGCAGACAGAGGCCCGTATAGCGCTGGCGCAGGCGAAGGAAAAGGCTCGATTACAAATGGAGGTAAGGATATCTTTATATATAAGAATTCAGTATGTTTGTGTCCACAAAACTCGAAAAGTAGACTGGTTTGATTTGAATTTTTTAATTTTTGTTTTAGTTGTATATCTATATAATAAGAGTGTTTTTATATATTTTTTATTCTGAAGTACCCACGGGAACGGGAGTTATTTACTTCCCTAATGATCATTATCAGACTTACAAACAGCAAAGTATGGCTGGGATGTCATAAGTAAAATCGTAGCCTTTCTCAATTTCCGGGATGCATAAGCTACCGACGACACATTTTAAAAGGAAGCTCTTTCAATTGTTGTGCGATGAATCGTTCTACTCTGTCTCAGATTACCTCAATTATATATCATGGAAATCATAGTGCTAATTTAAGATGTATTATTAATTAGTTATAATTTTATAAAATAAGTTTGAATAATATACCCTACATCGTTTGTCATTGTGCAAATTACCTTTAGGTGTAGATATATTATTATTAATATTTGCATGCTGAAGTATCAGTAAATATGCGGGGACTATTTAGATTATAAGTATTAAGACCTTTGTAAACTACCCATATTTAGCAAATAAAATAATTTCATTTGCAATATATCTCCTGGCCCGTCCATATCCGTTTTCGTCAAATGGAAAACTAGCATACTGATAGACAGACAGTTGTAACCGTGACCTTTCGCATTTATAATATTAATATGGAAGTTCTGATTTTCGTTAATGTATTATAGCATGAACGTCACGCACGAGCAGTGTCGCCGGTCACGGAAATGTTGCGACGCAGCATGGAGAAGGCGAACGCCCCGCTGGCGCCCGACCGACGCCGCGTCTCACGGCAACTACTCACCGACATGAACATTGCGCAGTTGCAGGTAGAGCTTTTAGCTTTATATAATATACTAGCATATGCTCGCGAATTCGTCTGCGTGGACTACACATATCAATTTCAAACCCCTATTTCACCCCCTTAGGGGATGAATTTTCTAAAATCCTGTCTTACAGAATGCCTACGTCATAATAGCTATCTGCATGCCAAATTTCAGCCCGATCCGTCTAGTAGTTTAAGCTGTGCGTTGATAGATCAGTCAGTCAGTCAGTCACCTTTTCCTATGCGTAAATTCTGATAAAGGACTCACCATATTTGCTGTATCAACTATCATGTCAAAAGCACGATTTGCTATGGTAATGTGTTCATGAACTAATAATTATTAGTCTTTTCAATTTTCAAAGTAAGATATCAAGTGGGGTATCATATGAAAGGGCTTTATCTGCACATTCTAAAACAGATTTTTTAATGCATTTTTGACATGTTAATTGACATATTATAGATTAAATAGTGCAAGTCTTTCTTAATTTATGCACTACACTGGCTTTCACAAAATAAAGTATAGCGTAGTTTTGGCTGCAATTATGTTAAATCTAGCGAATTTTGAGTGCAAATTAAGTTAAATCTTGCGCATTGTTGACTGGAATGAAGATAAACATTATGGATTGCTAGCTGCAATTAAGTCTTTTCAAAGCTTTTATCAATAAATATTCTCTCCGAGAATGTTCCAAACGCCAATATATACATATTGATTGCTCAGTCCGCGTGCGAAGCTGAGGTGCGTTGCTAGTCTTTTTTGTAAATTAACTTCTAAAATTTGTACCTACTCGCATTTTAAGTCACTAAGTATATCATAATCTATTACAATTGTTTCTTGTACAGATTAAGCGCTGCAGTTTTTTGTACATGACCTTGCATTTACAGCCTTTGCCATTTGAGACTCGCCGACTCACGCGTAACGTCTCGATAACAAAAGCCATTGTGCAATAAATTTTGGTACCCTTTCGTTTCTCTTACATCAATGTCAAAACCGTAAATAATGGGCCGCGATTTGAAGTAAAAAAATACTATTGGATCACAATAGGTTAAATATTTGTTTGGATAATATATTATTTGCGGTTTCAACAATTATTTATTAGTTCCTTTTTCTCGCGAAGGCATGGAGCTCAGTTTCTACAGCTCTTCTGTATGCGGGTTCAGATTTTTTATGGACTCAGATGTGCGAACAACTTGCTGAAGTATCTTTTGTAGCTGTAACGTATGTGCTGTGCAGGCACAAAAGGAGGGTAATTGGGACATATTGCGGTGCGCGAACTTATTAGGCAGCCTGACAGCAAGAGTTGTAAAGAAACCGCCCTCGGCTTTGTCTTGCGTCTATGGGTACAGTTGCACATACATACAGTACGCGGCAGAAAGTAATGTACATCGGCCTTTAAAATGACATTTCGGCTTTTTAGAGCGTTGTCTCTGTCACTAATACCTATATGACGTTTTGTCGGTCTCAACGACTAAGATAATGCTCTACAAATTTGCTATCTTCTTCTAAAGGTCGATGTACATTACTTTCTGCCGTGTAATGTACACGGATTACATGTAGGGCGCGAACTTAGTTTAGACAGCCAGACAGGTAGATGTAAAGACGCCGCGCCTCGGCTCTGTCAGCGTGCCTTACGTCTATATGGGTACAATTGCACGTATAGTACGCGACAGGTCGAGAGGAGGGAACGTCCCGCACACCCGCACAGCCTCCGCGCTGACCCGGTGCAGGCGAGCGCGTGTGACGTGCGGGTGTGCGGGGCGTCCCATCGCCTTATACCCGATACATACATACGCGGACCATACGTCCTTACGTCGAAGTATGTGGTGCGTGAACATAGTTTAGACAGCCTGACAATAGATGTACATGGCAATGTGTGGCTTGCTGCAGGTGATAGTGAACGAGCTGCACTCGCAGATCGAGGGACTGAACGACTCGCTGGTGAAGCTGCTGATGGCGCGCGACGAGCTGCACATGGGACAGGACTCTATGCTCGTCGATATCGAGGATCTCACCAGATATTTGTATGTATACCATCCACACTAATATTAAACTTTAAAAGACATTTTAACGAAATGTCCAGTTATGCCAAAATGTACCAAGCCATGTCGCCCCAGATCATTTTACGACAGTTCCTGCAGATCTTCATCGCTGGCATCGTCACCGTAATCCAACCAAGCGGGCCATCCGGACCATGAAATGGCCTAACACAGGGGTGTTAATTAAACTTAACCTATGGCTAAAGTGGTATTCTGTTTTTGCGTTGTGCTATTTATATGAATACATAGTAGACGACAGGTCGAGATTGCAATCGGGGAGGGAACGTCCCGCACACCCGCACCAGCCCCCGCGCTAACCCGGTGCGGGCGAGCGCGGGGGACGTGCGGGGTGTCCCCCCGCCTCAACCTGTCACGGTCTACACTAAATGTGAACAGTCCAGACTCCAGGCCCTTGGTAGATTCCATCCAAGTTGAGTCGCCAGGTCACAATTCACTCACATGGCTCTAGGACGTGACTTGGCCTGTTTGGTTAAAGATGTTTACGCTTGGGGCGCTAACTATAAAGGCAGTTAGGTCTGTTTGATTTTGACTTTATATTGTTTCGATACTCGAAATCGATCAGCGTTGTCGACATTGTGCAGCCTTACCCTACTGACGGCTGTCATTTTCTCTTCCAGAGGAGTTAAGGAGCAGACCAAGAAAACCAAAGGCACTACCAAGTCCGGCGTAAGGAGGCTCACGTCATTAGTGCACAAATAAGTACTATAGTAATAAGAAAATACTCTATACTGTTCTAGTTGTAATTGCAGTTTCTTATGTGGAGTATATTATTATTAACATTATGGGTCCCATGTATAATTGTATAGTCTTATTCAACCTGTTTAATCTTAAACTATCTTTGTGTATTTATGGACTAAGAGCCCGCGAGGACCAGACCTTCGTTATTTTATAAAATCTGAAAGTTTATCTGCATATTGTCCCCAACACAAGGAGGAACGATCAGCGACTATAAAGTTTGTATCATGGTGGCTTTGGGAGATTACAGGTAACAAAGGTGTAAAAATCTTATGTCAAAGTGTAAAGTCTATTTTTTAAATATTTTCTTCGGAATTGTAGTACAAATCACGTCATGAATTGCCAGATACTTAGTGTCGTGGCATCACCCTGGCAGACGCCCTTAAGTTTAAGGGTATGCAGAGAAATTTTCAGTTTTTATAACGAATTTCTGGCACTCCCGGACTCTCTCTCTATTACTATTTACTCTTGCTACAATTCATTATTGTATTTACTTATATATCGAGACATTTTTATCGGCTATCAGGTTTTATAAGTTCAACATTTTTTATAAAAACAACTTATAAACAGCAATAGTAATTACTTTACCAATAATATTGTTGTTAACAAATTCTTTCTGATAAATAGTGCTTATTCAGCCATACATTAAATTAAAATTTTACAGATCTAAAATTATTACCAAACTTAGAGGTTATTTGGCGTGGTCTTTTCACTGGTGGTATTTTCACTGATCTGTATACAAGTACGCTGGACTTGTATAGAGCTTATGGCAGACGTGTTTTAGAAGCAACTTGATTATCGCCATTTTGGCGCTGATAGCAGCAGTGAGCCGTATATGAGCGTGCTTGAAACTAAATGTTAGTGATGAGACATCTAACAACATAGTTATGAAGACTATTTACATAAAGTGTTAATTTTAATTTCCGGTACGCTCGGTAGGCACAAAAAATAACTATAATTTTTACATGCACATCTTTGCACATCTTTTCTAGCGTTCTTGCAGGTGTCCATATATCTGTGACAGATGGCCTACAAGTCCATTCACGCCTGCCATAATTTAAAAACCCTGATGATAAAAATTATACCAAACACCTGAAAAATCAAAGTTTCAGAATATACGAATACATAATAATAAATAGAAATATAGAGTACTTATACGTGCAATCGAAAACCAATTATTATGAATCAATCACCCTTTCCATGTATTTAGTCAAATTTACTAAGTTAAAATATTGTTGTGGTACTAACATATTATGTATCTTAAGAATTAATTGGTTGCGTCTGGCTTTATGTCACATTATGTTGGTGCTATAAATTATATTATACATCTATTTATCAAGATAATCTCAAAACTAATGTAGTAACTTGCATGTTATATGGAAACAGGAAACATACATTTGAAAAGCAACACATCTTGAGTCAGATCAAAGTGTGTTTTTCTGTGACCAAAATTACACAACAAACATCAGATGTTCAAGCCCCAGTTCACGACAGTTAGGGAACTTCTAACAAAATTTCGAGGCTTCGACGTCACTGGCAAGCGTCAAATGTTAGTACATTTGACGTGGGTAGCCCTAAAGTCCTATTTTTCTTTGATTTTATGTCACCATAGCCTAATATTTGACATATTGTCGATTCAGTATCAAACCGAGAGTTCCCTCACTCTAGTTCACTCTGCTCATGCGACGCTTGGTTGCTTTTGATCTCCCGTCGCAAAAAGAGGAGTGTTATAAGTTTGACCGCTTTTAGGCCGAGATCTATAGAGCGCACTTTGACTTTGCTCAGACTTAAGATTGAGTTCAAAAGAGTCAGATTTATGTGAGACATATAGCTCTGTCTCGTTTTACCTCTGTCTTAAGTCTAAGCTAAGCCAGAGTGCGCTCTATAGATCTCACCCTCAGTGTGAGTTTCTCTCTAGCATCGTAGCACTTAGATGGATACGTTTGAATACGGCTTTTTCTATTCGACTTGTTTTTTTTTCTATATGTTTCGGAAGCGGAAAAGTAAACGTAGGCAGAGCTCTTTTTCCAGATGCAAGATTAGTTACACAGTTTTTGTAAAATGTCAAACAACCACCTTTTTCGATAACACGGTAACGGTGTAGGGCTGTCTATCATCGCTCCATACTGTGAAAACTATAAATTATATATATAGTTTAGGTTTGAGATTATACTTGCTTTACTTGCTTGGTTGTAGTATTTATGTCATAGAATTAATTCTAACTATACGATTTTAGTTGTTGTTACGGTGTTTTATTTTGATGCCATTAACAACAAAATGTGACATTGTACCAGACGATTTGTGCCCACCATGGTTTTATATAATCATTGTGGCTAATTCCTTTGTACACAATCTCTAAACTAAACTAAAATATCACGTCTAAATCTATTGCTATCCCTTTCATAATGTTGCTTGCTGAAAAGGAAAGCACTAGATTTAGACCTGTTAATTTAGTTTAGTTTAGAGATTGTGTACTAGAGAATCGGCCCCAATGTTGTAGTAAAAATATTATTTAATATAGTGAAATATTAAGAAAACATAAATCGATTTAAACTGGTTTATAGATCTCTAGTTGCGAATGTTTATTTGTATATTGTGTTACAAATGATGGTATTCTATTCCATATTAAGAAATAAGGTTTTTTTATAATATTCTATCTTGGCAATTCCCTATAAAACATTATATAGTTGTATATTCACGGGTCCGCTTTAATATAGATGCCAGCTCATCCTAGGGTATAGTATATATTTGTGATTTGCATATTAGAGAAATATTTTTTCATGATAGTGCTCATTTTGTAGAATAGTTAATCATGTTCACGCCTGTGAGGCTAACAGCAAACTAACAGGGTGAAAATTTTTGTCGTTCAAACAGAAGGAAAAAGTTGCAACTTTTGTTGATATTGGGAAAAAATCTAAATAATAGAGTCCATAGAGACACTAACGTTACATTATAAAAATATTGAGGGTAGGCGATTTTTTTGTCGTGTGAAATTGGCTCGTCACATTGCACATCTAAAGTCCTGTATCACCACTGCCTTCAAGAATACAATTGAACTTACTATTATTATAGACTGTAGTTAAGATGTCCTTTCCCCCGTACGTGGTTCGATTCAGGGCATGCACCTCAAACTTTTTACAATGTGCGTTTTGTCCCTGTAATGTCTACTATATTGAATTAAAGTAAAAGTTATTAAAGCAAAGTAAAATCAGCTAGTAATTTTTGGTAGGTAGATTAAATTGCGCAAGCCGTCTGTATAATACACCTTTTCAGAAATCACTCAATAAAATGATCACATAGATATCATAATAATAAAATTCTTTATTAGTGACAAAATTGATCACAATATAGTTACTCGTACACATAGCAGACACTTACACACTAATTATGTAAAACACTTAAATCTGTCACATGTTTCTTTGTTAACCAACTGCGGTCTTATAAATAAAAGTGGTTGCACAAAGTACTAAGATCTAACTTGGGAATCATAAAATAATTGCATAAAAATTGACAATAAAATATAGATAGCCAAAACTAAAAACACGACGACCAAGTCGATTTAAGAGCAGTTTATTCGTAGCGTGCTATTAACCAACGTAAATTGGTTCTCATTTGATTATTATAACTACCCATCAAACTAAATAAAATTATGGAGACACTTTTTAAAAATTGATATCTATGTTTCTTGTTTTTCAGATTTCCGTAAAAATGTGTTGTCTTAATCAGGCTCCAAGGTTTATATACAAATCTGCGTGCCCGTATAACATTGAAATTACACACTTACAATCTGGAAAACCACAGCCACAAATATTTGTTTTTAGAATGTATCCACAAACATTGAGTTTGATTGGTAAATATTCAAATGAGAAAAAAAAATGAGAAACGAATTACACTTGTATGAAGAGGGCTGAAGAGTGCGCTAGGGAAACTTCCCTTAAGTGGTGCGTCTGTCAGAGTCGAGATTAGAGTTGTTGACTATTTTTAAGTTGCTTGCTGGCCGTTGTCCTTTATGAAACCATTTTTATTTCTTAAACTTCTAGTTGAAACTCTAGTTACTAAACTATAATGTTGTTTTTTAGTTAATGTAACTAACTACATTTTGCGGTACCTTTTAGTTAATATTATTCAAAATAGATCTATAGTAGATATCAATCGGCCTCGAATTAAGAAACTTTAATGCGTGCAAGGCTTGTTTAGACTTTATGTTAATTTAGAGTACATACGTCAATCCATTTCTGCATGACAACTAAAAAAACTGAGGGAAAAATAAGGAAATCAAATCTTGAATTTGTATACGAAAAATAGTAAATACCGTTAGTTACGGCCAAACTACGCCTATTTGTACTTATTTTATTATACCTGACCTACCTAAAAGTGAAGCACCACGACGCGTTGCATCAGCGGAGCGGTGCGTTGCCGCTGCATCACCCTACATAGACATCACTGTATCATGCTAGTATGTTTAGTTACGACGTCGTGCGGCGTCGCACCGCATGCGCAACGGGCTTGGGAATAGAGAGAGGACGCAAGGAGGACTGGTGCGATGCAACGCCATACATCTGCCGGAGCGGCAAGGCAGTGCCCGTGTAGCACCCAATACTCAAATCCACAACGGTGCGGCGCCGCAAGTAACGCACTGTACACGCATCGGTGGCATCAGTCTGAGTACCCACCCACAAACGCAAAGCAGTCGTAATATCGCCGATCGCTGTTGCTATAAAGTTTCATGTGTGCTCTAGCCCCAAAGCCTTCGATTCTATTATAATTTATTACTAGATATATGATTTATTTTAATAGGTGTTAGGATTTTTTAGTTTTTAGTAGAAATAATATTCATATTACTATGTACCTATAGTTTTCAATTGATATTATCTTGTTTTTAGTACTTTAGATTGATTAAGGTTGTGTTACCATTTTGATGATTATTACTACCGAATTATTTTTATAGAGTATAGATAAAGCGTCGATTCATTTTGTTATTTAATCACGAAAACTCTGTATGAAATAAAACAATGTTTTTCGAGACTTGCCAGTTGCCATCGAATTGACTATCCAATGCTATTTTATTTTAATCCTAAACTATAAACTATAAAACCATAAAGGCGCGGTCTACCTCAAGCTGCATCATTTCCTACTGTTGGGTGTGATTTTGCAGTCAAGCGCAAGTATAGTTAAAAAAACTATTTTGGTCTGAGGCGCAAACAT
Source organism: Maniola hyperantus (assembly GCF_902806685.2). Classification (NCBI taxonomy): domain Eukaryota; kingdom Metazoa; phylum Arthropoda; class Insecta; order Lepidoptera; family Nymphalidae; genus Maniola; species Maniola hyperantus. The sequence goes on along the minus strand of NC_048536.1, from coordinate 11,814,374 downwards.
CCAACTGATGATTATATTATTATTTATCTGTCAAATGAAATCGGTCCTGTATCGGCAAAATATCTTTTTTAACGATCATAAAAACTGGCTTGAATCAAAACATGTAAAAGGCAGGACGGCCGTGTCGGCGTGTACCGAATCTTACTCTTTTTCTTTTACGATTCCATTACGAAGGCTCCTTAATCCCTTATATTATTGTCACCGTGTAATTGAGTACATGTTGGTTTGTCTCAGAGTACAGTTAAACTGTTTTTGTTGATTTTCATTGGCTGTCACGATGTGCAAATGAACGCAGCTGCTGTTATTTTTTTATGCATCAAGTCATTCTCGTGTTCGGTTTTAATAAAACATTGATAGTATCGCCGTGAACTTTGTCTAAAACTGTTTATTGCTAGTTTATTAAGGTGGATTATAGCCAATATCATCGTCGCAAAGGTGTGATATATTTAAAGTTTGTAAACCGTATTTTTGTATGGAACACCTGAGAACCATTATCTGTAACGTTTTTGTTAAGTACATTTTGTTGGTATTATCCCGCTGCCGTGATAGCCTAGTGGTTAAGACTTCCGCCTCCTATCTGGGAGGTCGGGGGTTCGATCCCGGGCACGCACCTGGAAGTGGTGGACTATGGCAGAACCCTTCTCATTCTGAGAGGAGACCCGTGCGCAGTAGTGAGCCGCTGGATGGGTTGATCACGATGTTACGTGATGTTTGTTCTCATAAAACAAAGTAGTAAAATTTGTATCTTCATGAGGTCACTAATCTGTTCTCCAAGTGAGTACATCTTCCCAGTAATTGCACTGGCTATTAGGATTATACATACAAGAATGCGGTCATACATATAATACCTATTACACATGTTTAATGCACCTATCTATATCCAAGAATTAGATTAAACTTACTGTTTGCGATAACATAAGTGAAGCTTGGCGCGCTTATTGACAAATTCTTACAGATGTGATACGTACCTACTATTGACTATTCTAAATAAATAAGAAAGTGTTTACACTGTCTTTTATTTTTTACTCTGAAACACTAGTAAAAAATACCTATGCTTTTGTTAAAAGTTGCTGTTGCTCGGTCTAGATGTAGAAATATTATGAATTACTTTACCGATAAACAACAAAGGCAGTATGAGAGTCTGCCAATGGTTTTATAAACACAAGTATTTTATATAAATATATATATATTATTGCGGCCTGGGTTCTCTACCTATTTGAGCCTTGGCGGTACATGACTATATTATTTTCAATTATCATTATTTATATCTAATTTTTATAAGCCTCAACTTTTATCTTATTATTATTATTATTTATCCATACTAATATTATAAATGCGAAAGTGTGTCTGTCTGTCTGTCTGCTAGCTTTTCACGGCTCAACCGTTCAACCGATTTTGATGAAATTTGGTACAGAGTTAGCTTGCATCCCGGGGAAGGACATAGACTACTTTTTATTCCGGAAAATCAAGGAGTTCCCACGGGATTTTTAAGAACCTAAATCCACGCGTACGAAGTCGCGGGCATCAGATAGTTATTAATATTTCGGTTTCTTAAAGTACCTACTATTGAAGTTAGAGTTGTATCTACTTAGGTAGATATAAAGATGCCTTTTAAAGATAAGTAGGTAGGTATAAAACTAAAAAAATACGTGCAGCTATTGAGAACCTTTTTGTAGTCTGTTAAAAAGACCATTTCAGCAACCATACTAATGGGGGGGTCAAATAAGCCCTGGTGGCATTAATTAACCTGCAACGGATCAGTTCCCACAATTCAGGCACTTCCCTACGATGTCAAAAGCATCGCTGACCCCAAAACGGGACCCCCACCTGCGCAGCCCAGGTGCGTAAGCGCAATTAAAATCATTCTCTAATAACACCTACTCGTGCTACAATTTATTTGTTCTGTTGTTCTTATCAACTGCAATTCTATTTGTAGGTTTACCAATTATTTATATGAACAACATTCGCAATGATTTTGTGAGCACATATTTAGCGAACTACCTACACATATTTTAACCAGTTTATAGGTAGGTTCTACTTTTCAGATTCTACGCGCTCCTTCTACCTATTTATTTTCTTTCTTCTAATTAAACAACAACCACTTAAAAATATGTACATACTACTACTTCTGTCATTTTATCTGTTTTTATAGTGCGCGCAACACACGCAGTCCAATCTGAAGTTGCAACATGGGGGTCTGCACAGATCACAGACTAAGGTTTAAGTAGGTACAGAAGTCCGGCTGAGATCTGTTTCGGTACAATGCACAGTGATATCGGATACGCGTCATGTTCAGATTGGACTATGTACTTGTTTAGCCTTCATTAAGTAAATCTACTACAGTGCCGTCGTCTAAGGACTGTGCCCGCCGCTGCCTCGTAAAGCGTACTGTGACTATTTGCGCCTGAATATCTAGGACTCCGTTCTGGCTCTAGATTTGGTCTCAAGTTTAGGCGAAAGTGTCGGTGCAAGCCTCCAGGCGATATTTGTAAGAGTCCTCGTCTGCTGCTGGACTGTCCTGCAAAATGGCATAAAGGGTGAACCTAGCCATTTTATACTTTTGGTATCACTCGATGAATTGTTATCTATGTTGTATTTTATATGGATCTACTTGCAGATAGATAAGTAGATATTGATACAATTTATTGAATAGATCCTTTATCTAAATCGAAAATAAAATGACGTGATGAAAAGGGCTTTTTTGTATTCCGCGAACGCATTTGCAAACCTACTTAGCTATATATTTTAATTTTATTGGTCAAATTTTTTAGGGGTAAAAATTGTCTGTGGGAAGTGGGAACTAATGGATCCGATCTCATTAGGAGTTTGATAAAATAAATTGCTAAAATATTTTATCAGAAGCTATAAAATATGTCGACGTCGACATCATTACCCATGATATTATAAATGCGAAAGTATGTTTGTTAGTTAGTCTGTTCGTTGGTTTGCCCGCCAATTATGCCGCAACGGAGCAACGGATCGGTCTGTTTTTTTGCGTTGAAAGATATCTATAGATAGGTAGTTAAAGACCTTGAGAGTGACATATGATAGTTTTATCCCGGAAAATCAAAGAGTAGGTATTTTTAAAAACATAAATTCAGGCAGACGAATTCGCGGACATCAGCAAGTTAAGTATAAAGTTTAGGCTTGTCACTTAATAGATATAGGTAGGTATACGTACCTACCATATACCTACCTATCTCAGCGTACAAATTATATTATCAGTGAAGAAGAGTCTAAACCTATATTAGAAATCTAGCAGTTGCCCGCGACTTCGTCCGCGTAAAATTTCTGGTTTCTCATGGGATCTGAAATTTTTCCGCTGCAAAAGGCCTCACTTCCTACTCACTCAGTCTCGCCTTAAGGCACGGAACCCAGAATGCCTAAATGCCAATTTTCATATCTCTAACTTCAAGACTAAGATTTTCATCTAACTTTTCAACCCCCATTTCACCTCCTTAGGGGGAGAATTTAGTTAGATCCTTTCTTATCTGATACCTACCCCCTAGAAAGAACCTACGTTTCAAATTTCAAGTAAAAATAACAATAGTTAAAACTTTTCTATAAAAACATTTCCCCACTATTTTACCAACCTTAAGGGGGGAATTTCCAAAATTGAATCATACAGATTTTTATTATTTAAAGCTAATAACCTAAATGTCGATTTTCATGTCTCCAACTTCAAAAACATAGGATTTTCATACAACCTTCGATACCTCCCCTTTCCTACCCTTAGGGGGGATGTTCTCGAAACCGTTTCTTAGCTGATTTCTACGTCCTAGAAAGAACCTACCTTCCAAATTTCAAGTTTGTAGTCTTTATAGTTCCTGAGATTTCTTGATTAGTCAGTGAGTGATTGAGTGAGTGGTATTTCTCTTTTATATATTTAGATAATTATAAGTAGGTAGGTGCCTAACTTTAATCCAGCTGCATATTAATACCTTGTGCCTAGGTATTTCACTTTTTTTATTAAACAGGTAGAACAGCTCGTTACTTGGAAGTTAAAATTTGATATAAGCTTTTTATTTAATTTTTACGCGGTAATATTAAACCATTTCATTCGGAAATAAAATGTTATCTTACCCTCTCGATCAGTTTGGAGGCGCATGCAAATCAGCGCCGCATGCGGGCGCGCGTCACCAACACACACTCGACTCACCGCATCCATGTGCCCGGGTAGCTTGTAGCAGATGAGTATAGTATGTTTAATATATAATTTATATAATATGTTTAATAATTTTTAAATCATAATTCTTTATAAAAACTAGCTGATGTCCGTGACTACGTCCACGTGGCTTTAGGTAGATAGAAAATCCCGTAGGAACTCTGAAAATCCGGAGTATAAAAAGTAGCGTCACTTCCACATGTTGGCCACGGTTAAATGCTCTTGCCAGACCAGACCAGAGACAATTTAGAAATTATAAATTCTCTAATTGCCCTTGCTGGGAATCGAACTCGAAGACCACAGCATTCACCACTGTGCCAGGTAGGTAGGTGCATTTAAGATGCGTGGAGTACCCAGCTAGGGAAGTTTAAGTAATATTATAATTTTTTAAATAAAAATGTATACATATTCAATTCATCATCCTCATCATCAAAAACCGATCGCCGGCTCACTACTGAGTACGGGTCAAAATGAAAAGGGTTTGGCCAATCCACCACGCTGGCCAAATGCGGGTTGGCAGATTTCATACACCTTTGAGAACATTTTGGAGAACTCTCCATGGTTAGAGGTGCGTGACCAGAATCGAACTCTCCGAAAGGTTGACTACACTTATTCACAATCATTACTGTGATGTCTCACAGTATCAGTCTCACGTGTTCAGTAAGGGATTGGGTATTTAACCACAATTGAAGACAGACATAGATCTTTCTACCTGTGACTCCCCTGGCGGCAGGCGCAGAGTTCAATGTCAATGGTAGAGCCGAACCACAGCTGAACGATACGGGCATTTTTCTGCTTTGACATTTAATTGCTTTCCCATTTACATGATTCTTTTCACGTCATATTGTAACTAGCTGTGGCTCGCGAATTCGTTTAAATAAAAATATTTTTTTTTTGGTGGGAGTGTTATTATTTATGGAGAAAGTAAAAAAAATGTTTTCTTTGTTATTTGCTGTAGATGTCCTGATCAGTGGCGTGCAATTCATAGAAGCATAAAAGTGCTGCTTACCCTAGTTGAAATGACCAGTGCCCATTTTTCTTTATGACCTGCCATTCAGGAGGTCTATATAAGGTGTATCTAAGGCCTATCTTACTAATGCTTACCCTGGCTTCGAACTCTGTGCACGCCACTGGTCCTGATCCATATCTAGCAACTCTAATTCTGGAGCGATTCTTCGTAAACATTTTAAAATATTACTGCTTAGGTATTATATATTATTCTCACTTCTCCGTGAATTATCTAAGTGTAGTGTATCTATATTAAAATCAGCGTCAAAATTTGTAAAGTCTCTATGATCTATAAAACGAGCGTGCGGAATGTATACTAATGTATTTTCGAATCCTCGTGCTTTCCCTTGTAATATCGTATTTCCTAGGATAAGCAAGCTCCTATCTCATGGACATTAAAATGCAACTCGATAATCCGTTAAAATTTTGTCGAAATTGGTTTGGCGAACAGCAGTCGAGCTGTAAAGCAGTAACAGGCAGACATACAACACTTACTTTCACTTAAATATGAGTATGAATGAGTAATAACCCACACATATCGATACAAAAGATTCTTGTAAATTTTGCACACATATTTGTCGTATATAATACAAACCGTCGCGGCCACAATAAACCCCATCAACCGAAAAATGATTAACAAGCGATTACGCTGACGGATGGGTAGCGCGCCTACGATGGCTTCCCGCGCTAGTAGACATTCACCATGTTCAGAGCGGTCGGGTTTATATTTATTTATATTTTGATATTAGAAAGACAATCTTATTTAAAACTAGGCTTCGCACGGGGTGCTTACCTATTCCATTGACAAATATGAATGTATTATATTAGAATACTAGATGATTCTAATTCTGATGATCTTCGTCCGCGTGGAGTTAGGTTCTTAAAAATCCCGTGGGAATTCTTTGATTTTGCGGGATTCAAATTTGATTGAACGGAAGATCCGTGAAAAGCTAACAGGCAGACAAACACACTTTCGCATTTATAATATTCATATAATATTAGTATGGTAGTATGGATTTATAACCTTCCTTGTGAAATGTTCTGAATGATAACTAAACCCGTATTAAATTGCCCCTGAGAAGTTTAGAAACCAATTTTTTTTACTGATATAACGATTACTAGGATTCTAGAACAGGTACCTACGTTACGAGAACAATGAACTCGAGTACAATAGCTACTTATTGCTGAATCAGAAATTCGTACCTACGCGCACGCCAGACAAACTCGGGGTCTTATCAATGGAATAAGATACGTTCGGAATTACGGACAAGAGATTCGCAAAAAAGTAGATAGGTATATGAAAGACATACAACAAATCAAAGTCAATCAAAAATAGCAGCGATCCTCGGGAGGATTCATCTGGTGGGGGAGGTGAAAACGTTCAAATCGGGTCTCCTCCTCCGCCCTCACACTGGAGAGTGTGAATATCAGTGAAGTGAAATAAAGAGACAATAATATAGACTTGGTAGGCATGACAAAAAATAAAAGGTTTAGATTCAACACAGAAAAACAAAAACAACACAACTAATGGAATTAAGTAGGTACTACAGTCAAGATTAAATATCTTTGCAGTCAAGTCCTGAAAGTAGACTTCTAAAGGCTATGGTTTCATCCCCGAGTGAGCAGCACGGGCGATGCGCGGGCGCACGTGCCGCGACATATGGCGGCGCCATACTGTTTGTTTGCCAATCATAACGGACATATTTCATCAGATAACGGCCCGCCGCCTCCGGCATATTGGATCAATCTAAAACAATATTGTTATTCATTCATAATTAAACGTCAGAGCATCGCGTCAATTTGCAACGCTTTTCATCAAGGACGTGCCCTGTTAATTATATTGGCTTATGATGGATGTTATATTATTATTTATTACTATTCCAGTCTGTTTTAAATAATTTTAATTTAAACATATAGACCGATTTGCTATATTATTCCATACTAAATGGGAAAGTGTGTCTGTCTGTCTGCTAGCTTTTCACGGCCCATCCGTTCAACCGGTTTTGAAGAAATTTGGTACAGAGATAGCTTGCATACCGGGGAAGGACTTAAGACTACTTTTTATCCCGGAAAATCAGAGATTTTTAAAAACTAAGTCACGGTCATCATCGAGTAGTTTTATATAAATTATATAAAAAGAAAAGTTCTGGCTCACTGACTGATACAACATGACCCAGACCAAAACCTAGAAAGCTGATGGAGAGAGAGGTTCCTTTTGTATATTGTAGTACAAGGTCGGATTACTCAAAACTTCCACGGGATCGCCATAATCACACTCATATTATAAAGGCGAAAGTTTGTATGTGTGTATGTTTGTTACTCTTTCACGCAAAAAATACTGCACGGATTTGGCTGAAATTTGGAATGGACATAGATTAACCGTGGATTAACACATAGGCAACCTTTTTTCCCGGAAAATCAAAGAGTTTTCACGGGATTTTGAAAAATCTAAATCCATGCAGACTAAGTCGCGGGCATCAGCTAGTATATTAAGTTTAAAGGCGAAAGTTTGTATGTAGGTGTGTAGGTATGTTTATTACTCTTCCACGTAAAACTTACTGGATGGATTTGGCCTAAATTTGGAATGAAGATAGACGGATTAACACATAGGCTACTTTTTATCCTGGAAAATCAAAGGGTTCCTAGGCCACATAAATGAAGTCACTGGTATCAACTAGTTTTTAAATAAAAATAAAAACGGTAAGTACCTACCTACCTAGTTGATAAATAATTGAAAATTATATGTATCTAGATAATAATTGGTGCAGATAAAAGTAAAATATTATGTAGATTATGCCTTGGTGCTTTTTATCATTACAAGAGAAAAGTTACGATTGACCTACCTTGTCAAACTAATACATATTAATTAAGTATTCGCAACAAATAAAAAATAAGTAGGTACATACTAGGTAACTATCACTCAAAATATTCAGTGCCAAAATGATTCAACTTAAAACCGAGGTTATTGGTTTAGGAAAATGCAAAGCTGGTGCGATTAATTTGCATAACGTTTGACGTTTAACGAAGTGATAGATAGCCCTTCGCTTTAATTCAATGAAAGCAATCGAGGTAACCTGTAATTTCGGAGGGCTGAGCGCATGTGAGCGCCATATGGCGAGAATCCACGACGGCCAACTGAAGCGATGACTTCCAAACCTTATACGGCACTGAATTACTGCTGCTAGAAATGACATGTTCTTTTTGAAAAACTGCCTATTATACAGACATACATACTTTACTTTGTTTCTAAATAACTCGTAACGCAGGATAATACGGAATATGATCTTTTTTAGGGTTCCGTATCTCCAGAGAAAAAAAAACCCTTATATGATCACTTCGTTGTCTGTCTATGTTATAGGTATCTGTTTTTCGTGTTTTTCAAGACCCAACCAACGTCAAAGGAATTAAAAGCTATAGCCTATAGAGTACTGCCCGTTGAATCTAGAATTATGAATTTTGGCAGATAACAAGGTCTTATATCACAAGTAAATGAAAAAATCCGAAAACCATGAATTTGAGGTTACATGACAAAAAAAATAGCACTTGATTGGTTTTTTTAGGGTTCCGTTCCTCAAAAGGAAAAAGAAACCCTCATAGGATCACTTCGTTATCTGTCTGTCTGTCTGTCTGTCCGTCTGTCGTGTCTGTCAAGAAAACCTATAGGGCACTTCCTGTTGACCTAGAATCATGGAATTGGGCAGGTAGATCAAACTAAGATAACTGTACTAAGTGGGGTATCATTTGAAAGGGCTTTATCTGTATATTCTAAAACAGATTTTTATTTATTTTTATGCATAATAGTTTTTGATGTATCGTGCAAAATGTTGAAAAAATGCCCGAGTACGGAACCCTCGGTGCGCGAGTGTGACTCGCACTTGGCATAGACTAACTAACGCTTGGCTGCGATCAGATCTGATGGCAAGTGATGATGCAGCCTAAGGTGGAGCGCGCTTGCCTAGATGATGCCTATTCACTTTAGACTTGTTATTGCCTATTCACTCTTCATTTGAAGAGATCAGATTGCATCAGCAAAGTGCTAATAGAGTGAAGGACAGACATGAACTCGAATTCCATCTCCACTGTTCTTTTTTTAGGTAGGTATTATACCTAAATATTTTTAAGATAACTTATCAAATGTTAAAAAATCTTAAACCTAAATTTCACCTGTTTAGAAATTGAGGAAACAGGGTTAACAGGTACGTGTTTAACGGGTACATGTAAATAGAAAAATTATTAACTTACAGACCATAATAAATAAATAATATGAAAAAATGTTCAATGCGTTACGCCACTTCCATTCACTTGATGGTCTTTACAAGTAGGTATTCTTAAAAGTTTGACCGACGTGATGTGCGGACTGTTTGCTACCCTACCACGTTTTTGTACGATGTAAAAACCATTAAATTTTTTAGAATATCATAAGGTGTATTATAAAAATGTCGCGGTTATATTTTACACGTGCTATGCGGGAGAAAGTTCTAAGGTGCCTGGACGGCTGGCGCGCGCGTTGATGTCTTTTGTATGGGTACTTGCAGCGATTACGATTATATGTTCGTCGCTTCATCTTTCAGATACAATTAACAAGGTAGTCCTTTTAGCCTACAGGCATCATTCGCACGTTTAGAGCATCGATTTGTAATCGATCTATAATTTTTTTTTTTTTTTTTTTGTCTATGGTCACTCACCGCCGCGCGGGCGGCTCGCTACCTTCCTCATTCTTTTTCCGAGCGGGCAACGTTCGCACGTGCCTACTAAAGTTTATAATAATAACCTACATTTGGAAGTGAAGTTTTGGTTTTATTTTTACTTTTTCTTCATCATGCCGAAAAGAAAAAATGAGGAAAAAATACGACGATATCAGCGCAAGCTTCGAAAACTCGAAGCGAAACAAGATAAGTACAAAAGGATTGTGTACTCGTCAGAAGATTCTGATCAATCAGGTTAGTACCTTATATTATATTTTTCAGTGATATTTACAGTAGTAAGGCTCGATCCCTTTGAGATTGATCGTGTGTCATCACAAAGGCTTTCATCCCGAGAGGTTAACCGTGTGTTAACACGTGGGAATTTCGTAATCATCCGAAGGGTGATTACATCATCTTGAGAGCAAATAGTGGGATTACGCATGTAATGCCGGGAGGTGGATCGTGTATCCTCACGAAGGCAATCCTAAATTACATGCTATATAGTACGGAACATGTAATGCCGGGAAGTGGATCGTGTATCCTCGCGAAGGCAATCTCTTAGTACATGCTTCGGAGTATGCGATAATAATATGAAGTGCCTGGAAGTGGATCGTGTATCCTCGCGAAGGCGATCTTTATATTAAAAATTACCACATGGCAGAAAATATTTTCTTTACCGAAAATTTTTCTTCATCTACCCACAATATTTTAATTTTTTACCTACCCTCAGTAGTATTCTAGTTTTTTCCAGACGATGGTATTGTCGAGCCTGATCCACAAAATTTGGAACCTGTAAATCAGGATCACATCGCGGATCATGTAGAAAATGATATTGGGAACAGCGGTGAACCAGCCCCAGGGCCGGCTACAGAACCGGCTGCTCCAGAATTAGATCCGGACATTCTTTCCGCCCTAGGAGAGACCACTAAAGAGGTCCCAAAATTTGGTCCAAAGATTCATGATAAGCTCTCGTGCCTGTGGTTACCTATATTAAAAAAGGGCTTAAATAAGGACGTCAAAGAAAAACTGGTTAAGGAGTACCTTATACCAGAAAATTGCTCATTGTTGCAAGCGCCAAAATTAAACCCGGAAATTTCAGCGGCCGTAGTCGAGGGCGCCCGCACACGGGATAAGAGGGTAGAAACGGTACAACAGCAATTAGGACAAGGCATCGCCGCCCTTAATAAAGGTTTAGAATTGCTGTTAGACGATGGAAAAAACAGGATCCAAGCCATAAAGTTTCTAAGTGACAGCTGTCGCATACTATGCGACCTGCACTACGTAGAAACAGAGTCGAGAAAAAAAATTATTACGCCAGGATTAGACAAAGCTTTTTTAAATATCATACAAGATGTAGACAGAGACGACTTGCTTTTCGGTAATAAGCTTTCCGAAAAAATAAAAGCAACAAAAGTAATAGAAAAACAGGGGTTGCAGATAAAAAAGCCTCCTCCAACCCCAAAAACGTCCACATCCACATCTACAAATCAAGCATCGACGAGCCGCTCACGTCAGGGAAACTGGACGGGCCCTCCTCGCTTCTCCTCGATCAGGGGGGGGAGGGGAGGGCAAAGGAGCAGAGGTGCTCCAGTAGGACGGAGGCCTCAATCAGTGGGTCCTGTCCAGCAGAAGCAGCCTACGCAGACCAAACAGCCGCGTGCAACAACGCAGCAATAAAGGTACATGCCGGTAGAATCCAACATTTTCAGAAATGCTGGCTTCATATTACTGATAATTCTGAAATACTTAAGTGGGTTTCGAAAGGGTATTCAATACCATTTTGTAGGCAGGTTAAACAAGTTTCAAGTCCAAGTAACCTACTCTGTGGTACTGATCGTGTAGATATGATAGACTCAATTAATAAACTGCTAGACCTAGGTGCTATATCTGTATGCAATAGATCTAAAAATGATTTTTGTTCAAGAATATTTTTAGCTCCTAAGCCAAATGTGTCTAAAAGATTTATTTTAAACCTCAAAGCCTTAAATAAATTTATTCATACAACACATTTTAAAATGGAGGACCATAGGACAGCAGCTAGATTGGTACCTAGATCAGGTTTTATGGCAAATATAGACCTCACCGAGGCATACTTATTAGTTCCTATCATAAAAGCACACCGTAAATACTTACGCTTTGAGTTTGACGGAATGTGTTATGAATTTAACGCCATGCCCTATGGTTTATCCGTAGCACCTAGGGTTTTTACAAAACTAATGAAAGAAGTCATGAGTTTTTTACGTAAGATGGGCTATAAATCAGTAATATATCTCGACGATATTCTATGTATCGGAAATACATATGTAGAATGCCAAGACAATGTCAACAAAACCATTTATTGGCTTCAATGTCTGGGGTTTGTCATTAATTATAATAAAAGTAACCTCAAACCTCGACAAGTCTGTAGGTTTTTAGGTTTCATCTACAACACGTTAGATATGACTTTAAGTTTACCGGACGAAAAACGTCAAAGTATTATGCGGTTAGTTGAAAAATTTATCACACTGCCCAAATGTTCAATCAGAGAACTATCACAATTTATTGGAGTTCTCACTGCGGCTTGCCCAGCAGTCAAATACGGTTGGTTATATACAAAAACCCTTGAACGCCAAAAGTACTTAGCCTTAAAACAGTTTGAAAATTTTGAAGTTAAAATTAGACTAACGGACGTTATTTTACCTGACTTATATTGGTGGCGAGAGAACATATCATCCACTTGTAACCTTTTGAGATCTGACAATAATTTTGAGTTAGAAATATTTACGGACGCTTCAAAAATCGGTTGGGGCGCTTTTTGCAATGGAAAACGTGTAAATGGGGGGTGGAAAGTTGATGAATCTTCTTTCCACATTAATAGGTTAGAATTATTAGCTGCCTTTCTGGGATTGAAATGCTTTGCTAGCACACAGTATAATTGCTCGATATTGTTACGTGTTGACAATACAACAGCCTTATGCTATATTAATCGCATGGGGGGTATTCGGTTTCCTCATTTAAATGATTTGGCGAAACAAATTTGGCAATGGTGTGAGATGCGAAAGATTTCATTGTTTGCGTCATATATTAATACACATGCAAATATAGAAGCTGATCAGGAATCACGAAAAATTAATTGGGATATAGAGTGGGAACTATCACAGTGGACATTCCAAAAAATTGTTAAATCTTTAGGGGAACCACAAATTGACCTATTTGCATCTCGCACCAATGCCAAATGCAGCCTTTATGTTTCGTGGAAACCTGACCCCGACGCAACGTATATCGACGCCTTCACAATTAGCTGGCAGTCTCTCTTCTTTTATGCATTTCCGCCGTTTGCCCTAATTCTTAAATGCCTGAGAAAAATAATCACTGATAAAGCTACGGGCATTCTAGTCTTCCCGTACTGGCCCGGGCAGGCTTGGTTTCCGCTTCTCAAAAAAAATGCTTATTTCAGATATTGTTATCTTTGAACCTAATCGGGATATTTTACGTTCAAATTACAGATCGTGTCATCGACTTCACCGCAGCCTTTCCCTGGGGGCCGCGACACTCTCAGGGAAGCATTCAGTAGACTAGGTACCCCAGAGATAGCACTTGATTTAATGCTGGCATCGATTTCGGACAATACGATGAAGCAGTATTCAGTCACCTATAAATTGTGGTGGTCGTTTTGCTTAGAAAACTCTATAAAGACTTTTGACGCTCCATTATCGGCAGTAATAACATTTCTCGTTAACCTTTTCAATAAGGGTGCTTCCTATGGTACCCTTAACAGTCATCGATCTGCCCTTTCGTTACTTCTAGGAAATAATATCGGGTCAGACGAACGCGTAAAACGCTTATTAAAAGCTTTTTATAGACAAAAACCATCCCATCCGAAATACACCACGACATGGGATCCAAAAACGGTACTCGACCATATTTCTGCATGGTACCCGAATAGCGATCTAAGCTTGTTTGAAATTTCAAAAAAATTAGCAATTTTGTTAGCCTTGTGTACTTCTCACCGAGTACAAACGCTGTCTTTAATTAAGATCACCAATATTAACAAGAGCGTCTCAGGTATAAAAATCTTAATACCCGACATTACAAAGACCTCGGCAGCTAACCGTGAGCAGCCCGTGCTTTTTTTACCCTATTTCGTTAACAACCCAAGCATATGCCCGGCAAAGACCCTAGAAGATTATCTTCAGGCAACATCAAAGTTACGAACAGAGGTTACTACTAATTTGTTCTTAAGCTATAAGAAACCTTTTAAGATGGTAACATCACAAACAATAAGTAGGTGGATAAAACAGACTCTGGCGGAGAGCGGCGTCGATATCTCAATATTTAGTGCACATAGCACTCGTCACGCCTCCACCTCGGCGGCGGTCTCCGCAGGTGTCTGCATTGACACCATAAGAAAGACAGCTGGCTGGACTAGCTCGTCCTCGATGTTTGCTCAGTTTTATAACCGTCCAATAACAGACGAAGGAGCATTTGCTCGATCGGTTTGTGGAGTTAACAATAATGATTGATTTATCGATGATTAATAGGTATAACCAATTAGAAATAACTGATTATAGAAATTAGCTGATTATTACTATTGTGTGTTGATTAAGAAACATAATATTACTCTTAATTAACGTTACTAAATATTAAAAGTTTTTTCAATTATGTATCTGAATGTTTTTTACTGATGTTAAAAAATAACTTATCATTTCTCTGAACATCTACCTTGTTAATTGTATCTGAAAGATGAAGCGACGAACATATAATATAAGATCAAATGAACTTCGTGAAGTTCGATCATTATTATATGAGTCGCTTCATCTGAAGATACAAGTTCCCACCCACCCACAACCAAAGGGAAAAAACTTTTCATGTAATATCTCTAAAAAGAATGAGGAAGGTAGCGAGCCGCCCGCGCGGCGGTGAGTGACCATAGACAAAAAAAAAAAATAAAAAAATTATAGATCGATTACAAATCGATGCTCTAAACGTGCGAATGATGCCTGTAGGCTAAAAGGACTACCTTGTTAATTGTATCTTCAGATGAAGCGACTCATATAATAATGATCGAACTTCACGAAGTTCATTTGATCTTATATTACCTCTAATAATAAATAATTTTTCAAACGAAGATAAATTTGTAAGCATATTATTTTTATGTTAAATTTTTCATTATTGTCTATAATTAAAAATTTGCTCAATTTTTATATCTTTGTTTTTGAAAATATTACAATATAACTTAAAGCTAGCCTTATCCAATTACTGTACAATTCATTCCCGCATGTTATTTTTATGTTAACAGACATAAAAATTATGCACCTGACTATCTATCTATTTTTAACCTACACCTTATTGTTATTTAACTATTTATGGCATGGAACATAATTAATTAATTTTAATGACTTTTTAAATTATTTGTTACGGTACTTTATATTATATGTATAATATATTTAATATAATAATACATTTTTTAAAATTTTGAATAGATTTATCAAATAATGGCATCTATCTGGTTGATGAAAACATAGCTTCTTAAAAAGTCATTTGTATTCATTTAGTTTTAGATAACTGCATATAGTGGAGTTAATGAAGTCCTAAAACAGCCAATCTCCGGAAGTCCTCAGAAACAGCTCAGATTTTGATGTTTTTTTTTTTAATTTTTGTTCTTTTTTTATATTTTTACTGAAATGTTTTGAAGCGGAGAAAAGATAAAAAGTTGATATATAAAAAACAAAAATTTTAGAAAATCATCAAAATATTTCTAAGGACTCCCGACGAAAAGCTTTGATTGACTCCACTAATATGACTGCAATTAGAACTACACTTAACATAGTTAGAAAAATAAGTATATACTTATACAAGAATATACCTAACCAATAAACTTATGTGGGAAAGTGTTCACCGGGCTATAAAAAGTCGAAGTCGGTTAGCCCGGATCCTTTCTTCTGATGTCCACCTAATAGAATCTTAAGTGACTTCCCATGTTTACACCACGTGTTAAATTAATGACTTAGGAGTCAATTGTGTGTGAACAAAATAAATTAAAGGTTAGATTGAAGACCACTTAGGATAGAATAAGTTGTTGAAAAAGTAGTACTTATACATGCTGAATATGATAAAATTTAAACCAATTACTTATTACAATTACAGGCAACCGATTATAAAAATGAATAAAATTTGCTTTATATAGCTGTTTGTATTTATTTGTAGCAGGTATTATATACCTATTAACACTAATTGTTACCTATTTGTTACGAGCATTAATTTTTCCAAAACAAAGGCGACCTGACCACTAATATTATTTTTGTTACGATGATAAGTGCCTCCCACACACTAAGTATTTAACCAATGAAGTACCTACTGCAAAATTCTATTTCCCAAATGGACGCAGCGCGGCAATTGAAATCGACTGTGTCCCACTCGTAAGACTACTGTAGCAGCAAGAAAAGTATCGTCAGAAAATCTTACAAATTTCCATACGCATATAATTTTTATTTTTTAAAGAATATTAGCCATGTTAAATGACTAATATTCCCCATTCCTCTCCAACTAAGCGTCAAGCTTGTGCTAGGAGTAGGTACAACAATAGTGCAACGGGCGGGGTTTGAACCGTCGACCTTTCGGTTTTCAGTCCACTCCTTTACCCGTTGAGCTATTAAGGCTCGAATTAATTGAGTTTTATTTTATTGAGAGTAATTTTTGAGTTTTTTGAGTTTTACATATATATAAGAGGAAAACCTGACTGACTGACTGACTGACCGACTGATCTATCAACGCACAGCTCAAACTACTGGACGGATCGTGCTGAAACTTTTTCAAAAGTCTAGCGGATGTTTATGTCATTATGACGTAAAAATCCGCTAAAAGGATTTTTGAAAATACAATCCCAATTTAACCCGTAAAGGGGTTAAATGGGGGTTTGAAATTTGCGGTCTATGTGGATGAGGTCGCGGGAATAAGCTAGTTTCATGTATTTTCAACAACGGCAATTAATTTTTTCGGAATATTTTAAAAACCATTTGCATTTTTTCTTTAGTTGGACTCTCAATTAACTATAAGAATATCTGGTTTCCACAAGGACACCACTATAATTATCCATCTATAAATCGTCAATGTATAAATATTTAAGGACAACAAGTCGGAATGTGGCAGCGGCTAACAGGACTAGGCTCGCAAGATGTTCAAACCAGTCGACAGGACACTGATAAAGACCGTCACACTGTTTTACCACTTAAGTCTCGCAACAAATTAGCCATACTCAATTACGTTATTTATAGAGGCCTGCTTTTCTGCGTCTATTATATTGAGTTTCAGTATTTATATCATCAAAAAAAACCTTAAATAAATAAAAAGTACCTATTACATAGCTAATAAAAGAGACGTTATCTTTTTAACCGATTTCAAAAAAGAAGGCAGTTTTTAAATCGTTGCCTATTAATTTAATAAACTTACTTAATATACATTAATGAGCAGCAAAATATACCATTATTATCACTATCCCCGATTTGACAGATGATAACATGTAGGTAACACCTACTAGTTGAGCCCGCAACCGCGTGTATTCGAGTTTTTAAAAAACTCGTGGGAAGTGGGAACTCTTTGATTTTCCTGTTTTTAAAAACAACCTCTGTCCGTCCCCTTGATACAATTATCCATATACCGATATAACGTCAAAATTGGGTTTAACTCCATACGAGAAAAGATAGCAAACATACAGACACACACACTTTCACAACTATAATATCAGTATGGATGTACCTACTGACGATGGTAAGCTTACCTAACTTATTTATCTTTTTAATATTTGTGTTTAGATAATGCAGTCGACAGTTCAATTTATTTATGTTTAACTAGCTGATGTCCGCGACTTCGTCCGCGTGGAATTAGGTTTTTAAAATCCTTTAGGAACTCTTTGATTTTCCGGGATAAAAGTAACCTATGTCCTTTACCCGGGATGCAAGCTATCTTTGTACCAAATATTCATCAAAATCGGTTAAATGGATGGGCCGTAAAAGGATAGCAGACAGACAGCCAGACAGACACACTTTTGCATTTTTAATATTAAGTATGGATTATAAGTATGATTCAAAAAACATTCATAATTAGTCATTATATTATTTGACCAGAGTCTTTACAACTTAATCAAAAATAAATAATAGGTACCTATCCAATTTTATATGAAATAATAATTTCTATCCCGCTTAAGTCAACTGTGAAACAACATTAGCACCTTGCAACTCCAATCCTTTTATGGGAAAGCATTCTGCAGCGAATCATCAGGTCTTAACCGTTGCGACGCCTGCATTCTCCTATAGCCATCATAGCGACGTCCAACCGGCTAAACCATTTACCGGCTAACCTATTTATACGTCGCGTTGAAAACAGGACTAAATAAATTAATGTAAATGTATACTATAAAAATTGTCGCAGGTGCAGGACGAGTTCCAGGCTTCCAGCCATCGTTGGGTTTCGATTTAGCGCGCTTGCGTTGTGAACGTTTTATTTATAGCCAAGTGCTGCGTACGCTGGACAGCGATTACACCGAACACACGCATTTAATTTTGAGAAATGGCTCTACTCAGCGCTTTGTAATATTAGACTGTGTTACTTAAAACATACTAGCTGTTTTATGCGGCTTTGGCCGTCTGGCACACAAAAACAAGAAAACGGACATTATTCAATGCGTATTTTTGTGACCTACTAAACATATAGAATGCGAGGTTGAAATAGCAATCGGGAAAGGAACGCCCCGCACATCCGCACAGCCCCTGCGCTAACCGGGTGCAGGTGAGCGCGGGTGATATGCGGGTGCACGGGGCGGGGCGTCCCCCCGCTTCATACCCCGAATTCCAACTCAACCAGACGCGGACTATAGTTTATTCTCCTCAAATGGTATAGTTATAATAATTGAACCTTTGTAACTATAAGGTTAGCATGTCTTTCTAAACTAGCTCCTAAAGCTAAGAAAATTATGAGCTTATTAGAAATTTAAAAAATCAAGTTTTGTAAAGTAGATTTTTATATTAATTTTCCGAGTGACATTTTTTTTGCAAACTTCTAGTATGAACAAGAACATAGTTTGTGAAAAAATGTTGCGAATTTTCGGCAATTTATGAAAATCTACTTTCTGATCTGATTTCTTTGTAAAATCAGAGTGAACTATGTAAATTGTTCTAATTAATGGTTTAAACCTGTATTGAAGTAAATATCTAAGACATTATATTATACTTATAAGCGAAAACACAGACAGAATTATTGCGACAGCAAATTGCGACTTTTTAACGACAGTTTTATAATACTTATTTATAGATTAGATATGAACATTTCTATACATTTTTATATCTATGCAAATAAAGTTCAATGAATTTATTCTGATTTTAATTAGAAGACTGCAGGAAACGTTCTTGATATAATCTGTACCTACCTGTTCACTATAGAGCATAACGCTCATCAGCAGAGTGGAGAGCAGCGTCTTTTTTTTCATAATAACTCAAACTTTTCTCAACAACAACTCAAAATTCTTGCTTTATTTATGTTTACGCATGTATAATTGAATATATAATAAATAACCAACCATATGTAAAAGTGCATGAAATTGAGTTTAAATTGTTATCACAAAAAGACTCGACTCCATACCTTCACTCCGCCTGTGTTCGCCGACCCTAAGGCGTTTTTATTATTTTAATAAAAATATTTTTCCCTTGGTTTCGACCACGTTAGCCGCCTCCATACGGGCCCTTAACATGAACGTAATTGAAGTCATAAAACCTTTTAATATCTGCATCGATAGCTATCATTTTACCGTCAAAGAAGGGTTTTTAATATTAATGTTTTAATCGAAATAAATACTTAATTTATAATGAAATAAAATATATTATCAGCATCATCGTCATTTCAGCCCATTGCTGGCTGACTACTGAGCATGGGTCTCCTCTCAAAATGAGAAGGGTTTGGCCATAGTCCACCACGCTAGCCAAATGCGGATTGGCAGACTTCACACCTTTGAGAACATTACGGAGAACTCCCAGACATGCAAGTTCACGATATTTTCCTTGGCCTTTAAAGCGATATTTAATTGCTTCGAATGTACATTACACAGCTAACTCCGAAAAGTTACAGATGCGTGCCCTGGATCGAATCCCGGACTCCCCCGAATAGAAGACCGATGTCTTAGCCACTCTAGACTTACTACCGCCGCTTTTTGTAAGTATAAAATATAATAATAATAATCATCATCTTTATTTCAGATATTACATCCATTTTGTTAGTAATAATAATAAAATTAATTGCTTATAATATAAGATACGTAAAGTTTAAGTAAGTTAATTAGGTAATAAAAAATATTATAAATAGTTTAAGTAGGTAAATATGCTTCAAATATTTTACAGATATGTACCTATTACTTGGACAAAAGAGTCGCAGGGAGCTGCTGGATTCAGGCAGCCCAAACCGTGGCATGTGGAAGTCCCTAGAAGAGCCCTATGTCCAGCAGTGAACGTCTATCGGTCGATGATGTTGATGATGATTTGGAAAAATATTTTATTCCTGCTAGCTAATCTCTTAAAGCAATTATCTTCTTTACTGGATTTTTTCTTTACTTAGTAGGACTGTTCGTTACTCGATATCATCAACTTATTAGGGATCTGTCTATTAAGCCAACGTCTATCTTAATGAGCCTTGCTGAGCGTGCATACTTAAGTAGGTAGGTCTAGAATATAACCTTGATACACAGGCGACAAGTTGGTTAAAAGCAGATGTCACAACCAGTCCGCCACGTTATGTTGCAGAACCATGAAACTTGAAAGATGGAAATGCATCTTTTATTAGAAATTATAACCTTAGATTAAGCGGCAATAAAATCTATAATGTCTTTCAAGTACAGTATAACCCTCCATGCGATAGACGGGTTATTGTGTCTGGCATTTAATAATACACAGCCGGACGGAGCGACAATTTATTGGAAAAAATCTTTATCACTTTGACAGTCTATGAACTGCAATCGCTGAATCATTTATCAAATATTCACTTATGTTGCTATTGGTAATTATTCATATTCAATATTATGAAATAAGCCTTTTGCAGTGTTCTTTGAAATGTCGATGATCAAAATATCATTGATTTTTGATAAGATTATTATTTTTGAAATAGGTAAACGCAATACGTTTCGAAGTAAGTAGTACAATGATTTTGCGTAGGTAATTAAATTTTAATAAAACCTACTGACAACCAACTCACTATATAATAAGTAGGTACCTAAGGCAGTGGTCCGACCGTCGACGATGAACGAGAAACGAGTAGAACTAGAAACTATAAACGAGTTGGCGATCAGCGGCAAGTGAGTATGTAGTTTCGATAGTTTTGTCGCCGGGTAATAAGCGAGTGTGCAAGTGCGACGAGCGATTACTCGCGCCATTCGCCCGCGGTTGCTCGACGCTCAGTCCTGTGCAAACCTGCGCGCGCGTTATACGTGTTCAAGCGAGCGAGCATCACTGAATGAATATCGCTGAGCGAGTTTTTTTTGAAAGCTCGTCCCTCAGCGACAAAACTAGTAAAGCGAGTCGTCTCCGGCAGTGTGAACAGTCAGAGAGCAACTTTTGATATATGCATCTCTTTCGTTTAAACGGAATGTACATTTATTATGCGTTTCTTGAGAGAGAAAATCGCCGATAGTTAGTCGTTTTCTCGCCAGCGGCGGTCGGACCACTGCCTTACTCTGAAAATGTTGTCTAAGAATGTTGTTATTTAAAAAATATATTTTAAGATGTAGAAAATGAATCAACTGCTACGTAGGTAGGTAGGTACTTATAGAAACACCTATAATATTACTGAAAAGGTGCCTGTGTTAGAGTGTAGGTCTCAAACCCTTGATTATTTACAATCATTCTATGTTTAGCTGCTTCGTTCGTAGTTCATTAATTATAGAAACACATAAAGGTAAGTCAGAATGAAGCCCGAGGCGGCAGTGTTAAAGACGGCAGCAAGCTGTCCGCGCAATGTGCGCAAGCGACCTTTGCGAGTATCGTAATTATTAGGCGCGTGCGACGCGCACGCACTAGCGATGTCCGTTCTACTGATATGGAAAGCGCTACTTCACAATATTCCCCCCTCTATTTTTTACATCTGATTTTAATCAAAGGATTTATATGGCCTTTAAGCACATGTCTTTGTGGGCTGTGATACTTTTGCGCGATTTACGTTTGGTTACGTTTACTGTCCTATTTCTAATTCAAGACATATGAAATATGATTTTGAAATAAATTCCTTACACGTGGGAATTATAATGAATATACCAACTAATTACGTTATCAGGTGCTACAATCCAATGAACTAAATTATAAATTATAAATTATAAAGCGGTAGTGTGGCCTAGTTTGGTCAGCCGCAGACATAATTACCCTACCTATATAAAACGATAACACTGTTTAAGCAACAATAAGTAATTCAAAGTAGGTTTTTTCATAACATCATTCTTAAAGGTTATTTCAATTGGACCTAAGTACAGATGGTTTAAAAAGATGCCTAATTACTAACGCGAACGTGTTAGATTGAGGGATATTAATCGTAAGTTCCTAGTACGAGCTACGGTAAGATAAACCTACTCATAATTAACTAGAGACCCGCCCCGGCTTATTAGATTTTTTTTTATTGCAAATCAGACTCGTGCACTGGGGGTTCTGTATCTTCAGAGGAAACATAAATAAATAAAAATAAATAAAACTTTATTCAGCTCACAAAACAATAGTTAGGTGCAAGAAAAAATATATACAACCAAATGTTAAAAATTACAAAATTAAAACTAGGTACACTTAAAATTACGAGCTAGAAAGTACTAAAAACAAAATAGATATTGGGCTAAATCATGAACTGCATTAAAATTAAACAAATCCTTTTTGTTTGGGACTGAATGGGAAAAGTTTGTTTGTAAAGGATCATTGCTAAGTTTTTTTTAAACTGCTAATCAAACACTTACTTTTATTTTCCTGTAATAATCATAATCTTCATTTGCTGATTGTAGATAGTTACATTATATTTATATAAACTTCTATGATCTATCAACTATATAAAAATATTCTTTTAATCCTTTTATTTACAATAAGGTTAAGTGAGCATTATTCAATATTTAAAACTAAGTAGAAATCGATAAGTACATGTACCTAGTTATAACTGAAATAAGCAGCTGTCACGAAGGGAAGGGAAGGGGAAGGGAAAGTCACACCATAATTTATTTTACCCAGATTTTACCGTTTGTTACGAAAATCTAAAACAAAAACTGACTTAAGTCAGTTTACTTATAATTACTTTTTCTGACCTGATTACTCATTTCAATAGTCAAATAAGAGCCCGATTCAATTAAAGATAGGTATAAGATTACGCTGTAGCTTATAATGTCTATCACAGCTTTAATCGGCTTTCGTATGAAAATAATGCTTGCAATAAAAGCGTAAAGAGATCCTGCGCAAGAGACGATGTGGGGATTAATAGTAGCAATTTAGCCGTTGCATATCGCGGCGTGGCGGCGAGGGCGGCCGTGTCGGTAGCCTTTTTATTATGCGCCAATGCCTCCGAGATTAATGTAGTTAACGACAATTTTACCCTACGTTTATAATAAAGCTTCACAGATAATTTTTAACCACATTGGAAAAAGGTTCAGCATCTCTGTGATTATTTTTAAGGCATTGCGAATTCTCGCCACAACATTAAAAACTCTTTGGGTTGATTCTTAATTAAAACAATAAAGGTTGATTTTTAACAAAAAACCACTAAATCTGTTATACCTAAATGCGAAAGTGTGTTGGTTTGTCCTTCAATCACGTTGCAAAGGAGAAATGGATCGACGTGATTTTTTGCTTGGGCATATCTATACTTACAGATCAGTAGGGCGATTGTCTAAAACCTGCATCAATCATTATTACAATCTCAATTGTTCTGATTGGCTGAATATGTGCGATTCTTGTTGCAACAATGCATTGTGGCCAATAGTGAGCGAGCATTAACCAATCAGAGATGATTGCGATCGTGACATTGTAGCTGTCAAACAACCGCGGTAGGGCCACTGGCAAAAGAGTGACAGAATATCACATAGGCTACTTTTATCCTAGAAAATCAAAGGGATTTTTAATAACATAAATCCACGCGGACGAAGTCACGAGCATGAGCTAGTTATCTACTAATATTCTCATTGTCTAAGGAAGAAGACTTACTTCCATGATGGCATTCAATGACGTGCCAATAAAATATTTTGCACACTTGTCGTAAAGAAAAACCGATTTTATAATTAGTACGATTTATTTAATTTATTTTTCCAGATTTTTTTTTAAATGAAAATATTACAATAAAACTTAAATAAATAAAGCTAAGCTAGCCTTATCTAATTACTATACAAATCATGCCCGCGTGGAATGGTGCCAAGAATACTGGCTGCATTTCCGCGCTGGAATCTATTACTTAGGCATTTATATCTAGCTGTCTATCTATTGTACTAGATTTAGCAAAAACAATTTGTTTCTTAAAAAAACTGTTACAATAATCTGGTATTAACTGACATACTATCCGACTACATACGAGTGTATTCAAGGAAAAAAGAAAATCGTAGGTATTTTGTTTGGAAGGACGGAAAGTCTATTGACATGGCCGCGTGTCGGCGGGTCGCAGGCTCGAGGCAGGTGGCGCGAAGGCCGGCCCGGGAGCGACTCGCTTAATTGATTCCAATCTGGGACCAGATTCAAGATAATTCTCTCGAGCGTCCACTTTCGCTCTTTTGCGAATGGAACGCGTTTAACGGTTGTTTGTAAAGACGACTGCTCCCAGGCCTTTGTATAATTGTGTATGATAATGATACTACGAGTAGATAGATATAACTAAGTAGGTAGAGCTGTTCTATAGCACTGAATTCTGCTGCATTTAGAACAATAATTATAATAATTAATTATTAAAGTAGGAACACTGATATATGCTAAAATATAATATGATGCCCGCGACTTCGTCCACGTAGATTTTGGTTTTAAAAAATCCCGCGGGAACTCTTTGATTTTTCGAATAAAAAGTAGCCTTTTCTTTTATTTTCCCGGGAGGTAAGATTTCCTTTCCCGGGAGGTAAGATAACTCCGTACCAAATTTCAGCAAAATCGGTTAAACAGTTGAAAAGCTATCAGACAAGCAGAGGAATTAACTATCCATTTCTGAAATTATTAGGGTTCCGTACCTCAAAAGTGAAAACGGAATCCTTATAGGATCACTTTGTTGTCTGTCTGACTGTCTGTCTGTCTGTCAAGAAACCTACAAGGTACTTCCCGTTGACCTAGAATCATGAAATTTGGCAGGTAGGTAGATCTTATAGCTGGCTTTGGGTGAAAAATCTGAAAACCGTGAATTTGTGGTCACATCACACAAAAAAATTAAATTGTGGTCATGAACTAATAATTAGTATTTTCAATTATCAAAGTAAGATAACTATATCAAGTGGGGTATCATATGACAGGGCTTCACTTGTGGATTCTAAAACAGATTTTAATTTATTTTTATGAACCATAGTTTTTGATTTATCGTGCAAAATGTCGAAAAAACACGATTGTACTACGGAACCCTCGGTGCACGAGCCTGACTCGCACTTGGCCGGTTTTTTAATGTTGATAAAGTCTGTGGATATTTTCAATAGACACTCTGTTGGTTAAGTGCATCCGCCGTCTCGAAAGTTGGAATCGTTCTAATGATTGCCAAGCCAGAAACAGCACTATTTGAAGAAGAAGTAGGTAATTTATAAAACACTAGCTTATCCCCGCGACTTCGTCCGCATGGACTGCTAAATGTCACTTGCTCTGACGGCGAAGGAACAAATCGTGAGGGAACCTGCATGCCTGAGCGTGGCAGACTATGTCCTAAACCATCTCATTCTAACAGAATACCCGTCCTCAGTAGTGGCTGGTTATGAGTTGATCATGATGACCACGAACTTTATTGACTCTCGTCTCTATTCTCTACATAGTACTTATTATACTGCGACGCTTTGAAACAACACATAAGTAACAATAATCAGTACCCTTATAATAAATGCGAAAGTGACGTGTTTGTTTGTTGGTTTGTTGGTTTATTGGTTTGTTGGTTTGTCCTTCAATCACGTCGCGACGGTGCAACGGATTGACGTGATTTTTGCATGGGTATAGATAAAGACCTGGAGAGTGACATAGGCTACTTTTTATCCCGAAAAAACAAAGAGTTCCCACGGGATTTTTAAAAACCTAATTCCACGTGGGAAAAGTCGCGGGCATCAGCTAGTTTTTAATATGTGAAAAAATTGCAAGGAAAGTAATTAGTATTTAATTTAATAATAGTACTTAATTTTAATAAAGTAGGTAGGTTATTATTTTTTAATCTTTTTAGCAGTAGGTCGAGGAAAATAATGTTAATCTTGTTGCGTGAGGGGGATAAAAACTTACTCAGATGTAAATGAAAACCAAATGTATCGTGTTATGAAGCACTAGACTCGGTTAGAAAAAGTGACTTTGGCTAGGACTAGAAAGAGTGAAGGCTGCATACATGACACCTGAAGAATTTTACTTATGAATCCATATTGGGTTTGCATTTAAGTATGTGAAAACCTTATAATGCACCTTACCAATCAATTACCGATAAATAGCATATAAAATAAAAATAGGCTAAGAACACTCTGGCTGCGACGAATTCCAAGCTTCACCGTCTGAAGCGTGCGCCTGGTTTTTGCAAAGGCAGGTGCACGCGCATATGCTATTAAATTGTCAAAGACTACACCGTATATAATATGTCTACGTTAGTCTCAGATATCGTTGAATTCAGGAATTACTTAAGTAAACTCAAAAGCAAATTTGCATTGGCTAAATACAAGCGAATTGAATTAAACATTAACGACACCACAAAAGGCAACAAGTTCATCAATCGCTTATACCCATAAAATGAGACATGAATACTTTAAACGTAGATTTAGTCGCCGACGTGCATAGTCATTACGGTTGAAGTAATCAAAAACCGCAACACAGCAAAGCGGCCTCGATCGCGGTGTTGAGAACATGTGCACATACACACAATATGGGTTCTCAAGAATGATCGCAATTAGGGAGCAAGAGTTGAGTAAGATATCGTAATGAGAGGGCGGGGCGCGGCATCAAGCTCACAGCACTAAGCTTTGTGTGCGGCGCGCATGTGCTTGCGCGCGCGACTCGAGCTTTTACGGTTTCGGCGCGCGTCGCCCGCCATATGACTCCCGTACCCGTAGTACAAGATTTTACGTCTCACCAAACGAAACCAAATTCGAGAGTCGAAATACTTTCGCGTTACAGTAAAATGGACCTAAACAGCCTTGAATTGAAGTCAAATATTCAATGCCACTGATTTTAATTTCGCAATGTTTCCGCTTGGAGCGCTGGCTGTAGAAGTGTAAACAAACTTGTGCTTTAAAACAAGGCATTTAAGATCTTGTTTACTGTAACGCGGAAGTATTTCGACTCTCGAATTTGGTTTGGTTTGGTGAGACGTAAAATCTTGTACTACGGGTACTGGTCGTGAGCCGCGCGCCTGCGCTACCTAACTGTTGTCTGAAATACACAAGGGCGTCGCCATTGTGCTTACCAATACTTATATTGCCTGCAAGGTTCACCACAAGAGAGTCTCATTTTCCATTACATAAAGTTAATATGTTACTGGGTTTATTTAAAAACGTAACCTATAAAATATAAAATTATCATTTTCCTTTCATTTCTTAAGTATAAAATGTAAAGTAAAGTCTACTTTTGAACTACACAGTAAAATTAACATTTTCTGGTATCAATTTTACTTTTATGTCAAAAACTGTAGGTACTTAGATGTACCTAAGACACACCTAAGAAGAACATTTTAGTATCTACCTACTTAAAGTGATTGATTAAGTTGATTGATTGATGATTGAGAGACCAAGTGTCGCGGTTTCTACTTAGGTTCTTGATTATTTAATGTAACTACCATAAATTAGCGTCTTATTATCTACTACTACTACTACTAATACTACTTACTATTTATGAGACTTAAGCCTTCAATAAATCCTAAAAATGTTTCCCGCGTGCCATGATATAGCCATTATTAATAAGGATATTTTTTTTGTAAAGCAATAAATTATATAAATTGCCATCGGTATTAACTTCGAGCATTGTATAAGTTTTACCATAGGTAAATAATTTATAAAATATAGACTCCAGTAATAAATAAATTGCTCGAAGTTCCCGGCGGGCGGTAAAGCTCTCGTATCGCTTTGACTTTGGTATACAAAAAAGTACACCCTAATTGCAAAAAATCTCATTTGAATCTTTTTAGACATTGGTAAACGGGTAATAGGTACTTATATACCACGATTAATTTGATGACTTTGATTTGTCGATATTTCGACTCAGTTGCATGAGTCGTGGTCACGACGAGCTTTCTTATGAGGCCAACCACTGCAAAAATTATGGATATCCAAATTGCCACAGCCGTGAACCGAACCCCGAACTTCTCATTTATAAAATCAACACGCTCACCACTCAACTTACTAGATCAAAAATACACGTTATCGTCAATATCCGCCTATATACGAATTCTTATTATAAATAATGTGTTTTGTGGTTGGACTATAATTTTTCAAGTCGATAACTCTTGCGCGTGTGGAGAGATGTCTCATGTCTTACTACATTTTTTTCTTAATACTAATCTTACTTAAAGAGTTAATTGGTAGATGTATGCTCAGTTCTTGAATATTAAACTGCTGACTAATTAAAAAAAATCGTCCACAGATTTAAATTGCTTTTTAGGGTTCCGTACCTCAAAAGGAAAAACGGAACCCTTATAGAATCACTTTGTTGTCTGTCTGTCTGTCTGTCTGTCTGTCTGTCTGTCTGTCTGTCTGTCTGTCTATCCGTCTGTCTGTCAAGAAACTTACAGGGTACTTCCCGTTGACCTAGAATCATGAAATTTGGCAGGTAGGTAGATCTTATAGCTGACATTTGGGGAAAAATATGAAAACCGTGAATTTAGGGTCAGATCACACAAAAAAAAATTAAATTGTGGTCATGAACTAATAATTAGTATTTTCAACTTTCGAAGTGAGTGACTATATCAAGTGGGGTATCATATGAAAGGTCTTCACCTGTACATTCTAAAACAGATTTTCATTTATTTTTATCCATCATAGTTTTTGAATTATCGTGCAAAATGTCGAAAATATACGACTGTAGTACGGAACCCTCATTGCGCGAGCCTAACTCGCACTTGGCCGGTTTTTTTTACTGTCGTTAAAATTTAATGTCCACAAAATATGGTTAGTTGTGAGTGCGAGGCAATAAGCCGTGAGACAACACGCGTCGGCGTTTGAATAAATCCGTTAAGGGCGAAGGCGCACATGCCGCGGAATCTTGTCGACCGAGACTGAGGGTGCTGTAGTGTGTGTATTAGAAAATACTCGATGATAATTTATCGACTATCGATAAATTAATTTAGGCACAGATTCTACAGTCCATAGCTTTATGTTAGGATGTTAGATGATAGATGTTCTATTTTACGATGTCCGCTCGGCCGTGGTTGCAGTACACTAAGTACCTATCGATAACGTTAATGTATTGATGTGCGTACCGTAAGCCGCGTCGCAGTTGTGATTCAGCTACGCATACTAAGTACTTAAGTTACTTACGTTTAAGCTAAGTACGTTTTTTAAGTGTATCCTGTATTCTTACTCTCTGTAAATCTATTAACTTTATCAGAACTTTAGCAATAACATAGGGGTGGAGTTTGGTGTTGACAAGTGTGCGGTTGTCAATATCGAGCGAGGTAGGGTTGTGAACTCTGAGAATCTAGTTCCTTCAGAGACTTTGATTCTCCGATCTCTCTGTGAAGGTGAAACATACAAATATCTTGGAATGTCAGAGGCACTTGGTAGTGAGGTAAAGACAATGAAACAGGCAGTGGAGGCACGTTTCTTTGGTCGCCTTAAAAAAGTTCTTAATAGTCTTTTATCTGGTGGCAACAAGGTGCGTGCCTTTAATGGTTGGGTCATGCCTTTGCTCATATATACACCTTTGGCATTCTAAAATGGACTCAAACTGAACTGGATGCCTTGGATCGAAAGATTCGAAAATTGCTGACTGCATACCGTATGCTTCATCCACGGTCATCTATTATGAGATTGTATATCCCACGCAAGTGTGGAGGACGTGGTTTTTTAAATGCCAAAAACCTTCATAATCGTGAAATATGCAATCTCCGAGATTATTTTCTCAAAGTAAACGTGGGAATACATAGGGATGTAGTCGCAGTTGATAAGGGTCTTACTCCGCTTTCCTTAGGCAAAAATAACTGGCGTAAGCCCTTAGTACTTAGTTCTTCGGATCGCATGGCGGTATGGGGGAGTGAGGAGTTGCATGGAAGATTCTACAAGGCCTTAACTAGACCGGATGTAGATTCCACAGCCTCAGTATCCTGGTTGCAGTTCGGTGACCTATTTAGGGAAACCGAAGGTTTTATCTGTGCAATTATGGACGAAGTTATCAAGACTAATAACTACCGGAAACATATAATGAAGGATGGTACTGTTGACATTGGTCGAGCGTGCCATCTTCCTGGGGAATCCCTCAGACATATTATATCCGGTTGTTCTTATCTTGCTAACGGCGAATACTTGCACAGGCATAATCAAGTAGCCAGGATAGTCCATCTTGCTCTTCAGTATGGCCTTGTAGATACTGAGGTGCCGTACTATAGGTATGACCCAATGTCAGTTCTTAAATAGATAAAAATAGCAGTGCCCTGCTCTACTGGGATCGGTCGGTTATCACTGACAGGTATATTGTAGCCAATAGACCTGATATAGTGCTAGTTGACCGTTCAGCGCGTCGAACAATAATTGTTGATGTTACTATTCCTCATGATGATAACCTAGTGAAAGCAGAAAAGGAAAAAGTATCAAAATACTTGGACCTGGCTCACGAGATTACCGCCATGTGGAGTGTTGACTCAACGATTATTGTACCGATAGTTGTATCAGTCCATGGTCTTATTGCGAATAGTTTCGACCAACATCTTAAGAAACTATTGCTTAATTGTTGGATCAAGGGTAAGATACAGAAGGCAGTGGTTCTTGAGACGGCACGCATTGTGAGGAGGTTCACTCTGGAGCCCTGACCATTGGCAGCTTGGATCCTAGCCCGCTGCTAGTGGGATCCATTTTATCATATTTTTAATTATTGTTTTTTTTTTTTGTTCCAGTTACTTTAATTTTTGTTGTTCTTGTTATTTTAATTTCTGTTGTTTCTGTTATTCTATCGTTTGTTGTTTCTGTTACTTTATATTCTGTTGTTTATTTTATTTTATTTAATTTTTTGTTGTTCCTGTTTGATTTTTGTACTTTACTTTTTTCTTCTGTTATTTTATTGTTTGTTGTTTTTTTTAAAAAAATGATAAAAATGAGAAAAATAAATAAATGAGAGTCAAAAAAAAAAGTACTATGTGTACAGTGCGTCAAGGCTATCATTGCGCGTGGCGAAAATCGGAGCCAACGTTGCCGTCGAATGTTCCCTTTGTCCTTGTTTGAATATTCTAAGCCTTTGTTCTCCAACAGCGCCCCCCTGTCAATGTCATTCAAGTGCCAAGAGAGCTTTGTTGCATTGTACGTATACACTCATAAATAGCCAAATGAACTTGGTGAAATAGAACCACTTTACTTTTCTTAAGTTGATTTTTTGACCATCGCGACCTGAATATTTGTATTGTATCTGACAGGTAGTCAGTCATTCAAGATTCACCAATTCGTTGTTATGTATATTATATAGAAACGGACATAGACTAGCTAGCTTGGTGGATGTTAATAAATACTTATAAACCAGTGTATTTTATTAAGAATTAAGTTAAGCGCCTCGTACATTTACGAACTTTTAAAATAAAATAAAATATAAATATAAATAAGTATTTACCATAAATCAAAGAGTAAATTTTATTAATAATTATTAATAATAATTATTAATACTAAAAAAATCCCAAGTATCCAGTATCATAAAAATATCGATAGCAAAGTGACAAGTGAAGGCATCTCTACAAGGAGCCACCTGCCGCCCGCACCCCCACGCTATATTTTATTCCACTTAATCGTCCTTTCCGTTATAAAGCCCGCTTTTTATCCTATACTTAAAGCAAATATTCTTGTAGCTATCAGAGAGGTGCCGTATACTAGAGGTGGTGAATGGTGGTGTCCTAAAGAAGGGCCTCAAACTGACCAGTCGAGCTTGCCAAATGCCATTCAATAAATTAGCACTGGACCTGTAGGTATCCTGCGGCTCGATTGCGATAGAATGTCACAATCGCAATCACCTCTGATTGATCGACTCTCACTCTCTATTGGTTAAGTACAATACATTGTTGCAACAAGAATACCATAAATTCAGCCAATCACTACAATGGTGATTGTAATAAGGATTGATGTAGGTTTTCCGGAATCGTTTTGTTTCACAAAATACATTTTCAAGCCACAAACCGCCATAATGCGGCGTACAAAATTATATATACATTAGATTATAGTACGGCATAATAATTAAACACTGTATAAATAACTCAATAATTAGATTAATTAATACCAATATTGCCCATTAAAGTTTGATATTTTCAACCTAAATAGATTTTATTAATTACAAGTAGAGACGTAGGTATATTACTTATATGACATGATACAAATGTTAATGATATTGTAATTTAGTTCTTCTGATGGTACCTTACCTCAAGAGCTGCAATAATAAATTCATTACGTCTCTGTACCATATACTATATACATATTTTATTAATGTTGACGCCTGAATGCATGAAGTCTTTAACTCTATGGACTGTAACTCAATGGTTTCTATAGTTTACAAACTACAATGTGCAACTGCCCTATTAAGTATAATAGACACTTTTAATTGAGAATCTATAAAAGGTTTCGCGAATCGTTGTCCGTATAAGGGCTAGGCATTCATCATGGTCGCCGTGGTTCTCATCTGCCCAATTAATAAAAGTTGACTGTAAGCCTGAAACACAAACAACGCGCGACGGCGCATGATCGACGCGGGTTGGGTAGAAGTTGACTGACACTGTAAGGTATAGTTCATGCATTTCACGAAGGCTACTGACTCATGCATGTGTCGGTATTCGCTTGCTCGCGACTGATTGGTTCGACATGCGCGCACACTTAAGTACGCAATGATCATGTAAACGACGTTACCACAAGTAAAGTTCACTAGCCTTCGTGAATTGCAAGAACTGTGTATAGCCTATTTCATTCTCCAGGTCTTTATGTCTACCCATGCAAAAAATCACGTCAAGTCGTTGCACCATTGCGACGTGATTGAAGGACAAACCAACAAACCAATAAACCAACAAACCCACTAAGAAACACACTTTTGCATTTATAATAAGCAGGGGCGTGCAGGTCATAGAGGCATAAATGCACTGCTTACCCCAGTTGTAATAGCTCAATGCATATTTTTCATTTTGAACTGCCAATAAACAGGTTCCTAGCTAACTAGTGCCTACCCTGGCTTCAAACCTGTGCACGCCACTGATAATATTCCATTCCATTCTGATTCCAGGCAATTCAAAGCCAAGTAGACTTAACAAGACTGCCAGGTTCGGTTGAGATGCTTAATGAAACTGGAGATCTGTCGTCTACATTGAGGTCTAGACGGGAATGCAAGCTCCATGCAAGCTCCCGCCTGTGTCCAACTGGCCAGCAATGCGTGAGTATATGTACTCGTAGAACACCTCTACAGTAGCATAGTAGGTACATGCCGTACATTAGAATAGATACTGTAAGCATTAGTTACGGTTATGTTACTAATGTCTGATAGCTTAGTGCTTAAGTTTTCGGCCTATTATTTAGCAATCTAGGGTTCGATCCCAGGCATGCACCTCTAACTTTTAGGAATTATGTGTGTTTTAACTCTTAATCAACTAAATATCACAATACTTTAACGGTGGAGGAAAACATCGTGAGGAAACCTACATGGTTGAGAAGCCATCTTTAAAGGTAGGTAAAAGGTATGTATGGCAGTCTGCCAACCCGCACTTGGCTATCATTGTCGACTATCGCCTAAGTCTACACTATTACACCTACTACAGAGCACAAGTCGCCTCTCAGAATGAGAACTGAGAGGCGATGGTGACCTGTGCTCAGTACCTAGTAGGCCGGCAATGGGTTCGCTTGCAACCCACAAAAGTCTACGTTTTGAAAACAGCACTTTGTAATCGTTTGACGCCCTCCCTTGCGCATTAGTGAGCGCTGCTTGTAAGTGGAGGTCCCAGGTTCGATTCCTGCCAGCGACAATTTGGTAATTTATATTTTCTAAATGGTCTCCAGTCTGGTCTGGTGGGAGGCTACAGCCGTGGCTAGATACCACGATGCCGGCAAAGCCGTGCCGCCAAGCGATTTAGCGTTCCGGTGCGATGCCGTGTAGAAACCGACCATAGTTTCATGAAACTGCTATAGCCCTTCCATGTTAGCCTGGTACCATCTTAGACTTCATCTTCACTTACCACCAGGTGAGATTGCAGTCAAGGTCTAACTTGTATAGGAATGAAAAAATATAAAAACTAGGTTTTTCCCGCGACTTCGTCCGCGTGGACTACACAAATTTCAAACCCCTATTTTAATCCCTTTAGGGGTTGACTATTCAAAAACCTTTTTTAGCGGTATCTAAATCTTAAGTGCTATCTGCATGCCAAAGTTCAGCCTGATTCGTCCAGTAGTTTGAGCTGTGCGTGGATAGATCAGTCAGTCAGTCATACAGATTTTCTTTTTAGATATTTAGATACCTACAAGAGTTCAGTGTGGCATCCTGCCGTGCAGTTTCCGTCACGCGTCCTCTTTGTTTCAGCCTTAAGGTATGGATGGCAAGTTGGAGACAGCGGCCGCCTGCTCGCCAGCTCGGGGGGTACCGGTTCTGTCTGCAGCTGAAGCGCAGCTATTCGCAAGGTGTTTTATTTTGATTTGCAAACATATCTATCAACTATTATACTTTTTACACATTTTATTTAGCATTCACCTAGAGCCTAACTACCAATTAGGTATGTTGTGCCTAGTGCCTACTTACATACACCTACTTAAACATTTAGCCCTACATTTAATAAATATCTAATCTATATAATCTAATATCTAATCTAAATAAAAAATAGTAATCAAAAGTATTTATTATTATTAGGTATAATATGTTAATCTTAAATATATAAAAGGAAACTGACAAAATGACTGACTGACTGACTGATCTATCAACGCACAGCTCAAATTACTGGACGGATCGGGCTGAAATTTGGCATGCAGATAGCTGTTATGATGTAGGCATCCGCTAAGAAAGGATTTTTGCAAATTCAACCCCTAAAGGGGTGTAATAGGGGTTTGAAATTTGTGTAGTCCACGCGGACGAAGTCACGAGCATAAGCTAGTGTGTTTCTAAGTAAATTGAGAAGCCCATATCGGTATATACCACACCACATATTATTAAGTAGGTATACCTAAGCTAAGCTTATTCCTAGCTCCATGAATACAATAAAATAGAATAGAGTAGGTATATTTTTATTTAAATAAACTCTTTCAAGTGCTTTGTAATCGTCAAATAGTTTAATTTACCACTGGTTTGGAATGAAATTCCTACCGAGAAGAAACAGCAAGAAACTCGCCGGTGGCTCTTTTCAAGTGTTCAACTTTCAATATTATTATACCATACTGTACAAGCAATTGCAGCCCCGTGCATTATTGTAGCGTGTCAAATCCAAGCTTTTAATATCATTTACATAGTCTTCGACTGTAGGTATAGTTTGCTTTTTATAGGAACATACTTTTAATATAGAAGTTGGCATGCAACACATAGCTTAACGTAGGTATAGTATAGTCATCTGACCACCGACTGATTGATGGTTCGTTACTGAGTTATTTTCAATTGGGTAAGAAGGTGCCTTTAATAATTTACTAACAATAAAATGATTCCTTTGTCCATTATAGAATTACGCCCGCGACTTTATCCGCGTGGAATTAGGTTTTTTAAATATCCCGTGTGAACTCTATAATTTTCCGGGATAAAAAGCCTATGTCACTCTCGTCTTTATCTATACCCATGTAAAAATCACGTCAATCCGTTACATCGTTACGACGTGATTGAAAAACCAACAAACAAACACACTTACGGTTACATAATAAGGGTACCTACTGATTAGAAAAACCTAATAAGCATAGATTGATGAAATACAAAAGTTACGCTCAAACTTTAGTACCTAAGTACTAGCCACCCGTGGAAACTTAGGGCGAATCAGCTAATTACAGGTCGGTAGGTACCGAACTACTTACTTAGCTATAAAGACGCAAAGTTAAAGTTTGTTTAAAAATATTGAAATCACAAAGTAAAAGCATTTGGCTATTATAAAACCTTAAAAAAGTCCCGGGATTTGATACCAGAACCCAAAAAAAATTCAAGTGTTTCGGAGTCAAAGGTGAACAAAAAAACTATCAACTTTTGAGGGACAGAATCGTACAAAAAAGCCATTCATCGATATCACGAATAAGATTTTTAGGGTTCTGTGCCCGAAGGGTGCCAACGGGATCCTAGGCATGGATGGGAAAGGCATTCTGAACCATTACGATTGTCATTCATTCATTGAACCATTTGACGATTCAAAAGTAGGTACATATATCTAACAGTTTATTTGAATAAAAAATATTTATATTCTATTACCACGTGAGTAGATATTATATTACTAAGCCTCCGCTGTCCGCCCGTCCGTCTGCCTGTCTGTCAGCGGCCTATATCTCATAAACCGTAATAGGTATAGAGTAAAAAATTTCACAGATTGTGTAATTCTGTTGCCGCTATAACAAGAAATAATAAAAACTTCAAAATAGCCGCCATGCAAATTAAAAAAATTAAATGTAAAGGTACCTATTGTATGTAATGGTACCTCATAAGAAAGCTCAGAGTCGCTCAGCGGGCGATAGAGAGAGGTATGCTTGGAGTTTCTCTATATCAAATCAGAAATGAGGAGATCCGTAGGAGAACTAGAGTAACCAACATAGCTCAACGGATTGCGAAGCTACAGTGGCAGTGGACAGGGCACATAGTTGGAAGTCCCTACAAGAGACCTATGTCCAGCAGTGGACGTCTATCGGTTGATGATGATGATGTTGATGATGTACCTATTGCCTATAAATAACCTTGTACGATGGTAAGTACGGATTACGGAACCCTGCGTGTGTAAGTTCGACTCGCACTTTACCAGTTTTTATTTATTTGTACCGCAATCGAAATTCGAAATTGGAACAAAGGGAAATACAAAAAGAGAAAAAGGATGGTAAAAAGTGGCGCGGGCGCGTGCCTGCGCGACATGTGCGCGGGTAACGGGCCGCCACGCGCGCGCCGTTACGAGGAGCACCCCGCACCCTCCCACACACATACACAGTGCACACAGTATACCATCGCACCCTCGCGCTCGTGTCGCGGGCGCTACCGTGGCCGAAATGAGACAAATTGGTAACTCCAGGTGAAAACTCCTTACCTAATACCTAACATGGTAATATTAAGTATACCTAACTAAATCCGAAACTGTCTGTCTGTTCTGTTATCTTTTCATGGCCCTTTTCCTTTTCCTTTTTTACGGATTTTGGTGATAGAGCGGCGGCGTAATTTGGCTGCGCATGATCACGGGCGTGGGGAATACCTGACAAGAGATATTTATCAGTTGACGAGGGCGACTCCATAATTTATTAGGTAGGTACTTATCTAAGTATATCTATCAGTACCCATAATATAAATGCGAAATTGTGTTTGTTTGCTGGTTTGCCCTTAAATCACGTCGCAACGGAGCAACGGATCGACGTGATTTTTTGCATGGTTATAGTTGAAAACCTGGAGAGTGACGTAGGCTATTTTTTATCCCGGGGAATTAATGAATTCCCATGGGATTTTTAAAAACCTAAATCCACACGTACGAAGTCGTGGGCATCAGCTAGTATGAAAATATATAAAAGGAACTGGCTGACTGACTGACTGACCGACTAACTGACTGACTGACTGATCTGTCAACGCAATTGTGACTAGGCATCCGCTAAGAAAGAATTTTTGAAAATTTAAAACCTGAGGGGGTATAATAGAGGTTTGAAATCTGTATAGGTAGTTCACGCGAAGTCGCGAGCATGTGGTAGTAGATATTTATATAATTAAACGACCTGCCTAATTATACACACCTGAGTTTAATTTTCACATAGGTAGATACCTACCTATACGTTTTTAGATAAATACTTTCATTTTCTAAAAAAGTACCAAACAATACGATATGGCCATCAAACAATCCAAACCTCTGGAAATAACAATTTTTTCGCTCTCCTGTAAAGTTGCTAATTTTTACTTGTACCTACGCGACAGGTGTTGTCAACCACGCACTCCCGCACAGCTCCTGCGCTAACACGGTGCAGGATAGCGTGACGTGTGTGTGTGTGGACGTCCTCTCGCCTCATATCCCGATTGCCGTCACGACCTGTCGCGTACTATGTATTTACCTCTTACATCTCCATACTCACGCCTTCATCTTCCTAATCACGTGTGGGATCATAAAAGGCTTACATTTCATTTTTTATAGCAATGAAATAATAATAATCAATGTGTAGATTACATA
This sequence comes from Maniola hyperantus, assembly GCF_902806685.2. Lineage (NCBI taxonomy): Eukaryota > Metazoa > Arthropoda > Insecta > Lepidoptera > Nymphalidae > Maniola > Maniola hyperantus. The sequence continues at coordinate 11,775,893 of NC_048536.1, read as the reverse complement.
AGAAATATAGGTGCCTGTTTGTACAATTGCGAGTTATCAAATATATCGTTGTGTTAAAAATAAACACGTGTATGTAACATGCAACACGTCGATAGGTAGGTACGTCGATAAATAGATACGTACTTGATACCGCAAACGCTCCTATTATTTGCACCAGAGTGTACCAGAAACTCGCACCGGAAGACGCAGTATTGGAAGACCCCCCACTAGGTGGACGGACGACATCAGACGAGTCGCAGGGAGCCGCTGGATCCAGGCGGCGCAAGACCGTGGCGTGTGGAAGTCCCTACAAGAGACCTATGTCCAGCAGTGGACGTCTATTGGTTGATGATGATGATGATGATGATGTACCCGAAAGGGCTAGGTAGGTAATGTTTTAAAATAAATAAATATGTAACACTGAATGCACCACTGGATGATACACAAAAATAACTAAAAAACTTAAAATAAATAAACTGCGAATTTCTAATATTTAAGTCGAAGACTAATCTTTTATCCAGTTTTGAAAATGACATAAGTACTTATACTTAATACCTACCTGTTTTAATGAATCGAGAACAAGTCTTAGGTAAGTACTTAACTAAAAAACACGACTGCCTGCGAAAAAACGAAAGTAAAAATGTTTAATTTTTTCATAAAAATATACCTAAGGCGGATGATTGATAAGTATAAGGATTCTAACGACACTCTATTAACCTATCTAAATCTGTTCAGGCATTTAGAAGTTATGGTGGAACAAAGAAACTCACATAGATACTTACATAACGTAGGTGTATATCGTACCTACGTCTTTTATAGCCTTTTATGGACAGTCGTGTAAAAATGTAAAAATAGGTAGATATTTATGTCATAAAATGACGCTATCGTATGTCACCGACCTACTACTAAGTAGGTACAGGTCTCATCTAAGAATGAGAAGGGTTTATGTCATAGTCCACCACGTTTTAGCGTGCTGGCCACGCTAGCAAAAACGACACATCACCTAACTCTTATTGCTACCATCCCATACGTTTACTGCGGTAGTGGACATAGCAATTATAATACCATTGGTAGTGGAATGGGATCTTTATACCTACAGCTGAAAAGATTTTCATCAAGCATCTAAGCTTAGAAAACCAGTTGTGAATTTAAAAAAATCAAGTGGTACAGCATTTGAGTGCTACGATAGCAAAGATAGACAGACCGACAGACATAAGAATTTATAACAATTTATTTGGTCGGTGATTATAAAATATGGAAGTTCCTTCTCCAATATAAGGTTAAACCCTTAGGGTAGGCAGGGCGTGTGCGTATACCTACCTAATGCAGTGCATTGTATGCCTCTATACTACCTAACTATGTATTACCTAGTAGGTATATTATGTCCTATCGACACACCTAAACATAATTCTGAATATGGAACGCAATCCTCCCTAACACACCCCTCTACACAAACTGAAGCACTTCCCCTGAAACCATACAGTTCCCGCCGGTAACAAAACACTTCGTATCAAAGCAGATTAGCCGCTTAATTAAATTTCCCGTGATTGCTACAAGGGGTTAATAGACTGTGAAATATCGTTAAGTAAGTAAACCACAAAAATCAATTGAATACTAATTGTTAACAGGCCTATACAACTGCTTAGGTCAAGATCTCCAAAACGGTCTCTATTAAATTATTGATCATTAGGTATTATGAAGATATCCATTAGGTAAGCTAGGTAGTAAGATTAATTAATTATCACCACTATATCATATCATCTTACAAATAAAAATTTATGACAATCAGGAAGCGTAAAATTTTACCAACTCTGAATAAATAATTTGAGTTTATCTAACTGCGACTTTTATTTTCTCTTTATAGGTAGGTATCTATTGCTTGACTACTTAGGTATATCTATCCTATCCAACAGATAAGTACCTAACTAGGTAGGTACATAAGCCTGGTTTAAGCATTCACTGATTTTATAAAATATTCGATCCATAAAGTAGAACCTATTGGAAAATATTAATAACTTCAAGAATGAAATTATTGATTATTTTTATTTTTATTGAAATTTATTCATATTTTAATTAAGTAAGTATAATAATATTTCCTTAATTAATATCGGTGATGGTTAGGTATATGAATTCAAAACACGTCACCGCGATTAATAGCCTCAACTGGTGACAGAAGGGCTGGCTCATTTTTTGCGCAGCGGATCAGCCTGGCTGTCCAGCGCGGAAATGCAGCCAGTATTCTTGGCACCATTCCACGCGGTCATGATTTATATAGTAATTAGATAAGGCTAGCTTTAAGTTTTATTGTATTTAAAAAGATAAAAAAACACGTCAAATTATATTAAAGACACTCCAAGTATTCCTGGCTATACTGGCTATGTAACGTGATAGGTTGTATAAAGGTGTAAGTACAAGGCCGCAATACCAGCACGAGGCGTACGAGGCGCCTTTTTCAGTACTGAAAATACGACGTTGTCCGTAGAACCAGTCAAGTTGCTCAGAAATATACGTTACATTACATTCGCCTCTTGCGACTCGTAGTCTGGTTTTACATGACAAAAATTAAAACACGGTTCGAATTGTTATTAATATAATGCAATAATTTCTCAAATATTAAATACAGTAGGTGATAAATAATTATTTAAGGAAATGATTCTATCTCTGCATCTAACTCAAACTCCGCCCAGCTCTACATCGCAACCAATGCGCTAGGTGGGCGGGCACGACCGCTCGCCGGCACATCTGATTCTCATCATGAGCATGACGTGTTCTGATTTAGTCTAAACTCTACTATCAAGTTACACATAAAAACGTACTTAGCTATTTTAATTCTCTACATGGAAAATCGGTACAGGTCATTTCTTAAAAGATTTAATAACATAAAGATATAATGAGAATGAAAATCCTTTTTACTAAATAGTCCTCTGAAATTAAAACGAAATCGAAAGAAAATGTATGAAATATTTCATTTTGCTACTAATCTACTTACCTTAAAGTCATTAAGGATCACGTTAGAAATCCACAACTATGTACTTATTAGTAGGTACGACAGTTGCCGAATGTTAAACGAGGCAGCATTAACGTCCAGAAGAGAACTGCTTATTTGCAAACATCAATTCCCTTTAAAGCCATTTTCAGGCCCTTCTACGCATAGTCAGCGAAGGTGCAACAGTAATTATTCGGTGTTCAAGAATGTGACGCGAGCCACCTGTCATGTGTCCTGTTTCATCAAATCATTTCTTTATTGCGCAGCCTCCGTGCGACCTGTTATTTTTGTAAGTTTTGAAAAAAAAACATTATTGTGGAATGAGTCGGGTAGGTCGGGGCGCGCGAGCCTTATTTCAGTCAGGTGCCAGGCGCCGAGCACGAAGCATCGTGTAACGCTCCGACCCGCAGAGCCTTCCGCGGGACCCTTACGTTACGAGTAATTGAAACTACTCGTCAAATCTTCTATTGATTAGAAAAATGATTACAAATCTATTGACTACAGATTTCTAATGAAGAGGATTTCCGAAACCTCAATTGTGTGAATTTTAGCAGTGATTTAGTGCAACGCCCTAGTGCTAAATTTTGCCGGCCCTAGGTAAGTCCGCCCAAAGATTTTTCATACTTTATCGAATCAGTTTGAAAATTTTAAATTCTTATTATTCTTATTAAACTCGTCACTTGTTCCGAGAAAATCAACAAAATATTTAAAAATGTATTTTTAATTAGTTTTTTTCCAATCCTATATAAGAACCTACAGTATAAATGTACAATCTCACTGTTTCTGAACGTTGGGATTTCAGTCCAGTCAGTCTTTCTGTTATATAGGTTTATAGATTTTTATACCTAAAGTTATTATAATAGAATTTTATTACTTTATTGGTGCTTTTATGTATTGGTTTGATAATTTTTATTTTAAAATGAATGCAAATTAATTAAAGTCAATGTGAGTCTTAAATTAACTAAATTTAGGGTGCTACAGAAATATTTTCATAGCAAGAGAAGTTTATTTCCTGACCTATAAAAGTCAGGAAATAAACTTCTCTTGCTGCTTGCTAGATGATGCCTGCAATTTCAGTCCACGTGGATTTAGGTTTTTAAAAAAATCCCGTGGAACTCTTTGATTTTCCGCGTTAATAAGTAGCCTTCCTTCCCCGGAAAGCCAGGTATCTCTGTACTGAGTTCGCCAAAACGATTGAACCATCGGATGGGCCGGGAAAGGTTAGAAGCAGACAGACATACAGACAAATAAGACAGAAAAATAATAAGTAGGTAAATGCGTTAGCTGCTAAGGTCTCATGTACGGTAAGATGACTGTAGATAAGCCTAATCACAGTTATAATTCTAGGTAGCTGATGCCCGCCGATCGTCGGTACGCGTGGATTTAGGTTCTAAAAATCCCGTGGTAACTCTTTGATTTTCCGTGATAAAAAGTAGCCGATGTCACTTCCAGTCGTTAAACTATAGAAACATCCCATTGCAAAAAATCACGTCGATCTGTTGCTCCGTTGCGACGTGAAATTGGAAGGACAAACCCGGCAAACAAATACACTTTCACATTTATAATAAAGGGTACTGATGATAGTTTTTATCCAAACTTGTCCTAAGTAGGTGAGGTACCTATAGTAGGTACCAGTTTTCATTGATCTTCTTAGGTTACCGTTAGTACAATGGTATTTAGCAGGATAGTGAAACCGATAGCTAAACGGTGTCCATTTAGTTTCACTTCGCATTTTTACTTCAATCTTGCGATATATTTCAGTTAATGTAAATATCTACAGTAATGGAATAATCTGATATCTATATTGATATTTTAAACAAAATAAAACTTTTAGCTTAATTAAATACATTTTATTACTTACGAAGATTTTTACGATATTTCTATTACTTATGCCAGTAGATATTATTGAAAATTCGTATTCAGTTCTACTGAGGTCGATTCTGATAAAACTTTGCATAGAATTTGCGTTCCCATGACAATAGCCTAGATACCTACATGCCTACACGTACAGTATGATTTCCGTATTCCAACTCTTCGGTCTTGATACTGCAGAGGTATCCTGCCTTATTTTTTTTATTGAGAGATAGGCTTGCACTTGACGACAATAACGCCTGCGAAAAATAGAATCATGCCTAAACCTTAACCGAGGATTAGCGTGATATTTTGGGCGGAGGCTATTGATAATGACAATATCGATTGATTTTTAAATAAATAAAAACTCATAAAGTTAAGTTAAGTATCACTTAGTTTATTAAATAAAACGTCAGCTACAAAATCCAGTACGAACTAATAACGAAGCACGATGATTGATTTTCTAACGTTAGCACTTGGCCGTTTCCCACTATCTTTGCATGCAGTGAAAAAAATATAGCGACCACAATTGCTTGCCAGTATTGCCACTTGCGGACTAATGAAGGTCTTGCTTACTTTATTGAAATAAGAAATTGCGACATCAACCCTCGCTTACGATACAACTATAACCATTACACGTAATAGCTGGAATCAATTGCATTCACCTGTTTGTATTACAAGATATGGATCACCCGACACATCGTGGGTAAACGTTAACGTTACAGGCGAAAATCGGGAACTATGATACTATCTTTATGACAAACGTTTTTAACAGGTGCCCTAAGATTGTTATCACCCCTGCCCCTAATACGTTTGATTACGAAATTGAGCAATTCATTTAAAACATCGCAATCAACCTATATTTGATTTGGTCGAATTAAGTAATGAAAGGAAAGTGAACGCTTTCCCGAGTCATTTGTTTACTGTAGATTCGTTCTATGAAAAACAATGTGTTGTTTAGGTCTAATGAAGATTGTTTTAGTCCGTATGTGTACTGTGAATTATTAATGCGCGTACGCAGCGGGCGACGTCCACTTTCATTATTCTGATTCTTCATTTGCTTGATTGAGCTTTTAATATGATTTGCCGTCAACACACGTCGTCGGTCGGATTAATCAGGGCGAGAGCTGTCAACAAATACCCGCTATCTAATGGCGATAGTCACGTAATAACTGTGTAGACTTTTAAACTGATCACCATTTTGTAATCATCATTCAGACGCGACGTAAAGGTAATATTTTAACCACATACGAAACATATTACTATAGGTACAATACCTAATAGAAAAAAAAATACGCTACAGCAATAGGTAAGGCAGCGTGTCACAGGGGCCGCAAGATTTTGGCAGAGTTGGCAGATTGTAAAAATATTCTAATTCTGCAGCACAATGTTGTCTTGGCATAAAACAATATAACAACGATAATTTTTAAAAAACTAGGACATAACTGATCTGATCTTGAATAAATTATCTACATAGAGCTTACAGCATTATACCTAAGTACCTAGCATCTTGCGTAGTGGTCTATGATTAGATAGCGTGTTTTGGTAATGATAATGTTTGATGTCCTCTACGATTTTGATTACAACACCGACTTTGTCAGTGGGGTGGCTCTTCCAACATCAATGGTCGCCACCTTATTAATTTGATGTTGCTTAAGATTTTGACCAAACATTTCGGTAGATGAGTAGATTTGTGTAATATTCGTCTAATTATCTAAGTCAATCCTAATCCTAATAATACATATGAAAGTTTGGATGTTTGTTACTCCTTTACGCCACAATGACTGAACCGATTTGGGTGACATTTGGATTGGAAATAGCTTATAATCTGAATTAATATAAAAGCTTTTTTTCAACGAGGAAAACTAAAATGTTTCCACGGAACTAAAATATTTATATCCACCCGGATGAAGTCGTGGGCATCATCTAGTAAGAAACAATTTTCTAATATGTTATTAGCAATTTATTGATTTCCAAATCTGAGGATTATACAATATTTGTGTCATGGTAGCACACTATATGTTGTTGAATTCATACAATCGGCTAGTAAAGCAAACAGTAGCAGTCCGGATTTGTTCCCAGGATGTCCCGCCACGTGCTGCTGTCGCGTCTCGCGGAGCACTTCCAGGCGGCATCGCCCCCCGGACAGCGTTTCCCATCCCCAGAGAGAAGCGTCTCCCCACACACGCCTACTTCCCCCCGTTCCCCCCCGCAGTCCCCGGACTCTCTAGCACAGCAACGCTTGGATCTGCTCCAACTTGGGGACATCGAGATTGCAGGACGTGCTCTCAAGCAATACGCCAGGGCTACAGGCAAGTGTTGATTTCCACTTATTTTATTGTAGAGTATTATTAACTCGTTTTTTGTAATTTTATGAATACCTAGAATATCACTAAAATTTTTACACCAGACCTACAGCAAAAAAATCCAGAAGTGTGAAGACTACATAGCCAAGGATGTTTCTAAACCCAAACGCACCAATAAAGCTTCATATTAATATTTTGAACCCTTATTTCACCATAACTAGCATGAACTAGTTATTCAATTGGCGGGGTTCACACTCATCCGTGTAACCGTGTGTATTCAAGAGTTTTTACATAAGAGTTCTCCAAATTGCTGAAAAGTTTTTTTAAAACTATACCGATACCTACCTAGGCTTGGGCTTGACTGCACAATCTCACCGAACAGTATGAGATGACGCAGCCTAAGTGGAGTGCTTCTGCCTAGAAGGTGCCTATTCACTCTTTTTATAAAGGTATCAATATTATAGCTATAGCGAGAAGAAAGGAAGCCGGACGGACATTCCATATTCTAGCAGAATATGTGAGGTATAGTGAAGTCTGCCAGACCAAACTTGGCTGTGAACTGTATCCTAAGCCCTTCTCATTCTAAGAGGAGACCCATACTCAGTATTGGACTGGCGATGGTTTAAGTTGACGTTGATGGTGACACTCTTTCGAGGATATTAGAGGCAGTATATTAGAGCTAAATTCATTTAATAACTAAATGAAATAATTTTGCGTAGAACTTGGAGCCTTGATGTACTGCAGTGGTCTGGGCGCTCTGTACGGAGGCGCTGGAGTATGGCCGCTGTTATTGCCACATGCACCGCCTTTCCCACCAAGTGATCCTGCAAGACACACACCACCCAGAGACGGTAAGAATTCATAGCATAGGCTGTGATATCGGCAATCATTGCCATATTAACCTACTTAGATCGTAGCGTAGCACGTTGCTACGTTAGTTTTAGATATTCTGTAATCTATAGCATTCAATTGATGTACTCTTATAACATGAGCATGAAACGTGGTATACTTACTTTTAATAATTTTAGTATCGCATGATTATGCGTACAAGCGATGGAGAAATGTGGAGCATAGATGGCCCATGTCAAACTTATACTTAATACCTACGGCCTACACTACCATTTTCAAGCGACAAAAAATTATAAAATAAAATACTTGAGAGTATAGTAAGACATAATAACATCTTTTAGTGTCATGAAATCATACATACCGATACATAATCATACATACCCAACTACAAACACAATATTTATTAACCTGTGTACACCTATCAATGTATGCCCATACCTTTCCTAGCAAGGTAGAAAGTTTCAATTCTTCCAAGACACCAGAGATTTCTAAAAATACTTGAAACGATTTTTGGGTCGTTTGATAAGACGCGAGTGTTGCCTCGGCCTCCTTACATGCCTTCTCGGGTGTACTCCTCATTAGAATAGCTATCAATGTAAGTTGTGGCTTGAGCCGCGAAACGCTGATATGCCGCAGTTTACATGTCGTTTACCTCCACAACCGGAGTATATTTTTAATGTTTTTCAATTCTTTCAAAGAAAAGCAAGTATTTACAGCTACCACACAAACACAAGCATTGTCGTGTTAAATTTTTTTTAGTATTCAAATTACTGCTTATCCGTATTTTCGCCGGTTATAGCCCTGAATTAATGATAATATATTTAAAAGACCTAGATTCAAGTAGGTACTTGATTTTTGTAGCAATTTGGTAAAAACATACTATTAATCCATCCATACTAATATTATAAATGCGAAAGTGTGTCTGTCTGTCTGTATGTCTGCTAGCTTTTCACGGCCCATCCGTTCGACCGATTTTAATGAAATTTGGTACCGAGATAGCTTGCATCCCGGGGAAGGACATAGGCTATTTATTTATTCCGGAAAATCAAAGAGTTCCCGCGGGATTTTTAAAAACCTAAATCCACGCGGACGAAGTCGCGGGCATCATCTAGTCACTTATAATGTAAGCGGTTTCTTGGGATACCTAAGTACTGTGTAATGTGATAATACGTTCACAGATTGTCCCGCATAGGACTTAACCCCAGTAGGGCCTTTATATAGGCACCCAACTGGTACCGATGCTGTGGCTTAACGTGCTCTACGGGGTACATGGATACGGAAGAAACACCTAACCTACCTAACCTATTAGGACCTAAAGCCTATTAGGACCTCCAAAATTAATGACATCCGTGAACCTATACAATAATGAATATTTATAATATTAGCACTATGTTTTTCTTTTTGCACGCTATTTTGATTGTAAATTGCATGTCTTCTATAATTAGGTATTGTATTGAAGTAATCCTATATAGGCCACACCGTCTTCAAGTTATGTTACTTTAAAACTACCAAATCTTTTGCAGATTTTATTTAACCAAATTCGTATTCCTTATGGATTTTCAAACATTAATTTAAATTCATAAGATTACAATATTGACTCAGGTGTAGTTTTTCCGCGTTTAGATTCAGATTGACTCGAGTTAAATATGCCACTGCTTATTGTTGCAGCAGACGTTGACGCAACATCTACAAATAAAAATGCACCTGCGATGTCTTTAAACAAACGCGTAACGTCCGATTTGACCTACAACCTAACCTATTTAACCTTTCTGAAAAACCTTACCTGTTTAACCTCTGAATGTGATGAATTAATAAGTACTAATGACATTGGCAAATATAAATAAAATAAAATAAATAAATAAGTAAATAGCAAATAAATATTATATCCAACTAGGTGATGCTCGCGATTTCATCCGAGATGATTTAGGTTTTTGAAATCCTCTCTTTGATTTTTCGGAGTAAAACTGAATCCTCCTCCAGGATGCAAGTTACGAGCTCGTATTTCTGTAGCAAATAGATGATGCTCGACTTCATCCACGTGGATTTAGGGTTTTAACTGAAATCGGCAGAAACGACAGCCTGTACCTAACTGTTCAAAGTAGGTACATTATAAGTATAATGCTTATTATATTTATCCATAGATGACGAAGAAGAGTTACCATTAAACTTGTCAACAAAGAATAGGCAGATTTGGTCGCCAGGGAGTGCGTGCGAACGCGAACAAATAGAAACAGAGAGAGACTCCCCAGCATCACGGTGGGACGAGCGAGAAGATTTCGACGCGCCACTCGAACTTGTAAAACGATGCCGAAGCAGCCCTGACGAAGACCGGCTCTCAAGTGCAGAGTCCCGACGCTGCCCCTCAGAACCTTCCTTTAACACCTACCTACCACCGCCACCGCAACCAGACATCAATTTTTCACTCCTTCTTAAGAATGAAAACAAAAGTGAAAAATCCTTTCAGGTACGTAGCTTAAACTACTACTTACTATTGTAGGTAAGGAAAACATTAACGTGGCTGTACATAGTATGTTTGATTTATTAAATTTAATATTATTTATTACTTATGTCACAGATGCTTTAATTTGGTAATAATTAGGTAGGTAGTACCTACGGTCTATATCTACGACGCTTCAGCCTGAAGCTCTTAGATCATGTTGTCGTAGCATTCCTGTAGAAAACTTTTTCCACGGAAATGCTACGACAAAGAGAATAGGTAAATTGGATTGACTTCTAATTTGCCTCAGACTTATTTGGAGTCACAAAAACAGAGTTGTTTACGTGAAGCTTTGGATTTGTTGGATTAGGTGAAGTTTGCCTATGGCCTTTTCATTCTGAGAAGAGACCCTTGGTCAGTAGTGGGCCGGAGATGGATTGATCATAATGATGTTGACGATGATTATACATAGTTTATAACTCATTATTTTACTAGTGTCACATCGTATTTAAATAATAATTATGTAGGTAGGTACTTAAATTCAAAGTAAGGTCTTTACCTACTTACTTTAAAATAGTAAATTGTTTCAACAATTTAAGCTTTGCTATTTCCTCTGATGATTTTCTGTTACACTAACATATAAAATCGTATCGCAAAAAAGAGATGGCCTTCAATGCCGGTGGAATAAAAACTGTTACTATAATCGACGCAGGCTGTTAGAGTTAATAAATGGCCTAAACATGCGACATCCTTTACCGAGATCAGAATAACTGTACAGTTTCCGTTCAGGCTAGCTTCAAATAGCAAACCTGTACCTACCTGTTTATCGTTTTTTTTACAAATCAAGAACAAAAACTGCCCTTGTCTTAATAAGTACTCTTGAATCGAAACTAGTCGCGCGTCTTTTGCACGCAGTTTACGGCTCTCAGGCGCGCAGGGTCCGGTCTTGTCACCGTTTTTTTTTCAATCTGCCGGATTCTTTTTGGCGTCATTTTAAAAATCCGCTACGGCTTTAATCAAAATGCCATTTTGTTAACATATTGAATTAAACAATCTTATCTTACCTTATACATTATGTACTTAGAGAGAAGTTGATGGAAATTCCTACCTAGGTACTAACTTAGGAACCAGGTAGGTACAATCATTCCAATCACGTTCGGGAGTTCGCAAAATAATTTTTAGGAACCCTTATAGTTTCGCCATATCGTCCGTCTGTCCGTCCGTCCGTCCTCGGTTAATCTCAGAGACTATTAAGGGCTAGAAATCTGTATAATTTGGTATGGGTATAAATATTAATCACGCCGACAAAGTGGTGAAATAAAATTGTGATAAATATTTTTTTAGGGTAGCTCCCCTACTAAAGTGGGGATGAATTTTTTTTCTCTCTTCTACCCCATAATGTGGGGTATCGTTGAATAGGTCTTTTAAAAATACTGTGGGTGTGGAAACAACATTTTTCTAGATCCGTTTGTAAAATATGATGTTTTAAAGTGTGTGACTTTTACGTATTAATATGATAATATTAATTGAGTCTAATTTTATTAAGAACTAGATGATGCCCGCGACTTCGTTCCCGTGGATTTAGGTTTTTGAAAATTCCGTAGGAACTCTTTAATTTTCCGAGATAAAAAGTAGCCAATGTCCTTCCCCGGGATGTAAGTTAACTCAGTACCAAATTTCATCAAAATCTGTTGAACCGTTGGGCCGTGAAAAGCTAGCTGACTGCCAGACACACTTTCGCATTTGTAATGTGTATGGATATGAAAAAACACGTTTTTAATTTTTTACCATTATAAAATGATTAAAGAGGGGAAGCGAGAAGCGGAAAACGTCGCGTGGCGGGCACGAGCCTTCTGTCTGCCTAATTACCTATACCGATGCGATGTAGGTTTTGTTACATATTACTCGTATATCATACAGCATTACAACCACAAGTTAACCAGTTTATTATTTAAGAAATTACTTAATCATTGTTTTGAAATCATTAAGGTTTGTAGGTAGGTACATAGGCATAGATAATTTTTTGGTTAGGGGGGAAATCTCTTTAAAAAACCCGCCGGAGGGACTGTCGTAAAAAATAACCTCTGTACCAGTAACAAACCGATAACCATATGTGGATGGTCATACTAGCACCTGTGTCGTTTATAAGAGAGTGCATTGGCATAAAAAGAGGATGAAAAAAGCGAGTCGTTTTTGTAGGCGCGAGGCAGGGTCGCGGCGGGCAGCTGCCCTACCAACTGTCACAGGCATACGCGGATTTTCGTTGGATTGTCATTTACTGCATAAGTACTGCTCACCACCTATCGATGCATATCACCACTCGATTAATAACCGCAACTTAAATCCATAAATTGCGCGATCTCATTCATAATAAAATTCTCTGATGTAATGTCTATGTATATACGTGAAAAATATGTATCTAAAATTGTTTGCTAAACTATCCAATGCATTTTTAAATCTATATATATATAAAAGGCAAAGCTGACTGATTGACTGACTGACTGACTGATCTATTAATTCACAGCTCAAACTACTGGACGGATCGGGCTGAAATTTGGCATGCAGATAGCTATTATAACGTGTAGACATCCGTTAAGAAATGATTTTTGAAAATTCAACCCCTAAGGGGGTAAAATAGGGGTTTAAAATTTGTGTAATCCATGCGGACGAAGGCGCGAGCATAAGCTAGTTTTAAATATAGAAATCGAAGAATGTGCCTGCATAGTAGCCTATACCTATCATAAACTTAATCTAGCTACCTAGGTACTAGCTATAGTAAAAAGTTAATGAAACGAAAAAAAACTGAGTGGTTGTGTATTAATTAGTGTCATGGTGTACAATAATATATTTTCATTTAATATATTACCTATAGTATACTTTATAGTATATTTTCATTTCATTTTCATCATGAAGTATTTCAATGAACCGTACGTACTTACTCGTCATCACAAAGTCATATAGCGAATCTCAAAACCTACAGAAAAATTGTTTTGTGGTCCAAGTTTAGATAGTTTGATTAACATTCATAATATTATAATATTTCTACCTGAAACGTGGTGGAAATTTAAGTATTTTATTCTTCGTTTGATCGCATTACATACCTACCTACATCAGCTGTCCCATAAATAAATGACGTCCAAGTTTATTGAAAATTCTGTTACAATCTTAAAATTTATGCGTAAAATACGACACGGTGCCTACTGAATACGGTGAAAACAACTGATCAAATAAATCCTGAGGATTCCTTTGTCTAACATTTGTACCGAAGTGGAATGTGACACAAGAATTTGTTTAAATACTAGATTTGAAACAGTCAATGTTTTGAATGAAACTCAAGTACTTGTAGGTATCTACCTACCTTCGTAACAATAAGATTTCAGTATTTTAATGTTTGTAAGTTTTCTATTAGTATAATAAATATGACCATTGACCGTACATTAGGTACCTACCAGCCAAGACCATGTTTCCAAAATCACTCTTCAATTTTTTGTAAGTGCTGGGCTATATTAGGTACAACTCAGAAACCATGATTGATATTTTAAGTATTAAGGTGTATTGTTAAGTATAATAAATCATTGTGATTTTAATAACTATTTTTTTAAGAACAAAGAAACTCGATAGAAGGTAATTATAATCAAAGAAAATAAGCAGTAAGCAGTTAGTACCTAGCTCGAAGAAATCAAAGAAACGCGTAGAAGGGGTAAAAAAGTGCTCTGTTATTAGTTTATTGCCGGTTGTCAGCGTACTGGACAGACTGTCAATTCCACTGTACATAATTATATATTTCTAGAAAAAAGTTGTATTTTAATTACACTGTAAGTACTTGTAGGTATCTTAACCAAATATTATATTATCCACATAATCTTCTATACTTAGTAATAAATAAAATTGAAGTGTCTGTCTGTAATTTCGAAATAATTACCTCAAATTAAGCTCGTATGGTTATTTGAACTGTACTATAACTGAATCATGCGTTTTAAAATTTTTGTCTGTCTGCCTGTCTCTTCGGAACGGCTGAACCTATCTTGACGGGACTTTCACAGACAAGTAGAGAATTAACCAGGGAGGTAACATAGGCTACTTTTTTACCGACTTTCAAAAAAGGGGAGTTGTGTTTTTCTACCTATACTTATACACCGAATTCTCCGAGATTTCTGAACCGATTTGAGTAATTTTTTTTAATCGATAGAGAAGCTTTGTGACACTCCCATAAAAAATTTGGAATCCAACTCTTGAATCCTGATGCTGCTGGGGACCCGACCACTTAAACTGATGGGATTTAGAAACTGTCGGTTATAAATTGATATTGGAGGTACCTACCAAGTAAAGACTATCGTTATACTCGAGGACTCAACTCCTCAACCCTGATGCTGTAAGGAATTTAATTCCCAAATCGTGGTGATCCCACGGATTTTAAAAGAATCATCATAATCATCAAGAAATACTACGGGACGGGATACTACTTTTTGTCCTGGCAAATAAAAGTTCCCACGGGATTTTAAAACCTAAATCCACGCGGACGAAGTCGTGGGAATCAGCTAGTATTATATAATATTGAATTTACATTTTACATAGGTACTCAGAAGGTATGAGATTCGTTTTAAATGCTACTCATACCTACTTATTATGTAAGGTACACTTATTCAGCACTCAAGCATACCTGCTACTTATAGCGATTGACATTAGTATCATCATCGTTATCATGAACTTATCACCAGCCCACTACTGAGCGAGGGTCTCTTCTCCGAATAAGAAAAGTTTAGGCCACCATACTGCGGCCAACTGCAGCTTGGCAGACTTCACACACCTTTGAGAACATTATGAAGAGCTCAGACATATAGTGATTTAAGACGTTAGCCTCCTATATTGGGAGGTCTGGGGTTAAGCATCATCCCTAAGCAAGCATCTCTAACTTTTGAAGCTAGCTATCACTTTTGAGGTATTTTAGATTTTAAATTATCGTGAGTGATTTCCATTATATAAACGTCGACTAATTACATGAGTAAAGCCGAATTCTTCTATACTTTTTAAGTAATTAAAATAAGTAAATATCACTTGCTCGATCGATAAAGGAAAACATCATGAGGACGTTTGTGTACAGCTAGTATTAGTAGGAATTCAGATCTTAAACGGAGTACATACTTACTTTGTAAAACTCTTTTGTTTAATATAATTTATTCTTTTGTCCAGTGCAAGCAATGCGGAAAGTGCTTCAAGCGGTCCAGTACGCTGTCCACTCACCTGCTCATCCACTCGGACACGCGGCCGTACCCGTGCCAGTACTGCGGGAAGCGCTTCCACCAGAAGTCCGACATGAAGAAACACACCTACATACATACTGGTGAGATATCAATATCATTTGTTTTTCTGAAGTTAGGGGCCGAAACACAAAACCGCATTGAGTCGAGTTCATCAAAAGACGCGGAGCGAAGCTCGGTCGCGCCCAGGTGCTTAGGCTCTTTAAAAGTGAAAATAGGCACATAAGTCGATAATGATCATTGTCAGTATTATAAATTCATTTCATAACTGCAGTTACAAGAACTTTGTTGATGGGTGTACTTAGAATCAAATTAATGTAGGTAGAGTATATAACACTCCTCTACGTAATTGTTTTCAAAGTTTTGTCAGAAAATAACAGTCTGCTACTAAAGTTATTTAAGTTACCCTATTATTCAAGTTTCACACTTAGTGGTTCTACTTAAGTCCAACTTAAGATTCGTTTAGCTAGTTATAGGGAATAGGTAAGTATCTATACCTAATAATAAGTATAATATATATAATTACTAGCTGATGCCGGCGACTTTGTTTTGTGGATTTAGGTTTATAAAATTCCGTGGGAACTAACTATTTGATTTTCCGAGATAAAAATTAGCCTATGTCACTTTGCAGGTCTTTACTTATAACCATGCAAAAAATTACGTCGACCCGTTTATCTATTACTCATTTATGTAGGGAGGTAACTATGAGTACATATATCTATAAACTTGTATGTATGCAATATGTCCATACCTATATGATTTGTAGGTACTTAATACCAACCTATAAATAAAACCGATCAGCATTCCTCAACGTTAAAAGTAAAATCTTTATTTCAATGAAGCAAATAAACAATACACCAAATAAGACACCTTTTTACCTTCGACTGTAAGAAAACATCGAAAGAATATTGTGCATCTAAAAACTAAGGTAATGACACCAGTGTTGTACATCACCCCAATAATGGACAAAAAAAGAAAAAAGTTTATAAATTAAGGGTACAAATTTGATTTTAAATTCTGGCAACACTTAAACATAGACTTTGGCAGCCCATCTGTCAAAAGGTGACGTATCATTTCCCTCGGCCATTTTGTTTCAAAATGGCGAATGGTTAGTTTCGTGTGCAGTGAGTTGTTCACAAATAATTCAGTTCTATTAAGGAAATCATTAAGGAAGTAAGTGAATACTTTTGTTTATAGACTCTAATAGAGGTGTGGTATAGAAATGAGACATTATTTTATGTGTAGTATGATAAATTGACCAAATAATCCACAGCAATAAACCAGGACAGTTTTGATTTGTAATGCGAATTTGATGATGTACATTACTGGATTTTTTTTTCAAGCATTTACCAATCATGAACATTGTGTCACAACTACTTTTTTTTGTCTGTTCTAGTATTTGAGCTTTATTGTGCGATGCTCAATTTTCTCTTTCAAAGTAACTACTTTATTTTTATTTTGCTCTACAGAATCCAGTAATGGACATAAAATGTCCATAATTGGAAACTAAAGAATACCCAGTTATAGACATATTATGTTCATTACTGGAATTCTACAGTTCCCAGTGATGGACAGATCAATTTTATTTCAGTTATTTTTTAACCTCCGACGAAAGAAACGAGGGTTGTTATAAGTTTAACATATGTATCTGTGTAGCTGTCTAGAGCATCGTAGCTTATAAACGAATGAACCGATTCTGATGCGGTGTTTTCTGTTTGACAGCTGAAATTATCGAGATGGTAAATGATGATGAAAGGTGAATGATGATGTATGATGGTGGACGGTTGGATGTTATGTTTAATAAAAATCTGTTCAGCCCTTTGAGGATTATTAGCTCTTTTCCTAGTTGATTAAGTTTTTTTTTTAAATATCATTGAATGATGAGACGAGCAAGACGTTCACCTGATGTTAAGTGATACGCCTGCCCATGTCAGATGCAGTGCGTCCCATAATTTTGCATTGCAGTATCATACGACACACTGCACTGCACTCATCACCCTGAGACAACAGTTCTTAGGTCTCATTTTGAACAGTAATCACGTCGGCGTACAGCGCCCTTCAAACCGAAACACAGTAATAGGTACTGCTTCACGGTAGAATAACGGACACCGCGGTGGTACCTACCCGGACGAACTCCGCAACTGGATTTTGTTAATTAATGGGCGTCCATTACTAGATCTTGTTCATTATTGGGTGTCCATTACCAGATTTTTACTGTACATCATTGGTTGAATGAATATTTTAAATACAGTTTGAATATTTTAATTATTTTATTTGACCTAGTTATCTTAGCCTAGTTATTATAATTAAATTACATAAAGGAAAACCCAACCTTCATGCTACATTTAGTTCTAACTGTATATGTTTCTTATCTAAGGAGATATATTGAAATATATATTTTTTTGTCCTTAAACCGTCCATAATTGGTGTCGTTACGTTACGACGTACATATTTGTCTCAGTCGAGTCGTCTCGTCACGTCTGGGCAGTTCCGAATGATTTACAGTAACCTTAAAAGGCATTCGTCCTCCCGATAAAAGCCCCATCATCAATATTCCAAAATGCAGTTCGCCCTGCAATTAGCCTACAGCCTTCAAGAGCCGAGTCGCGTCACAGCGAAAACAAAAAAGTAGCAGTAAATCCTGTTTCATCTATAAATTATTTCGTTTCGTTGTATGGCATAAAGAATTTCTCACTATGTAGGTAGGTTGCTGGGACAAATTACGCTGCCTTGTACATAGCAACTTTTCATTCAAGTTTTCCTATAAGATTATCTAAACTTGTAATTCTTAGTGGCGCCAAGTAAGTACCTAAACTTAGAAACGCATCAAAAATTGTGAATCAAAGGTTTGAAAATAATGGCATTAAAATGATACAAAAATTAATCACCTACAAAAATTTGTTTTAAAATAAGATGAAAGCATTTTTCGATATATTTACATAACTCCATAAAAGAAGTAAAAACGTTAGATAATTAATTTATGTCAAAATAGGTATACCTACGTTTTAAATCACGGGGGTGTAATCTTTGGTTCTTCCGCGACCTGGGTGGTGTGTTTCTTTTGTTTAGTTACTTAATAAAAATATATTGGGTTTGTTTTATTCCTTCATTTTAAATTTTTAAAACCATTTTGATATTTAGGTACTATTTCTTGGGCTTTTTTATGAAAATAAACAATTTTCCCTGAACTACATATAACTGAAGAATTGGTTCGTTCACAATGTTCAGTTAATTATTGTGGAAAGCAGGCTAAATACCAATTGTAACGGTTGTAATGTGATATGAGTTTATATTATGACAAGTCGAAACGCCGCTTATACAAGTTAACAAGCTTTATAATTACCACCTTTCATTCGATAAACGACACCCCTACATTAAATACATTCTATAAATGAATCCAAATGTAGGTAAATTACGTAAGTTTAACTCTCTGTAGTTATTATTAGGTAATTAACAAGGAACTTGTTTTTTAATTCACAAAATTACTTATAAGTATACAAAAAATTAGATTCATAGCTGTTGGATTTTTAGAAAAATAAATAGTTACCCACTGGCACCTATTCATAACTTTACAATAAAGTCTCTACAGTCTAAACTATCATACCTACTTTACCTTACCATCTATGTATTCTCTAACATATAACAATATGTTATTTAGGTTTATTTCTACCTTGGGTACATCTATCCAATGTGTATGTATCTATTTCTTACAAATATCTTTTGTTACAGGTGAAAAACCGCATAAATGCGTCGTATGCTCCAAAGCTTTCAGTCAAAGTTCGAACCTCATTACGCATATGCGTAAGCACACCGGCTACAAACCTTTTTCATGCGGACTTTGCGAAAAGGCATTCCAGCGAAAAGTTGACCTTCGGCGTCACAGGGAGTCTCAGCATTCGGATGTAGAGTCCTCCGGTTCCGTCTTACCTCGGCATCGCTACACATATTACGGCGAAGAACCAGCACCATTGACGCCTCTTATTTCTAACTGAAGTTTGCATTTAGTAGGTTCGGTTATATGCAGTTTACCAACTTATTATTTACTAGAATTTATTTTTGTTTAGAATTAGTGCCCATCTAGCCCGATGCAAGACCTAAAATATAATTTAAGATTTTAGGGCAAAAAATTACGATACCATTAAATATTATGTTTACTAGATTTTCCTCCGTTTTTAAACATAGAAAAGTAACTATAATGATACTGTTATTTTTAATCATCTAATTTTTTTGACGACTGTCTGGTCACTTTAATTATGAAAAATAAATACGGAGTTATCTACTTATTGTAAATTATGTTGGCACCATTCTTAGCTACTACCTATATTAAGTTGTTCACTATTCAATTATTGTAGCCAAAGATTTTGAGCAATTACCTACTTATTTAAGTCGGCTCATTAAGTAAATAAAACGGCTATTTAAATACCAATATTGTATAATATAGATAAGTATGTGAATTATGTATGTTACCTACGCCCATAAATATTAATATTAAGTAGGAAGTATGCGCTGCCTATCGATAGCTAAAACATGGAATTCGTAAAAAGCATCAACGCGATTTTCACTTAATAAATAGTGATTAATTTTATAGATCCGTCCTTTAACTTGTGATACATCATAATATCTAAATTCAAACCTACATGTATTATTAGGGTTCCGTACTTCAAAAGGAAAAATGGAGCCCTTATAGGATCACTTTGTTGTCTGTCTGTCTGTCCGTCGTGTCTTTCAAGAAAACTATACCTACTATACCAAGTGTGGTATCATAAGAAAGGGCTTTACCTGTACATTTTAAAACAAATTTTTTGTTTTATTTATTTTATGCATAACAGTTTTTGATTTATCGTGCAAAATGTCGACAAAACACCACTGTAGTACGGAACCCTCGGTGCACGAGTCTGCTTCGCACTTGGCCGGTTTTTTAATCGATTTAATATCTACAATTTAAATATTAACTACTTAGTACCTAGAATTGGAATTGTTACCCATTAACTGAAAGGGATTTAAATTGCTATTTGAAAGTGCCTTTGAGTGCCTTAATAGTTAAGTATTATCTTTTTTTAGATAAACTATAAAATACTTAGGTGCTATAGTAAAATCGAAAAAGCTTAATTTTTGAATCACATATTGTGTCTAAAGTTATTTCTGTATTTGAAATGTAAAATGTATACGAAATAAAAAGGACCTATGTAGGTCTCCTATGAATTCTGAGGGGCCTATAGGTAGGTACTTAATTATATTTTTTTTATTAATTCTTTATATGTACCTACCTACCTGAAAATGATAATCTCGAGCTATTCTTACAGGAGTAAAAATGATAGGCATTATTCCTAGGGTTTTTTGTATAACTTTATATTTGATGGTAAGCATTGTAGTTTTTCAACTAGGTACCTATACCTACTTGGTATTAAGTATCTAGAGTTTTTTGAACTTATCAAATATTTTATTCCTTTAAGAAAATTGTTCTCCTTTCTACTCATTTTACAGTTTTTGAGTGCCTCCCAGTAATATGAAGAAATAATCACTGTAAGCAAAATAAAGAATTTTAATTAGAAATACATTATTATTGTATTTAAGTTGTCATTGTAAAAACTTTTATTTAGCTGCCTGTTATAGGTTTAGTAATAACTACGCACTTAGATAGAACGGTAAGGTAGGTATACCTAAGTATATTTTGTAAAATATTGTAGTAATTAGATAATTTTTATGTGTAAAGTGAGTCCAATACAAACCAAAGTAAAGTGTTGTTAGTCGTAAAACGCTATTTATATAGGATTGTTAAAGCATTTTGTAATTATTAGATATAATATATTATGTATGTACCTATCTACCTACTAGGTAGGTAGTTGTTGAACTAACTTTTTTAGTTTACACAAAACATTGGCATTTTCCATAAAAATATGTATTTTAATTTATAGCTTAATGATTCCGTCCTTTACTAACAGAAAAGCTACCAAGTACCAACTGTTACCAATTTCGTTTGCATTGACCTGTTAGTTGTTACCATTTTAGGTTTGCGCTTGCTATTTGGCAGATGTAAGTAGATAGATACAGTTACCTACTTTGTAGAGTACCCATGAAAATCTTTTGTTTAATTTTCATCAATAGCAACTTGCATTTGTATCTAGTTTTAAGTTTAGGATATAATCGATTTTCTTTTAAAGACTGTTCGCAACAGCTAGGTCATTGTGCTTTATTATCTACTATAACATATAGATGAATGTGAAAGAGACGCTAAATAAGTCAATGTGTTATAAGTACATTATATAGGTATAGTAAAGTGCAATCACGACATACGTGTTCTGAAATGACGAAGGGAGCTTCAAATGTGCATACACTCGCACATTTTTCAAAATAAAATACGAGTGAAGAGAACAGCACCTCTACTGACGTCATCAGTATTTCTTTGATGTGATCGGTGCGGCCGAGTCTTGCTGCTGACGTCAAAACTCACACGCATTTTCAGTACCTACTAATTGAAAATTGCATAGCTTGCGTCAATCGCGGCTCTTGAAAGTCGTCTCGTAGTATACGATCACATTGTTTACGTTAGATTTAAACGTGCAATGACTAACGGCTAGAACACCAAAGAGTAGGTACAGCTATGATTGTTTACCTATACCGCAATTTTTGTGACTATAAAATATATTCCTACAAGTAACATGTGGACCTCTACAGCTTTGTTAAGTAGTTACTTAGATCGCACACGGTCGCAAAGAACGCATTTTAGTAATGGATAAGTAGATGAAGTGAGCTGATTAAAAAAAATGAAATTCAGTATAAAAATTTGTTTGAGTTGCAGTGTGCGATCTACTCGTATATAGTTATAGTGCCGCATTGTAGGCTTCGTTGGTTTTACAGCTGAGGAACGAATGGTTCAGCTTATTATACCTAGGTACCTACATTTCATTTACTTGAGTTGATCGTATTCGATATATATCTAAACATTATAAACTACCATTTCTGGGCAAAACTTTTACGACAGGTTTAGGTTATTTGCCTAATAAATAAAACCTTAAAGATACCTAAAATCTTATTTTTTTTCTACAGAAAATAAGAAGGTATAAAATTGAACCAGCTCTGAAATCGATTTTAGTAAACTTCAGTTCAAGTTGTACGGTTAAACCGTTATACGACTCCGACAAGCGAACCTTTTGTGTTAAGAATCTTAAATAATAATAATTTATCATGTTGTATTTATGCCTGAAACAAGCAACGCGCCACGGTATCGCGGTGGCACTAAGGAAATCTGTCTATGCGCTCTCCCTGACCAATTTTTTTTACAATATTAGGTATGTCCAAGGTGAACGCGTTTTTGAGTCCATTTCGACGCGTTCCGAAATCAAAGCTAGGTTTACTTACAAATTAATTTACAAATTAATAAAATGATCGCAAAGCTTTTTTGATATAAGCATCTTACAAAATAAAAATGTGTTTATTATTTTCAAGGGCGCATTTTTAAGCACGTTTCGGCGCCCCATTTATAAAGGTGCTACCATCATCACCCTTGCCCTGCATAGAATTTTATCTTATTAGAATTATCTACAAATCGGATACGCCTATGCGCGCGTTCAGTGTGCCGTCCTGCCATGCAGTTGTTGTCGTGCGTTCTGTTTTGTTGCGGCCTGAATATACTTAATAAATAAACGTATCCATTTTGGCGGTACAGACTCTCGTCAAGCAATTTTTTTGTAAATTTAATGCATGTAATTTTATTAAGGCCAGTACAATACAAATATTTTATTGTGATATCTTTTTTTATTTGCGATTTCATCCTCACCACCTGGGTGTCTCGTGCACTTCGACCGTCCGCGTCCCACAGAATAAATTTACTTGGACCGTCCGTTGTGCCAGATCCTAATTATTTCCACGCACATGCAAACTGTGGAATAAACTCCCATCGGCGGTGTTCCCACTAGATTACAACACGGGGTTATTCAAGGAGCGAACCAACAAATTCCTGACCGGCATGCATCGCATCGGCAGATCCTCTGGTGCTGCAAATGTTCATGGGCGGCGGTAATCACTTAACATCGGGTGACCCGCCCGCTCGTTTGCACGCTATTTGTATTTTTTTTAAATGTACCCCGATTGCCATCTCCACCTGTCGCGTACCTACTTATACCTTTATTTAGTTTTAAATCCTTCGTTCCTACCCTATACCTACCTACGTACCCATTACGAGTAGGTAGACTAGCGCTTGGTTGCAAAGGTAAATCGATGCTTCACCGCAAACAGACCTGCTAGCAAGTGATGACGCAGCTAAGGTGGAGTGTAGGTACGTATCTCGTATAAGCTGATGTCTGGAATCTCGAGCCAAAAGGCTTTTATGTAGTGGCTTCAACTTTCTATAGAATTTCTCAACCTCTCTCAAGATGTTAGGTTTAGTGGGTTTAGTTACCTCGTCGCTTTCAGTCGCGTCAGCTGTCCAAGTCTGTGTGCAATAAACGCTAAACAGTTCTCTCGCAAATACTTTTGAGCCCCTATTTCACTCGATATTAATTATTCTAATACTCGGTAGAACCTAAGTACCTACCACCACATATTATAGTAGGTAAGGATATCTGATACAGAATCCTTCCTTACGCTATTAAAAAAAAGTAAGAGCTGTATGTAAGTGCAAAAAAAAGACATAATTTAGACCTTCTAAATTGTTTCCATTATAGCTGATAGTTGTGACGCCTTCTAATCGGAGGTAGGGGTTCGATCCCGGACACGCTTAACTTTTCAGAGATAATATATGCGTTTTAAGTAATTAAATATCAGTTGCTTTAACGTGAAGGAAAACATCGTGAGGAAACCTGCACTGCACACCTGAGCTGAGAGTTCTCTATAACGATTTCAAAGGAGTGTGAAGTCTGCCATTCCGCACTTGGCCACCGTGGTAGACTATAGCCAAACCCAAAGCTCGCTATCTCGCTACAGAGCAGAGGAGACCCGTGCTCTGTAGTGAGGTAGCGAGCCGGCGATGGGTTGATCATGATGATGATATTGTTTTCTGTCAACAAATTAGTCACAAATTAGCACTTTATGGAGATTCCTCAGTATAATCCCAATAACATTCCTGCCATCAACTCCCTATCTAATATACCTACCTAGTACCTACGAAATATATGATATAGTCCGCGACAGGTTAAGATGGCAATCGGGGTATGAGGCGGGGGGAGCCCCCGCACACGCGCGCACGTCACTGCCTTGCCCGCACCGGGTTCACGCGGGGGCTATGCGTGGCGTTCGCTGCCCGATTGCAATTTCGACCTATCGCGTACTATAACACACACACACACACACACACACACCCCATATACCTACCTACACACGGAGTAACAATAAACTGATTCAGATAGGTACAATACAGGCCTATGGGAGTAGGTATGACTAGATCTGTATTAGGTAGACTTTCTAATCCTACGTAAGTACCTTTTTTTAGGGTTCTTTGAAATAATGCTCATAGGATGGACTATAAGTGATACATTATGATGACTTTAGTTTAATGCCTACTTAGCCCTATAACCCCTTTACAGGTTTACAAATAAGTAGGCAGGTAGGCACAATAATGCAAATAAAGCCATACCAAGGTTTCTCCATGCTTAATCGAGGCGGGTATTAGATATAAAACTGCAGCACCACCTTGTCGCATTTCCGCCATCACAATGTTGTAATTCAATAAATGGGCTAGAACAATTGAATCCATATAAGTACCTATGTAAATGCAGCGAGAAATCGCTAATGAGATTTAGAAAAATACCCACTTAGGAATTGATGATCTCTGACAAATATTATAAGGCAAGATTCAAACGGTGCACCGGAACAAGGCAGGGCAGGCGTGATGGTCATCACAGGACTAGACTGGTCGACACCGGCCTGTGCCATTTATACATTGTAGGCAATTTGAATGGTTACATCGCCATTTGTCGGTCGCCAGGGAGTCGTTAGTAGTCCAGCAGGTGGGGTTGATTATTATAGAAGCGCTGGGTGTAGGTGCGCTCCCTTAACTCCCAAATAATAGGTAGATATATGATTAAAATATTTAAATCTGCTCTCCGCGCCCGCCTGTCAGAAGGGAGTAGGGACCCTAATGCTTCGGGTTCTACAATCGGGATACGGCAAATGATTTTTTCCGAATCCCGCGTTTCGAGTTATTGTCCGCGCTAACTCAAATGGCTCCCGCGGGAATTCTTTGTTTTCCGGGATATACAGAGCATTAGCTCTGTATTATTATTAAATAATAACAAAAATAATGCCATTTAAGCATATGCCACCTATCTACATACTATAAGATTACTTAATATAGGTACACCACAATAGGAGGATTCGCCCACACACTATTCGCTCTGCCAGCCGGCTAATTTGCCAAAGTAATTCAAAAATTCACCAAACATAAAACATTCGCCGTATCCCCAGTTGATTTGCCGGATCCTGAACTATCGTAATATTTGGGCGAACTAGAATCATTTGCCGATATCCGAATTCCGATAGTGGAGCTATACAATCGTGTATGGCCTAAAAAATAATGATGTATTGCTGCGACCCAAACAGCCCTCTGGCTGGGTCGCAGCAATACATCATTATTGCAACAGCCCTCTGGCTGAGAGTTGTTTTTATTGGCTTTCATGCTATAGGTAACTACATTTTAGCTAATAGTGAGTGTCAGACACTCGGATGTGATATTTTATCATACTGTATAGTTAGCGCAAAACAAGTATGTAGTCTAATCTGAAGTGAGGATTAGGTACATAAGCCTAGTTGAAATCTGTTTTGTATAATGTGCAGGTATGTTTCAATTGGACTACAAATTGTTTAACATGCAATACTATAGCTCATGAGCTATACCTAGTGCTAGGGCCAGCCCCAGGAATTGAAAATTGGAGAACTGCATTGAATTATTGCAAGTTGCTGAATGAAGAAGACTCCAAATAAAGTATTTCTCACTGCTTCTAAATTCAATTGAAAACACAATATTGTTTTGTATATAATATCTGCAACAGCAGGGTGTGATAAGTTATCTTGCCATTATTTTTATTAGTGTATTTATGAACTTTGATTAAACTCATCAGTCATAAATAACTAGTCTTATCAAATGAAAAAATGTGATGCTTGTGTAAATTGTAATTAATTAGATGATTTGGAATATCTAAAAAAATTTAACAATATGACATTTTTTCTCAATTATTTATGCATAACAGATAAACTGGAAGGCATAGATCATATTAATACTGTAATGAATCAAAACTACTCATATATACAAAAATGTAAAGGCTTACTTGAGAATTGGCCACATATTGGTTTTAACTTTTAATATTTGCCTCATTTTATACTGTTCTTCTCCCAGAAAATATTCTTTCTAAAAATTAATTCAACAGTAAGTAGTTTTAAACATACAAATAAATGGTAAACTCTAAGTTAATCCTTCTATCTTACCCTTGTATAGTTTTGCATAATAATCAATAATAGATATTTTTTATGAGTGGTAACATACATAAAAATAAGCAAATGCTACAAAACATATATTAAAGTTTAAGTGTATGTGACACTTTTATCACAGGTTTTAAAACAATAAACAAATTCTTAGTATCTAATCGTCCCAGTTCACTTGGTGACAATCGTGCCATACAAATGTGCCCTTGAGTGATTGTGGAGCATCTAGCGCTAAGTAGAGAGGAGCTTTAGCACCACGCTCAGGAGAGAAATCGCCCATTCCTTTTGTCATATCAGTTTTTACGAAGCCTGGATGAACACAGTTAATAGATATGTCTTTTCCTTGCTTAATAAATTCTTTTTGCTGCACAAAAGTAAGGGCTGACAGGGCCACTTTAGACACTTTATAATCACTATAATGTCCTGCAAAAGACACAAATGAATTCTTTCCATTCTTAGCAGCTTGCAAAAAGTCATCAACAAATTGTAATATCTCATCTGTAGTGAGATCGTCCTTCACTAACGTGTCGAGCCACACTTGTTTCCTGATGTTGGACAGTAGGCCCCAATCACTGCTCAAGTTAATGATGCGAGCGGTATTTGTTAGAAGTGGATATAATTCTTTTGATATTGTAATTAGACTGTAGAAGTTTGTATCCATAAGCCTCTTGGCGTCTTCGTAGGATGTAACTGACTTGTCGAAGTCTAAAATACCGGCGTTATTCACTAAGATGTCGATTCCAGAATGATGTGTTGAAATGTAATTTGCGAACTCTTGAATGCTCGATTCGTTCGTTACGTCTAGGACGTGAAATAGAGGACGAAGACCTAACTTTTCTAGTTTTTCTACAGCTTGTCGCCCTCTTTCTTCGTTTCTTGCGGTTAGGTATACAGCACCAATCTTTCGACATAAACCTTTGACGATCTCGAACCCTATACCTTTGTTGCTACCTGTGACTACCGCTACTTTGGTTTCCATATTGTACATTAAAATTTAGAAACGACTTATACACAATAAAAATATAAACTTTAAAAATAAATATATCTATTTATATAATGTAATAACCAAATAACAGTCAACAGATTATAGAACATCCAATAACAGCAGTGACAGCAATAATTATTGAATTTTGACATTGTTGTCAAATGTCAATGCCATGAACACAGACCATGAGCCATGAATTTATTGTTACAGAACATAGGCACCGGTAGTCCTATGGTAACTCTTACTGTTAGAGCGAGATAGCTAAATACATTTTTTTAAGCTCTTGTTAGAACGTGACAAAACGATTATTTTTGGTCCTTATCACCGTGGCCACTTTTTTTTGTTTGTCAAGATGTATTTTGTACGTGAGATCTTGACAAACAACGAGAAGTGAGATTATGGTGACTCAAGTATTTTAAAGAAATTGATTTGTTTTGTAGTTTTTGAAGTTATTGTGCAATGGTAGGTTGCAGTATACTAGACTACAATAGCCGAAGCGAATGTAAAATAAAAGGGATTACATTTCACAAGTAAGAACTCTGCTTGAGCGAGAGGGACTGAGGGAGCCACGTTATTTGCATATCTGTAGGTGTATATCTGTACTACGCTGGCTGTCCTGTCCTCTTATATTATGTGGTGTTGCTAAGTAACAAATCTGAAATTCACTTACTTGTGGAATGTTATTCCTTCTATTTTACATTCGCTTCGGCTATTGTAGCCTAGTATACTGCAACCCACCATTGCAAAATAACATAAATAATAAATAAAAAAATTACATTTTCAATTAGAAGTTTTAATAAAGCTTCTTGGTTTCACGTACAAAATACATCTTGACAAACAAAAAAAAGTGACTACGGTGATAAGGATAAAAAATGATCATTCGTCCCGTTCCGTTCTAATACGAGCTTTAATAGCTATCTCGCTATAACAGTAAGTCACAATAGGGCTACTTCTACAGGTATTTATTCTGAGCCATTTACACTATCTTCGCGAACGTATGACGTGGGGAAAATGTGTTACAATAGAGATGGGTAGCGTTGGTATACAATGGCAACGGGTAACATTGATCAATTCGCAATACAAAAAAAGTAGTTCCCATCCCATGATGCTACTTAGATCTTGCACCGATCTTTTACCCATAGTACAGTTCACACTATGATTTCTAGTTTATTTTATGCTCACCTGACTTCATAGTTCATACATAGCAACTACATACCAACCTACACGTGTAGAAACAAAATCATAATCATAATTTATTATTGCAAATACACGTTTTATAGGTGGTATACACGGAACAGAAAAAACAGTCTGGTTACAGTGTATTTAAAATCAAAAGTTATTTTTTACTTTGTAGTGGTTTTGCAAGTCGGTTTTTTTACATATTTTTTTTATTTTAAGGTTTTTAGTTTAAGTAGGTAGGTAGTCATTGCTTGGTAGGTACCAAGAATATCAATTCACCAGCAAAACTTTCCAAATCCACATAGCTTAGGAGTTCAGTACCTTGCAGCATCAGGATTGAAGAGTTGGGACTTGGAATTCAATAACAAAGTCTATGTTCGGCATTTACAATATTATTTCACCAGGAACAGTTCTTGACTCTCTATAGTTTAGGAGTGCTGTACCTACCATGCATCATCATGTTTGAGGAGTTCGGACTTAGAGTGTAATCATGAAGACGTTGCTTGATACCTAAAATATCAATTCACCATCAGAAATTCCTGAATCCCCTGGGCTTAGGAGCTCAGTACCTTGCAACATCAGGATTGAGGAGTTGGGATCTGATTTTCAATGGTGTAGTCTATGCTTGGCACCAAAAATAATATTGCATCATCCACAGTTCCTGAATCACTATAGTTTAGCGTTGCTGTATCCTAGATCATCAGGGTTGAGGAGGTGGTACTTGGAGTCCAAGCATAGTCGTTGCATGGTACCTACAACATTAATTCACTATGAACACTTCCTGAATCTTGATAACTTAGGCGGGCAGTTACACTGCAGGATCAGGATTGAGGAGTTGGATCCAGAATTTTACGCGGATGTTAATATTCACCGGCGTATGCTCGATATTGTAGAGATTTATTTGAAACTAGCTGCCCCGGCGAACTTCGTACCGCCTAACAGCTGATTCAAATTATTTAAATTATTCTCTCCGTAAGAACCATCCTCGTACTTCAAAGAATATTATAAAAAAAGAATTAGCAAAATCGGTTCAGCTGTTCTCGATATTCCGCTGGGGGTTTATAACATCCACCAATTTTGGGCATTCACACTTATAGTACAGATCGAGATGGCAATCGGGGTATGAGGCGGGGGGACGCCCGCACGCCACCCGCTTTCACCCGCACCGGGGTAGTGCGGGGGCTGTAGGTACGGGTGTGCGTATACCAATAAAATACATACAATTTTCTTATTGTTTTTTTTTTCATAAATAATCTAATTTCAGAACAAAATCCAAGGCAGTAATAATAAAATTAATACAAATTTATTACATAATAATAGTTACCTACCTACTTAATTAACAAAAACGAGACTAGGAATGAATGTTTAAACTGTGGATAAAGTACATTTTGATTTTTACACAGGCTCTCAAAAATAAAATAAAGTATCTAGACGGCCACAAATGATCGTTCATCAAAAAAAATCCTGCCACAAGTTATTAAAGCTTTTGTTTTTAATGCAAATCATTAAGGTTCAATTTTATAATGAAAGTGTCAAGTTTTATATACTTACTTTCATTTGCCGGTGCAGTAGAGTGAGAGCGAGTGTGTGCCAGACCTTCGTTATTTTATAAAAGCTGAAAATTTCTCTGCGTATTGCCCCCAACCCTGGGAGGAACGATCGGCGACTATGAAGTTTGGACTTGGATCATGGTGCCTTTGGGAGATAACAGGTAATAAAGGTGTACAAAATCTTACGTCTACGTATAAAGTTTTTTTAAATATTTTCTTTGGAATAGTATTAAAAATCACGCCATGCATTGCCAGACACTAAGTGTCGTGGCAACACCCTGCCAGACACCCTCAAGTTTAAATTTAGTTTTTTAATACTATTCTGAAGAAAATATAAAAAGATTAGACTTACTTAGAATTTACTTTAATTAGAATGATTTTTTACACCTTTATTACCCGTTATCTTGGTCCAAACTTGATAGTCGCTGATCGTTCCTCCTTGTGTTGAAGACAATACGCAGAGAAACTTTCAGCTACAAAATAACGGAGGTCTGGCACGCGCTGGCTCTTAGATGGACTAAGATGTATCTCCTAGCCAGCTCCTTAGCCCAGAACGAAATTACGCAGTTTTGTCTATCGCGAAGGAAGTCTTGAACGGAGGTCAAGCAGGTGAGCTGAATTATTAAGGGACGACGACGGCGAGCGAGCCTTCTGGCATAGCCCATTAATTAACAGTCAGTTAGTCAATTAAGAGCTAATAACTTGCGGTACAATATTTCTTAACTTATCACTAATAGCAGGATTTTTTATAATTATTAAACAACCACTACCTTATTAGATACTGAAGTTTATCAAAAATTAAACCTTAACAGTTAAACGAGTTGTTATTCTAAGAGTTAAACATAAACTTTAAGAAATACATTTTTAAAAACACCACAACTTGGAAACTATAGTAGTTAGGTAGGTTTCCCCTGGGCGTAACTTTCTAACCTAAATATATAAAAGCGAAATACCACTCACTCACTGACTGACTGACTGACTGACTGACTGAGGAACCATGAAATCTCAGGAACTATAAAACCTATAAACTTGAAATTTGGAAGGTAGGTTTCTTTTAGAACGTACCTAGGTGTCAGCTAAGAAACGGTTTTGTATGAAACAAGGAAGGTTGTATGAAAGTCCTGGTTTTGAAGTTAGAAACATGAAAATTGACATTTAGGTTATTAGCATTAAATAATAAAAATCTGTATAAGTCAATTTGGGAAATTCCTCCCTTAAGGGTGGTAAAATAGGGGGGAAAAGTTTTATGGACAAGTTTTAACTATTGTTATTTTTACTTGAAATTTGAAACGTAGGTTCTTTCTAGGGGGTAGGTATCAGATAAGAAAGAATCTAACTAAATTCTCCTCCTAAGAGGGTGAAATGGGGGTTGAAAAGTTATATGAAAATCCTGTTTTTGAAGTTAAAGACATGAAAATTGGCATTTAGGTATTCTGGGTTCCGTGCCTTAAGGTGCGACTGAGTGAGTAGGTAAGTGAGGCCTTTTGCAGCGGGAAAATTTCGGATCTCATGAGAAACCAGAAATTTTACGCGGACGAAGTCGCGGGCCACTGCCCCTAGTGACCCTATAGAATGTCTTTTGATTGTATCAATCTTAAAACCGATTAAATTTAATGTAAGTTACTGATAGAAAATAATTTTACCTCTTAACAATTAGAGGAACGTCTAAAAATATGCCTTATTAGCTGGGGATAAATTAATATTAGGTACCCACGTAATAGTATACAACATGGGAGTAGTGTAATGTTTTACGTCACGGGCGCCGGGATAAATCCCAAGCGTAACGAGGGATTTCAGAGTACTCCCGAGCGTAGCGAGGTTGTTATTCCTGTGCTAGAATCATGAGTGAAGCGCGGGGTTTAGGGGCGCCGAGACAAAGATAGCATTACTCTTTAGGGCGTTGTTAGTGCACTCATCCGTGAAATCACGGATTCCGTAAATATACGAATTGAATGAGTATCTACCTATTTGTTAAGATGACCACTTCGACGAATCACGGATACGAATCGAATACGGATGAGTGCACGCCCTAATGCGTAATGGATTTCAGTACAACATTACAACCCGGCTAAGTAGATAACAGGTCTGTAATAAGGCAATTGTCGAACGAGTGGTGAGAAAAAATTCGAAATTAAAGAGTGTGCGAATTGTGCATGCCACTAGAATGGACCCGCCGGCGAAGGCTAGCCTTGGCTAAAACATAAAATGCTTGCTATAGGTACCTATATTATAACTTAATTTAATTTAATTTAAAATAACTTTATTGTTAATAGATTTACAGAGAGTAAGAATACAGGATACACTTAAAAAACAAAGGGCGACCTTATCACTAAAGTGATCTCTTCCAGGCAACCCATACTTAAGAACTTATAGAACTGTAAGACGGTTATAGAACTGTAATAACTTAAGCATCGTGTGATCGTTGAGATGCCCTATGATTGAAAATAATCGCCCAAAAATTGTTGAACAGCTGTATTTAAAAAAAACCCGACCAAGTGCGAGTCAGGCTCGCGCACCGAGGGTTCCGTACAACATTCGTATTTTTCATTATCTGTCACGGTAAATCAAAAACTATTATGCATAAAAATCTGTTTTAGAATGTACAGGTAAAGCCCTTTCATATGATACCGCACTTGGTATAGTAATCTTACTTTAAAAGTTGAAAATACTAATTATTTGTTCAAAACACATTTTAATTAATTTTTTTGTGAAGTGACCACAAATTCACGGTTTTCAGATTTTTCCCCTAATGTCTGCTATAAGACCTACCTACCTGCCAAATTTCATGATTCTAGGTCAACGGGAAGTACCCTGTAAGTTTCTTGACAGACAGACAACGAAGTGATCCTATAAGGGTTCCTTTTTTCCTTGTGAGGTACGGAATCCTAAAAAAAACAAATTAAAGCATGTGGTACTTATTACATAAGTTATTTGAACATTTGAACTAAAACTATGCTCAGTAGAAAATTATTTTGGAGTTTTCATACTTCTAATCGCTTCTAATGTTATTTGTTTACGCTTAAAGTGATATAGTGTTAAATATTTTTTTTAGCAATAAGCAACAAGCCTAGATAATGCCAACGACTGTAGTCAAAGAATAATCGATATCATGCTTAATTTTGAGCGTACAACTATAAAATAGTGGAGTAATTGCTTTTCTACTTTCGTAATGAACGGCTTATGCAACCTAAAAATGAAAATTGTTTTCATTCAATAAAAATGGTGCACGAAGTCATTGTTTAGATTTACTACAGTAAAAAATAATTAAAATCTAATGATAATATACAACAAGTCACTCAACTCATACTTTTATCAGTTATCACACATTAAACTAAAGATTGGTAAAATGTCCTTAGAATCGCCTACGTAAATTTAATAAAGCATTATTAAAATTTAAACTACTTTTTACAATGGTCCAGAAATAATATGCAATTGTTAACATTTTGATTAATATTCAAACAATAAGTCTTTTTTTACACACAACCAAAACAGCAAACAGATTTTTTTTACTAAACTGACGCACATAATCTTAATTTGTAAAGTAATTTCTTTACTTGTATTTGTTCTCAAAGAATTACTTAATCAATTTTCACTGCAGCGTAGATCTTTCTAATAAATGTGTATGCGGCAAAGAATCCAATTGTTCCAGTCAAAAGCCAAAAAGTTAATACCATGAGGCCTAGAAAGAAAAACAGAAAGTTTAAAACAATACTAAAACATATTTAAGTACTGTAGTAATCATAACAATCATGGAAAACATTCAGGAGTCTCCACTCTCCAGTCTATCTGATCTGTTGTACGTATTTTCAATATTTTATCACTTTTTACTGAATAAATCCTACATTAAATGGTTTGAGGTAGCACTGTGCAGGAGAATTGAGGGTGAAGACTGACGTAACAGTTATAATATTGTCGCCGTGTCCGTGTCCGCTCCCCTCCCGCAATCCGCAGCTACCTCAATAACCGTCTGAATTAAATGGTAGACCTACAATAATTGCCCTTAATTTAATATTGTGTTAAAACCCAGACGCTGGGGTCCCAAGGTGCTAGAATGGCGACCTCGCATAAGAAAGCGCAGCGTTAAAAGACCCACTACGTGGACTGATGACATCAAATGATTCACAGGGAGCCGCTTAATTTAGGCAGCGCAAGACTGGCGTAAAGACCTATGTCTAAAAATAAGACTTAGGAAGTAGTAGGTACCTGTGTAACCAATGTAAAGCAAGGTGGGTATAAACTCAGTAATTTCCAGTTTCGTGAAGAAGTAGAATATTGAATAAATGAGAATATACACAGCTGACCCTCCAGATACGATAAAAGTCTTCCACCACCAGTGATAATCCTAAAAAATATACAAGTTTCACTTCAGATAAGTTTTCTGCTAGGTAATATAAAAATATTTGAAGTAAATTAATTAATAGACAATTACCTCACCGCAGAGTTGAAAATACACCATAACAATTGATATCTGTGATACTGATATGACTAGTATGCAGAACACTAAAAACAGGAATCCAAAAAGATAGTAAAATTGATTTTCCCACAGAGCATTAAATATAAAGAAAAGCTCTATAAATACAGCTCCAAATGGAAGTATACCGGCCATCAAAATGCTAAAATATAATGCGAATATCAAATTAACAATATAAAACAAAATATAATATAAAATAAATATTGTCACCTTGCTAAGAAATCATACTTCAGATTTTTTTAATGTATTATAGAACAAGTCATTAAGTCATTAGTACTTATAAAAATGACTAATGGAGGCTTGAGGTATAGTCCGTACCAAAATGACTTTTCAAGCGCCATTTTTGCTCTATGGGTCAACTGTCATGTCAAAGCACGGTTCACCATTAAAATATCAATTCAATTTTGTTTTATTGTGCGCAGCTGCACCAAACTGGTGCAATTTTACCATTAAAATGAAATGAGGACTAAAATCGTACTTTTGACATGACAATTGACACATAAAGCTAAAATGGCGTGTGAAATTCGTTTTTGTACGCATAACATCTCTTTTCTCCAAGTTTCTTATCAAGGTGACAATGTTAATAAAAAAAATCTCACCAAATAAATGTGTTCATATACCAAACTTGCTCAGGTACTTTTCTGGGTATGAAATTTGTTCGAACTGGATGTTGAAACGGTTGTTTTCGACATCCAAAATAATAGCCCAAATACACCAAAGGCAAGGATATGCAAAACCATAAACACAATAGAGCCATCATTGTTGAAAAAGGTACTGCCCCACTGGAGTGTTTACCCATAATGAAAAAGTTTAAAAAGAAGCATGTCCCAAAAACAATTGCTGGATAAAGCGTGGCAGTCAGAAATGCAGCCTGCTTCCACTGCTTTCCCTTCATTGTGTTGTACAAGCGGGCTGAGTAATAGCCAGCTATGAGCCCCATAAACACGTAGAGGAATATTGCAGCTGTCATTAGAGCTCCACGGCTTGCTGGTGATAACATTCCAAGCATGGCAATAACTGCAAAAGACAGGCATATTTTAACAAATTTCAGTTTTTTAATAGTGATTAAATAAAATAAACATTTAATCTTCAACAGCAAAATGAATTGTTTTGACTTAAGTAATCAAATAATAATAAGGTTATAGCCACACACATTAGCTACACTGGCCTGAGAGACAGTTGTTGATGCTTTCACTAGTCCCGTTCATTTGCTGATACAATACAAAATCATGTGCAACCCTTAACTGGTACCTTAGGTGGTAGTAGTCAATGTGTGGTCAGCAACCATTAATACCTATGATTCAACTTACAGATAGTTATGAGAGACATCAGAAAAACTTGAATGCCACTTCCTATTATGGCTGCAAAGAGCATTCGCTTTGGTGGTGGCCTAAATACGTCTCCGTGGACTAGTTTCCAACCTGTCTCCTCAATCATATCTTCAATATTTTCATCAGAATTATATCTAGCAATGTCTCTTCTTAGAGTTCGGACCATGATCATAGTTAGAATACCTGAATAAAAATTATTTAAAGCAATTAATATATGTGAATAACAAAACTGTGATATTCTTTTGAATTCAATAAATCAAAATTCTTAGATTTATTTCACTTCGTTTGTGAGTTGTGTGTGTGGGATTTCTGAAAACTTCTTTTTTTTAATTTGATTTCTGGGTTGATATGTTAGTCAGTCAGTTTCTCCTTTTAAAAATGATCTTATACTGCATTTTCACTTATCAACAAGTAAAATAAAAGTTAAGTGATAATTAAAAACAAATGAATATAAAGTCATATTAAACATGACACAAATTCTTTTTAAAACAGATAATGGGGCCGATTCTCTAGTACACAATCTCTAAACTAAACTAAATTAACAGGTCTAAATCTTGTGCTATCCTTTTCCGCAAGCAACATTATGAAAGGGATAGCAATAGATTTAGACGTGCCGTTTTAGTTTAGTTTAGAGATTGTGTACCAGAGAATTGGCCCCATTATTATACTAAATCTATTAACAATTTTTATTTATTTACTTGACAACAATAATGCCCAATAAAAAGCAATAATGAGGTCTAGACTCTAGATTGGAGTGTGCTTGCCTAGATGATGCCTATTCACATGTCAATAGATATGGGAAAATGACAGTTGTTGGAGTTATAAATTCAACACAAGACGTATACACCAACCTGAAAGGAAGAAAAGTACCACTATTGAATTGACAATAGAAAACCAGTGTATTTGTACATCCTTCATGCCTAAATAAATGTCCCATCTTGATGCCCATTCAATATCTGATTCCCCCCACTCAATAGAGTATGTGAAGTATAACTTAGTTCCTGTGTCTTCATTAACAAGTTGCGGTTTTGGCTCGGATGGAAAGTGACATGAATCATCCGCAAAAGTCAATTCACTTTTGTCCACTGAATAGGTCTCCACTTCGAAACCCACCACTCGATATGAATCTCTAAAAAAGATAAAATGAATTATTCAATATAACATTAATATCATAGATTTCTTATAACATTGCATATATTTTGTTATTTTAATATTAATGTATTCTTGCAAAAATTATTTACACTAATAACATAAATAAAATAAGGTATTTTATAATTAAGATTGTTTTATAAAAAGATTGAAAATATTTTGTTACCAAAAAACAGGGATAATCGGGCAAGGTACACCTAGAATGAAACACTGAACTGAAGATTGAACAGAAGAACTGCAAAATGGGGGTGATCACAATAGATCGGCAACAGTCAACATGATACAGGGTTTGGATAGCCCTGCACAGCTGCCAAACAACAAGAAGAAGAAGACACCTATAATATATTTTTCTAAAGTTAATTAATATATAAGCTCACTAGAAATAATATATGTAATTGTACCTATTATCAAATTCAAAATTTAAAATGTTAAATAAATATATTATGGACTTACTGGTTATGCTTGTGATATTTTAGGAGTAATTTTAAATGGTTGTTTATATAAGCTTTGCCCTTAGACATGAATCCTAAACGGTAACCTTGTTCTATACTTCGTTCTGAAGTGTCAGTATTTATAATTTTTGTAGCCACCGGTAAATTATCCACTAACCTAGAATTAACAGAAAACAAAATATCATTCATAATAATATAAATACGAAAGAAAAAGAAAAACTGGTCAAGCATGTGTCAAGTAAGTTAGCTCAGTCAGTAACTAAAAAATTGAAGGTCATTATTTCTTTTAAAAAAAAATGTTACAAAAACTATAACCCTCATAATGATTTTAAAAAATATATTTAACAAAGTATTGCTTGAGGGGGTGAACTCTAAAATTATTTTCCACTCATATTTTCCAGAAGGATTCCTGAAAATTTAATTTTTCAATAAAATAATATGCCTCTGTGTAGCAGTAATAGGTTTCTTGTATCAAATTTCAACCTTACAGCTATTAGTCTAAATATATAAAAGGAAAAGGTGACTGACTGACTGACTGATCTATCAATGCACAGCTCAAACTACTGGACGGATCGAGCTGAAATTTGGCATGCAGATAGCTATTATGACGCAGGCATCCACTCTGAAAGGATTTTTGAAAATTCAACCCTTAAGGGGGTGAAATAGGGGTTCGAAATTTGCATAGTCCAAGCGGGCGAAGTCGCGAGCATAAGCTAGTCTAATTTTAAAATGGTTGTGACCCACAGACAGAGTTATTACAGACTGGACGAAACATATAAAAATGATCTAACATAATATGGTTTTCTACTGTAGCCCCCTAGCATGACAACCAAGAATTGTTTTTCCATAAAGCAACAAAATAAAACTAATACAAAAGAACTGCTTTTTTTTTCAATTCTATATCTTATTGACTTTCGATCAGAGACACTCATGAATGCTCTCACAATGGTCATATAACAATGGGGCTAATTCCTTTGTACACAATCTCTAAACTAAACTAAAATGGCAAGTCTAAATCTATTGCTATCCCTTTCATAATGTTGCTTGCGGAAAAGGATAGCACTTGATTTAGACCTGTTAATTGTGTTTAGTTTAGAGATTGTGTACAAGAGAATCGGCCCCAATAGAACTTTTAAATTTAAACAACTTAGTTTAATAGCTTACAAATGCACGAAGTATTCATGTTCAATGCGACTTGCAACTTTTTCAGATTCTTCAACATTCCAATTAATTGGGTTATTCTGTTTATGACAAAGAAGTCTGCATTTTATGTTCTCTGCCATATGTATTTCATATGGAGTATTTACAATGCGATCACCTCGTAACACTTCACCCAAATTCTCCGATTTGTATTGAAAGGTGCCATTTTTTGGTATACAAAGTGGTAACGAATAATATTCATATGGTAGTTGCGTGTGAATACTTGTCATTTTCACCGCTCTAACTTCGATTCTTTGCCCTTTTCTATACTCCACCGGCGCAACTCCAGGAACATAAAAGCCATTGCTAAAGATGATTATATTCACTAAAAATATTATTGACTGAATCTGAAAACAGACCTGAACATAATATTATAATTAGCAGGCATAACTCGCACATACAATTAAATAAATCTACTTGTATTGTTATATACTTACTGTAAACATATTTACTAGTCAGATAAGTTTAAAATTATAACACAAAATATGCAAACATAATAATAATTTATTAAAAGGGAATTGATATAAAAACTTGAGGAACTTGTCTTGTCATTGACAGTTGGAGGAGGGGAGGAATTGACATGACAGGAGTTTTTTTTTTTTTTTTTTTTAATTTATTTTACGGCCTTGGCTGACAGGAGTGACAGGCGTGAGCCAAAGACGCAAAGACACAAAACATCAAAGACCAAAGAGTAATGTAACACCGTAGATAGAGTACAAATGTTGATGCAGGAACGTTTGCTTTCTCATTCGCACTAAAAAGAGAGCACAGATATCGTTACTAATGTGATAAACAGAGACGCAGCTAACCTATTTTTGTCCCTTATCGTGTAACTGGTTTTTTTCAAGAATACATACAAGAAGTTGCAAAACAAACTGAGAATTCGTGGCGTGATTGTATTTCCCATTAGTTATTTACTTGTTTTCACATAAAAAACGTTTAATACAAATATTGTTGATCGGTTAATACAAATATTGACTATTAAACAATGGTAATAATTGTCGTGTTATTCATCGTTACGTCGTATGCGTCATACGCGGTTACACCGTACTTACATCTACCTATTATTCTATCTACGTGTAACACTGTCACCAAAAAATTGAAGATTCTACTATAGTCCGCTACAAGTCGAGATGCCAATCGGAATCGGTGTATTACTAGATACGTAGTGCACCTGCACGTCACCCACGCTCGCACGCACCGGGTTACCGTGGGGGCTGTGCGAGTGTGCCGGGCGTTCCCTCCACAAAAAACAGCTAACCTTGTCGGGACGCACTCGCCGCCACTATCTGCTTCGACTTTCAGTTCTTTCCAATGACAATTACTAACTTTAGCTTAGTTATTATACCAAATACACAATGAGGAGTAGAGTGGAAGTGAACGGTACTAAATTATTATGATTGTATAAGAGCCATCATCATCCGATCCAAGATAGAAATAGTTTAAATAAAATAAGTTTAAATAGTCTGTCTATCTGTGTTGGTAGATTATTTTCTAAGAACTGACATCCAGGGCCGTAAAATAAATTTTAAAAATCTTTGGAGTTGGCAACACTGCCGTTGCTGCTCGTGATCCTGTGCTCTGCTTGCCTGTGTTGCCTGTGTATTGCCCGTATTAGTATATTATCTATGGCCTGTGTTGCTCATGCTTTATTTTCATGTTTTGTGGTGATTTGTTTTATTTTGAAAGAATGAATTTACTTTATTGAACAATTTTATCCAAGTTTTCTTGAATACGTAACGTAATCACATAATTAAAGATTGAAATACCTTTTATATTAATACTATAAACAAAATATTGAGGTTATTTAATTGCAATATAACATCGACAACATGGTCCAGGTAGGAGATTTATTTAAAAAAAATGATGAATATAATATTCTTTCTGCAGCTACGTCTAGTGTCTAGTATTATATACACAATAACGTAGGACAAGTTTTACTTAAACAACCATAATATTTTACAAGTTTTGCTTTGTGGACGTCTTGACCACTCTCATTTTCTCCACTTTCTCTACAGACAAAAATTACCTATTAAAATAAACAAATAAGTTAAAACTGATTATGAAACAACCACAACATTAGTCTAGGCTATTTGTAGCATAAAGAATTAACCTGTTATGAATGCCTTTTGCGATTAATTAATAATCATAGTCCGTTTGATGTTGTTATAACAGATATTACATCATATGTATTGTTATTTGTATACAGTTTGTATGTTTTCTCAGGCAACAGATGAAATGGAACAACCAGACTTGCATCAAGCTCTAAAATTGCTTAAAGAAATGAATACAAATGTTCAGCAAGTTTCACAACTAGTGGATAATATGTTGATGCGTGTTAAAAGTGGTGAAATTTCTACAGATAAAGGTTTGAGTTTTCTAGAAATGAAATATCAAATGCTTCTCAGTTATTTGATTAATTTAACTTACATTGTTTTAAGAAAATGTTCTGGTGAAAAGATTGATTCCGACCCTTCAATAGACAGGCTTGTTGAAATTAGGACAGTACTTGAAAAAATTCGTCCAATAGATTCTAAACTGAAATATCAGATTGATAAACTTGTTAAAACTGCAGTTGTTGGTACTGCAGAAGACGATCCTCAATCATATCATGCCAATCCTGATAATCTAGTAAGTAAGATAGAAAATAGTGATGGAGATAGCAGCAATGAATCAGAAACTGATAAAAAAGAGAAGAGTGGCAAATCCAATATATACATACCACCCTAAATTGCAGCTGTTCACTTCGTGATAGTATATCAAGGAATGAGAGTGAAAAGAAAAACAAAGAACGAGCCAAAAAGCAGTTCCTAATTCTAGTGTCATGAGAGAGCTCAGAGAGGAGTATTCAGAGGCACCAC
Source organism: Maniola hyperantus (assembly GCF_902806685.2). Taxonomy (NCBI): domain Eukaryota; kingdom Metazoa; phylum Arthropoda; class Insecta; order Lepidoptera; family Nymphalidae; genus Maniola; species Maniola hyperantus. The sequence goes on along the minus strand of NC_048536.1, from coordinate 11,733,634 downwards.
TGAGATGAGCACAGGCAACCATGTTAAACATTCTATATCAAATATAGAACAAGAGAAAACTGAATATGAAGAAAACTATCTGACTCGCTTGCCAGTTACAAAAGCTGAGAAGAATAGAAGGCAAAAACTAACAACTGTTGGCATGTTAGCTGATGAATAACTGGAACTCGAAGCACTGCACGCAAACACAAGATTAAGTCTAAAAAGGTAAGGGGTTCAAAAGAAGGGCGTACACAATGATTGCAGAAATTGTAATTGCTTGATTTCTACCTTCATTGAATCCTGTATTTGAATGTTTTGGGTGTAGTCACATGAAAATACATGGTTAGCAAAGTGCCTCATTGTATATTTAAACAATGATAAATCTGCATTAAAAGTAAGCTTATTTAGTGCTTATGCACCAAACACTTCAAATTCTATTAATAAACTTTAAAATCAAATTAGACTTACTTGTAATACATAAAAATTAATTTTCAGAGATTGAAACTTTATTTTTCTACTAGAGTTATGTTTCTCCTTGTATTAGGATTCATTTTGTTTTAAATGATTGTTAATATAAAAAAGTAACAAAGTGAAGCTAATATAGAAATTATTGACTGTGGATTGTAGATTTAATTGTAGCCATTCCTAATTTTTATAAACTACTAGCTGCCCCGGCGACTTCGTACCGCCTAACAGTCGTTCCATTAACAGTTCTTTAATATTTTTTTTATACTTACAATTTTTCTCTCCGTAAGAACCATTCCCATACTTCAAGGAATATTATAAAAAAGAATTAGCGAAATCGGTTCAGCTGTTCTAGAGATTTGCGATCAGCAAACACATTTGCGAGTCATTTTATATATAGAGATTATTATTTAAATAAGATACTGAAAATAGCTTGGACGTTTATATAAACTGAATCCATACTAATATTATAATGCGAAAGTGTGGCTGTCTGTCTGTGTGTCCCCTTTCAGCCTGTGTGTAGACTTCACGGCCCCATCCGTTCAACCGATTTTGACGAAATTCGGTACAGCGGTAGCTTGCATCCCGGGAACGACATAGGCTACTTTTTATCCGGAAAATCAAAGAGTTCCCACGTGATTTTAAAACCTAAATCCACGCGCACGAAGGCGCGGGCATCCTATAGTAAATAATATAATTGTGTTAAAGTGATAACACTGTGAGGTGTAATGAGTAATTATTGTAATTGTAATTAAGTATATATGTATTTACAGGTGATGAACCATTATTTATTTCTTTACAATGAAACTTGAAAGGTATAATTAGTTAATGCATGAATATATTATATGTCCAGACTCATTTGGTATCATATCACTACAAAAAATGCTGTTAAACAAGCTTGTTATTGTAAATTTGGGAAAATTGGTGAAGAATTATCACCTCTTTAGGAATTTGTGAAGCCATAATATAAGCATTATAATATACAATAATATGCATGTTATTATAAAGAATATAAACTTTAGCATACAGGGTACTCCATTTCACTTGGCACATGCACAGTATATTTGAGCTCCTATAAAATTAATTATATCATAGTTAGGACTCATTTGTTACGTACAATACAAATATTTCTCTATTATTTAGCTAAACATTTAACAAAGAATATCTAATAATATTATTACATAAGTGAAAAATGAATCACCTTTTATGGAACTTATTTACTGTTAACTAGTAAAAACGTCCAGGGAGGTGCTACATTAATACTTCAAGCCATAACCTTATACTATTTTTATATAGGTATGTATCAAAAATATATAGTTTATATATAAACATATATATTTTTTTAAATGACTACTGGCAGTCACTATGTTACTGGAACTCAAAGCATGAAATACTCTATTTATCTGATAACATCAGCTTGCTAATCATTTTTTTGTATCCTTTAATCCTGATAATCTTGAAGCCTTAATTATAGTTGATAGGTTCAAGATGGAGATTGAAATCTGCAAGATTGTGTATAGGTTCGAATCCCATCTGTTTGACTATTTTTGTTTCTACATATTCCTAGACCAAGCTTATGTTTAGTTGGAGGGGCACGGAGAGTGGAAACTATTAGCTTATGTTTAACAAGACAAAAAAATGTGTGAGTTGAGCCTCGCTCTATTATGAACATCGACAACTAGAATGAGCTAAAATATCGCAATAAACCGTGAAAAAAAACCCTAAAAATATTAGTTTTGGTTACGCACTATTTTATAAATAGTTGTTTTTATGGTTCAATACAGTATAATATGGTACATAATAAATCTTACGTCAAAGTACAAAGTCCAATTTTTTATATTTTCTTCGGATAGTCGCCTATTAGAAGTCACGTCATGCATTGCAAGACCTTAGGCTGAGATCTTAGAGCGCACTTGGACTTTGCTCAGAGTTAAGATTGAGTTAAAACGAGACAGATTTATGTGAGAGATACAGCTCTGTCTCGTTTTTAAACTCTGTCTTAAGTCAGAGTGCGCTCTATAGATCTCAAGATTAGTATCATGGCGTGATTCTAATACTATTCCGAATATCTATAAAAAAATGGACTTTAATTTTATACTTAGTACCTACTAAGATTTTATACGGCTTTGTTACCTATTATCTACCAAAGCCACCATGATCCAAACTTCATAGTCGCTGATCGTTCCTCCCTGTGATGGGGACAATACGCAGAGAAACTTTCAGCTTTTAAAAATAACGAAGGTCTGGCACTCGCTGGCTCTTAGTCCATAATGGGTATCTATTAATTTGTATTTTCGTTTGATGATTTTTTCTAATGTTATAATATATTGACTTGTGTTTCATCATTTGAAAAATATGGATAATTGAATGAGTTTTAAGTATTGTGCCAACTGATGTGTTCATTGAAAGAGTGACTTTATTTTAAGTTAGCTTTTGATTTCATGTAAGTAGGCTTACTTTAATCTCCTAATTCTGTGACTTGCTGACAGAGATTTAAGAGGTGCATAGCTTAACTCATTGAACACTTTTTCACCTGACCATACTGCTATAAAAATGAGAGTTTTACCCACGTTTCTCTGGTGTAAAGGTACTCTTAGACGGCAACGCTACATCTACACGTGTATGGAGTGGGACTAAGCCGCAGCGTACATAAAGCTGAATTTATGTTGTTAATCAAACAAGATGATAATAACGTAAATTCAGCTTTATGTACTTTAACATACTTAAATTATGGTTGAAATTGCGTGTGCGGTGGCACCTTAGACAGAGTTAAATGTTGAAGGCCCAAGCCACGAGTCTGCCCGCGAAATTCAACCAAATTAAATTTGAATTTCGCGGGCAGACGTGTCTTCCACCTTAACATCTTTGTTTTTTCTAATTTATTATTTGTGTGGTCTGATTGTTTTTGTGTCTCCCATCATATTATTTTGAAATGGTCCAATTTTGGTGCCACCGTCTTATATCGGTAGATACCTATTTAGTTCGCGACAAGGCCGAGATGGTAATCTAGGTGGTACGCCCCGCACTCCCTCCGCGCTAACCCGGGTGCTGGATAGCGCGTGTGACGTGCGGGCTGTGCGGGGCGTCCCCCCGCCTCATACCACGATTGCCATCTGGATCTATCACGTACTTACCTCTTACGGTTCCGTACCAAAATGGTAAGAAACCGGTCAACTGCGAGTCTGACTAGCACTCGAAAAAAATTGAGTTTCGCGAGCCCAAATAAAAGGAATTTATTTTTTATTTAAGTAAATGTCCTTGATTTTGAGACGGTAGGTCATAAAATAACTAGGTACTTAGTTATTTACCTAAATAAAATCTTACTTTCTAAGATGCGGAATCCTCGGTGGGCGAGTCTGACTCGCACTTGGGCGGTTTTTTTTCATATTTTGCATGTTTAGGACCTAGTTTGGTAAATAACTTCACTGATTTTTTAAAAATTCAATTTTACTAGAATAAATGTTGGTGTTGCTGTTTATGTTTCATTATTTTGTTTACTTTTTTGTTAATGTAATGACTTTGTTTTTTTATGATGTTTGGTAATAATAGACCTAAGTAATAAAATAAAAATTAACAATAATGAACACTTTTATTTTTTTGCGAGTTATAAAGCAACATCTGGGAAATCTTGAAGGCATGTAGCGGGGTTGAAGGATTGGTATCGGAACAGTCTCATTTCACGTATGTGGCCGATAGGCGTGTGCGTGTCCAAACACTGATACTCCCCTCTCGGGGGTGCAGTCCCATGGTTATGTGTAAGATCCGACCGGATCACTCTATTCATCAGCCAAGGAGGAGACGCCATCATCAACTGTTAAAAAATATTTTATTTCGATTTATAACTGTAAGCGATAGGTCGAGATGGCAATCGACGTATGAGGTGGAGGGACGCCCCGTATACCCCCGCGCATCGGGTTAGCGCGGGGCACAGAATACATTTACTCCAAGGAGAAGAAGCCCAACTACATACAAATAAAGTGCAGACCATGCACCGTCACGCCATCTATTAGTGGTTCCATAGAACTACACTTTTGGCGCGAAATTACGAACCCTGTTTTTTTTTTAAATAATCTTTAACCGAGGAGTTTATTCACAGTTAAAGATTATTATTTATGGCGATTGAAAAAGCGGTCATAACAAAACTGGAATAAAACAAGTAAAAACTTTATAAAATGCTATAATTTTTAGAAATAAATTTTTATATTATACTGTGAAAAGCATACAAAGATTTAAGTTATGTTTTTACTTATTTTTTTCTAAGCTATTAGATCCCAATCCCATCCAATCCCTCCCAATCCCAATCCATTGGGATTACTATCCCAATAACCTTACGCAAGTATCGTAAAACTACAAAGATTCAGAGTAGAAGTAAGAACGAGGTGCATAGTCGATCGAACGAAACGAAGCTAACGAACACAATTAATAATTGTTCTATGTATAGGGATAATATTATAATGTCTGACCGAATTTCGGATCTCAACGGAGCTCAGTGCCATCTAGCAGATGTATAGGTAGGTCGAACTATAGGTTCTACCTATAGATAGACCGGAGACTGCGCATGGCTCCCACTGTCGATCATATGTTATGTCTAGCAGCAGCAGGTCGATGCTCCATTCTCTTTTCGCCTCCAAACTATCACTCAAGACCATACTGAGAGTCTACGGAGCCTACGTCCGTTCGCGCCTGACGTATGCGGCCCCAGCCTGGTATGCCCTCTGCTCAGCATACCAGAAGCAGCAACGTCCGAAATGACGTCATTCATCGAGATACTAGGATACCGGTCGTGGAGGAGTATGTATGTCATCTCGCACGCACAATGTTCGTTCGCGCGGACTACAGTGCTTGCGTACGTCTCCAAGGCATCACCCCGCTTCACGCGAGACCGCCGGACGGGCGTCCTCTACCTCGCGAGCTACTGGGGCCACCACAAGTACCTGAACCCAACGCAGGCATCAGTGGTGACGAACAGGACACCACCGGATTTGACAAGGTGCTAGAATGGCGACCTCGCACCGGAAGGCACAGTGTTGGAAGACCCCGCACTAGATGGACGGACGACAGACGAGTCGCAGGGATCAGCTGGATCCAGGCGGCGCAAGACCGTGGCGCGTGGAAGTCTCGACAAGAGATCTGTCCAGCAGGGGACGTCTTGATTATGATGAAGTAGTTTTCAGTTGCTAAGGTCGTGCACAGCATATTTATGTAGGTACTAGGGTGATAAGCAAAGCAACTAACCACCAGAAGAAGTCTTCTACCACACCAGATCTGAGACAATTCAGAAATTTGAAATCTAAATTGAACCCGGGACTTTGGCCCATATTTACCGTCCATGCCAGAAAGGTCTTATCGATGTTTGATGATAATATCGGCTAGCACAAAGAATATAATTACCTACCTACTAAACATTAATAAGAATATTACCGGCCAATACCTACATCACGCATCTATCAGCGACACTGCGTTACATTGTCGGGCTTATGTACAAGTAGGTACATACAGTGCACTTGTATAATTATTATTTTTACTGTTCACAAAATATTCAATTAGGTACTTACATTAAAAAAATACACAAACCGCCATCCTCTGGAAACTACAGAAGTTTATGTAAATTTGGATGCCTTCATATCCCTGCGAATAGTGCGGACTACTACATATAGGCCTCTAGGACTAGGCAGCCCAACATATTATGTTCCTTCGAACCGCATGAGTAAAACGCGTATAAAAAACTTACCGGCTTAGCGACAGTTGCGTGCGGATTTCTATAATCGTCTTGATGCGTAGAAACATAATCCATTACACCAAAATCAGGAGGAAGTTGTGCCAGGTTTGCTTTTTTCATTAACTGATTTCTCCCAGGAGTGCTAGTATAATATGAGGAATTTAGACAGGTAGGTCTACCTGCTAACAGTTAGGTATCTTCTAATCATGTTGGTCGCCACCATGTCGCCACACCCGTATAGATAAAATATACTTAAAGCATGTTTGAAGTCTGAGATGGTTTTGAAGTTTCAATAGCTCTACGGTGAATAGGTGGAATTAAATCCGTAAGGACTAAGGTCAGAAGTTCAAATAACATCCGTTGGACTATTGTTGTTCTTTAGGATTAAGTAGGTACCTATCTAGTTGAAGAAGGAGGAATAAGTCATACGTATGTATCATAATCATTGCAAAGGCTCGCAAGTTTATAATGCCTTTTTGTTAAAAAGTTATGAGATCCCTAGTAGAGACAAGCACCTAGCTGAGCTTCGATTTGTGCTGGCCATGGGACTAGATGAGCGTAGTAGCTATACTTAGAGAGTTAAGGTATAACTAAGAATTACTCACTCAGTACACGGGTAAGAAGTGAAATTCACCAGAGGTTTAAAAGCATACACCGGATCTGTTTTGGTAAATACTTGTTCAAGCATATGACGAGTTTCCGTTTTGCCTATCTTTTGATCCTGATCACCCCAACGCAAATAGGTGCTCAGGTGATTACTCAGTTGATCGCGGTATACGTAGTTGTCTCTTTTTTCTGCGTGTATTTGATAATCCCAGTTTTCAACTTTAACATGTGGACCATATTTATTTTTTGAAAATAATATTTGCTGTGGCTTTTTAGCCATAGGATTCTTTGTCCTCATTTTGTAAATAAGTATAATATTATTTTATGTATTTTTTATAAATCACTAAATTAGCAAAGGGTTTGTAATAATAATTTATTATTCAAAGGGTACCTATAATTTTTTTTTAAGGTGAAATCTTTGACTGGAATGCAGCAAAATAATCAAAATATGCCATTTAAGTAGGTACCTACATGCCATTATTTTATTATCATTGTCATGTGAATGGCACTAGGCCACAGATTACTAAGGCAGCTTTCTGTGTATACAATCTACACAAGTCGGAGCCCAAGGCCTTTATTACCTACCGTTTATTACTTCCGTTATGCTTCCATTACTTCCTACATGGTCCATGGCCACTCGGAGTCAATGCCACGTCGTAGCATTGACCCCGAGTTTTGCACGCTGTATATTGCGGGTTTGAAAAATACTAAATCACTAAAACTACAATTCATCATCATCATCATGGTCAACCCATCACCGGCTCACTACAGAGCACGGGTCTCCTCTTAGAGGGTTTTGGCCATAGTCTACCACGCTGGCCATTGTGTTATTGAACAATATTCTTGGTATGCTTACAGCAACGCCAAATCGCATACCGAGTCAGAAGTAACATAATACATACTTTATTAAATTCACATATAGGTACTACCTAACATTAAAAACATCTAGGTAATTGTTGGTGCTGAGCAATCAGACGATTGAGCAAGGTGAGTGCTCTTAGGGTTGGCGCATTGGTAGACTTCACAAGGTATATTCAAATACTTAAGGTTGTATATTCAAATATTTACCTATAGTACGCGACAGGTCGAGATGGCGTTCGGGGAGGGAACGCCCCGCACACCCGCACCACCCCAGCACTAACCCGGTGCCGCTGTGCGGGGGATCCCCCCGTATCATACCCCGATTGTCATCTCAACCTGTGGTGTACTTAAAGGTACATATGATCGATGTACGTATTGTATTACCTATGTCGTTTGAAACATTTTCATGAACAGTAAACAAGTCCACAGCTTTTATTTAGATTTAGGCAAAGTCGGTATATCTGCGATAAGAGTTCTTGAAGACTTCTGTTGCAAACGAACGTCTCCATCTGTGACACGAATACTTTCCTCCACACACGTGATAAATGCTTCGAAAAATTCAAAAAATGTCATCTCCACATTCAAATCCATTATTTTGTCCGCGACGCATACTTGTGGAAATATTCGCTGGAATATGTTTATTATTGTTTTAGTGGACAAGTTGCTTAAGTTAAATAGTTTCAGAGGAGGATTGAAACTTAAGCTTTCAACGTTGTCATTGCTTGTTGGTTCATCTGAAAATAAATAATTAAATATGACGAGGTTTTTCTTTTCACGATAATGTGTCGCAAGATATATTTTGAAAAAGCGCTTTATCTATCATCTGATATAGGTACCTACCTATTACCTATTTTTAAAATCCCTGCTCTGTCTGCAAGTGTTTTTAGGTGAGTAACCTAACCTAAAATTAAAATTAGCATTACCATATTTTATAAAAGTCATTTCGTCACCAAAAATGTAAACATTCCTTCCCAGGTTATGATAATCTTGATTTACAAGAGAAGGGTTGATTTGTCCGATATCATGTGGCGGATATCGAACAGCGCGCAAAAATGATCTTATAGTACAGGGCTCTTCCAAACTGCAATACAATCCGTAAAGACTTTTCAGTGGCACGAACGCACCATATCCTTCCGCAAGCTTACCTGAAATGTCAAAGGGGAATAATTAAGTTTTCCTGATAATAATATAATAATCGATACAACTAGCTAGAATCAGAATAATGCACTAAATTTTAAAAACGAATTGTTCTACGGGGTATTTACGAGTTATTCATTAGTCATTCATCACCAATTTCAAATTTTTTACCACTGTTGTATCACTTAGGTACTATAGGCCTCTCAACAGTTCTATAAATACCTACCTACTTAAAGAATTTGCATACCTTTTTTACGTCCAACTCCAGGTAATATATCGTTTTCCATAAAGAATCGAAAGGCACTAGCCAACATAGTGTCTGGCTTCCTTCCAGGCAATTGACTTTTAGCATACAACCTTCTTGCAACTGTTATAAGTCCATGTTGAAATTGCCAAAAATATATTTTCTCAAACGGATTGTGAGGCGATCTTGAAAGCCATTGAGGATTCTCGTGAAATGCTCTATCAATTTCAACTAGCGTCAAGCCTTTTTCATGTACATTGCAATCATAATACAATTGCCAAAAATATAAACGAATTAGGATCGGTGTGAAATGTATTTCGTCCTTGTTACATATAGTTGCATATTGATAGTATATGCTTTTCAAATTAGTTTCGTAGCATCTTAGCGCTTTACTAAGTGAGCTCACTTCGAAATCTATCAAGTCTCCAAGACTTGTTGAACTCAAGTCCTTTTGAGTTTCGTCTTTTGCAACATGTGTCGTGCGAATATTATTAGCTTCCATAAACTCGTTCACAATTTCAACTACGTTTTCTTGTTGTTTATCAATATTTTTAATTACTTGTTCTATGTGGTAAGTAAGACCGACCGAGCTATCACATATATCAAAACAGAAGGGTTCTAGTTGAAGTTGAGTATATTTATCCACTGCACTTTTTTTGCCTTGTTCTTCTCGTGTCATAACACCAACGTTGTCTTCAGAAAATAAATGTTTGTTTTCTAGTATAAGTCCGTTGTTAGTGACTAATTTCCCAGCACCATGTTTTTTATTATTATTAAATTCTCCTTTGTAGTGGGAACCTAATCCTAAACCCAGGTTCAGTATACCATAACCGTTGCGTTTACCCTTTTCCCAAAAGCCACGGTATGCGATCAGAGATGGCAAGGACATAGAATTATTATAACATGCATCCCAAATGTAGAATCCATATCCAGACATAACACCATTTATCCATTCCCCTCTATAAAACTGTGTCATAATTTTATTTTAAACATGCAATAAACAACTACTTACTAATCCTAAAGTTTAAAAATTTTTCAAGAGTTAGGTACCTACTCACATCATGATTTGGCCATATCATTAAACCTTTTCCTTCCCTTACGTTATGATTCCACTCTCCTTTATATCCACTCATTTGGCAATATTCACGAGACCCAAAGCCGTGACGCACGTTCTTTGAAACAAAAAAATAAAGCTAAGTAGCATTTTAACTTGCTTATCCAATTCAAACGGTGACGAATATCCACAACACAGACACATTCCTACCTATAGGTAACTAATACAACAAAGAACAATTATTTATAGCTCTTCTAAAGCTATAAATAATTGTTCTTTGTTGTATTATGTAGGTAGATATAAGAAAATTTTCTCACATAAACCCATTGTCCATCGTAAGAATTTTTAGTAGATCCAGGGAAACAAATAACTCCCTCCCCATGTTTGGAACCGTGATGCCAAGATCCGGCATAATAACTCTGTTCACGTGAGTTTACATAGAGACCTTTGCCGTGACGAACATTTCCAGCGAAATCGCCTTGATACCATGTGTCATCTTTCCATTGAATTGTACCTTTTCCGTTTATTTCGTTTTCCACAAATTGGCCCTGTGTTTATAAGTAGCAATTAAGTAGGTACTTAAGTAATTTGACACATTTTGTTGCAAGTTAGAGCACGAAATTTCCGAGTGCGACGCCCCTCTGGCTCATCCTGGGGAAAATGGCTCCCCAACTCATACGTCTCGCACCGACAACTACCTAGTACCACGGCAAGGTGCAGTCTTGCCAGGGTTCAATTTGATACCTAACAATAAAGCATTGCCATCTTTCACGGACATACGGATGTGCGGGGCGTCCCTCCGCCTCATACCCCGATAGCTATCTCGATTTGTCGCGGACTATAGGTATGTCATTAATACGAAGCCTCTAAATATTATACTACCTACCTACTTATATTTCTAAGCAAGACTTATTGCTGATATTTAGTTTTGACAAGAACACTATAGCTAGGTACCAGAAAAACCCCTTCCAGGTTAGCCCGCTATCATCTTAGACTGCATCATCACTTACCACCAGGTGAGATTGCAGTCAAGGGCTAACTTGTATGTGAATAAAAAAATAAAAAAAATAAAAAATACTAAAGCGATTATGTAGGTATAGGTAACTATATAAATAATAACGTATAAATGATTGATTTACTAAGAAAACAGTTCCGTCTGCCCACTGATAACGTCCCTCCCCATGCATGCATTTCATCGAAATTTGGCCTTCATACAGGTTTCCATTTCGAAATCGAATGATTGCTTTTTCATCTTGTCCTGCCCACCAACACATTTGCATTAAATCGATCTGTAACAGAGTTATATTAATTGTAGATAGATAATAGATACTTACATACTTACTTAGATCCAGTTAGGTACATGACAGCTGCGGTTAAAGTTACGTTATAACTTATTGTTACCGTTAAACGTTGCAGACTTTCAATGAAAGCACAATCTGTTACACAAGTTAGGATGTGAATGTTGGATAGAAGCAGGCATTTACCTACCTACTTTGCAAATGTTTACGATATAGGTACCAAGAACATAAAAGATTAATTTGCTGTAATCCACCAAAAGAGACAAATCTGTAGGGTCCAATGTAGGTATACCGTATACACAACGGAGCACCCCCTCCCCTTCCACTGCTAAACATGCAGGTAAAGCAAGCCACCAACCAAGCAAGCCGCACATACCACAGCAATACTATACAAATCCTACAAAACACACTTAATACGTAATAGGTAATACGTTTCACTGTGACATCAAAGCATCCTCATAAAGTCTACATTTCCTGAGAATATTGTGGTAGGTATTACTTACCTATTCAGACAGAGCGGCCACAAAGTTTGCAGAAGGCTGTTGTATATAATATGTACCTAATAGGAAAGTACCTACCTGAGTATTGCTATCATTTAACTCTATTTTAGACCGACTCTTTTTTGATTTAGATGATTTCGCTGAAACAAATATAAAATTATTTAATTTCCAGCCATATGACTGTATAGTATATAGGTACGTGCCTTTCATAGATATAGCAAAGGTAGGTAAGAAGGTAAACTAACATACCTAGTGGTTTCTTTTTCTTGCTACTGGACGTTATCTCACTGGGAGTCTTGCCAATATCAATATTAACTTCCTCAGTTTTACGTTGGTCTATTACTTCCCAAGATTCTACAATACTGTCCAGCATAGATTCGAAAAGAATAGTAATAATTTCTTTCCGAACAGACCCCCTCGGGCGGTACCCGAGAGAGGTTCCAGACTCGCAGACAAGTCGAGCCGTAGAATGTCCACGCGGCGTAGACAGAGCTTCAAAATCATCTCTAATAAAGGCTTTCGGTACTATTACTGAGCTATCTCGTCGAGTCAAAGTTCTTTGCGAGTCTATGTAATACATAACTGCAGTGCTTTTATGTACCTATATTGTACAAACTGCTTTATTGGCCTGAGGGTAGAAATTTAAAAAATTTCCCTGGCCCTACTTTTTACAAGCAAATTACACCTAAGTAAGACAAAAACTATAAAATAATAATGTTATAGATATGGCTATAATCCTATTTCATCAATAACTTGAAAACATCTCGGAAAATACCTTTGACCACAATACAGGGAAGTGAAAAGTTGACACTGACAGAATATGTATGGTAATCATTCATCTAAGGACCCATATGATTAATAATATTTATTGGTCTCTTAGATGAATGATATGTATACTATCTCTATGATTGGTCTCGTATGACCTAATTTCGCAAGTAACAAAATTGAATTATCACATGCCAGCATTTTGCCATCTACATTCACATTCACATTCCTTGGCCCGAGCATCTACAAGATTTTCGTTTCGTCAGATTATTGTATCGACAGATTTTCGTTTCGTCAGATTTTTGCTTCGTCGGATTTTCGTTTCGCCAGATTTTTGTTTACACAGTAAAAGAACAATCACAACGAGTGATAGATTGAGTTAAAGTGATAGGTTAGTGATTTATTACAAGCTTTTTTAATGCAACAAAATACAATTTATTCATACATATTTCAGGGGTAGCTTTGCATTGCTTAGCGGTAACAAGCTTATATTTTTAGGGTTCCGTACCCAAAGGGTAAAAACGGAGCCCTGTTAATGTCATTCTGCTGTCTGTCTGCGTTTGGACCTTAAAGATGTTAAATATATTTTTATTTTATACTTTATTAACACTATATCTTAGTATGTCTTTTAGTTTGCACGTACCAAAAATCTGTCGAAACGAAAAAGATAATTACTCATTTAGACGCTTAGACGATCCTCTCAGAGATACTTCAACCAGCTTGAGCCAAACGAAATATTGAAAGAGAAAGAAACTTTTTTAATCAAATCCACTTTTACAAGTGCTTTTGAATCGTCAAAAGAAATTACCACTGATTTGGAATGCCGGTCCATTCTTACCGAGAAAAAGGTCAGCAATAAACTCGGCGGAAGATGTAGTAGTCATGGTCACTCATCAATCATCATAAGATAAAAAATAACAGATAGATATATTTTTCATATTGTTGTATTTTAATAAGAAACTTTATGTTATTTTTTAATTTTCGTCCGTGTCGACTGTCGTGGTCTTGAAGTCTCCTCGTTGGACTCTCCATTAAGTCAGAAGCGTACGCCTCGTTTACTATACTGCGACCTATTAAAAAATAACGTAAATTATAATTGAATTCTCAATGATAAACTTTGAAAGTTATACAAGATGTAATTACAACGCTAGCAAAAACTTGGCGTTATTATTTTTCCTACCGAAGCACAATCCAATAACAATAACCATTTGCCTTATACTTGTACTCTTAGTTATTTTGTAGGTATTTTTCAAACCAGCAATGTATACCGTGCAAAACTCGGGGTCAAGCCCCACCTACGATGCGGCTCAACTTCGCGGCACCTACGCAACATTCGTTCACCTCTAGGGTCAGTCAGATGATTTATTTGCAATATATACATTGCGAACTTTGACAGATTTTTTACATTTTTTTCGCGTTTTTTTGTGGTATCTTATCAGCGATAATCAGTACTATCACCTGTCTTCATTTTTCTAGCGTTATAATAACACCCAGTATAGTTTGGTTAATATTCTTATTGACCCCATTGCCAAAATTTCCATGGGTCCCAAGAGCGCCAGGGGGGAACTTGACCGTCTTTCTTTTGTTCTGAACTAGATTTCATCACATCCAGCGGCGTAGTGGCATTCTCATAATACGATTCAGAACTCTCTGTAGTTTGATTTCCAAAGCATGAACTCAGAGAGTAGAAGACAGCAAACATAATTACAGCCGGATGAGCCTGAGGAAAAATGTGTTAATGTTAAAAAAATGTGCTAAATGTTAAAAAAATTAGAAAGTAAAAAGTACTTAACATATTTACCTTGGCCACCATTATTTATTGTATAATTATTTATAACATACGATTGATGAAAAAATAATAATAGGTCTTTGTTTGCAGAGTACTGTAAACGCGTTAATGAATAAAGACTTGGTCACTTAGTTTATATAAATTGAAACGTGACCGGACGTTACACTATACTTTCTTGACATAGTTCTTGATTCGGAAATATTACTGCATAATTTGTAACATGAGTACCTATTCAGCAACAATTAATGTTGCATGTATCAGTCCTCAGTGATCCAAATCGAACAGTACGAGACGTTGCGTAAAGAAAATAGTTCAATGTTTGTACTTTGTTATATAAATATGAGTAAATGAATTATCAATACGTTCCTCGCATCGCTCACTTCTAATGGCGTCAAAGCTGGGTTGCGCGGGTGGAAAGGTGGATTCACACCTGCGCACGCTCATGAACCGTGCACACAACGCACATGCGTGTGTGTGTGTGTGCATGTGTTATGTGCACGGTCGTGTTATTTACTAGCGCCGTGCTATTTATTTATTTATTTTATATCTTATTAGAACGGCAGTGCCACTTACACTAACTAGATGATTAATAATAAATTTAAATACAAATAAAGGTACAAGAAAAAAGGCATAAAATACAAAACGATAAAAGATCAAAGGATTTTGAATATGTACGCTGAGAACATTGAATGACATATTCATGTAATGCTCTCAGCGTACTTCAGTAACTCCCGAACCAGTATTATAGACCCATCATTAAATGGGTCCCATTGAGCATTATTGTCCAAAAGCGCGTTGAACGATGCTAATGAACGGGGTATAGGTGACATAGATCTAGCAACAGTGCGATGATGTGGGCCCACGAAAAGTTTATTTTTTCGTGGACGAAGATTACTATTGGATTCAGGGACACGTATGCGACACAGTTGGTCATAAAGTTCTGGAGCATTAACATCTCCTCGCAAAATTTGACACATAATTTTCAGTTGATCGCAAATGCGTCTGACCTCCAGGGAGTTGAAACCTAAGCAACCTAACAGAAATTTGGTTGGATATAGGAAAGGGTAATATCCATAGCAACGTTTATACAAGTATCTTATGAAAGGCCTTTTGTACTTTTTCTAATATAAGTCCGTACTTTGCCTCGTACGTATGCCAGACACAGGTGCTTGTTTCGAGCTTGCTTCGGACTAAGGCGTAATATAGTAATCGTATTACCAAAGGACTATGGAACTCCCAAGAGTTGCGTAGTACAAATCCTAATCTTCGAAATGAGTCAGCTGCTACGGTGTTAATATGGTCATGGAAGGTCAATTTTTTATCAAAAATTACACCTAGGTCTTTCATGTTCTGTACTCTGTGAATAGGAATTCCATCCATTTTTAACCGACTTCAAAAAAAGGAGGAGGTTCTCAATTCGTCGGAATCTTTTTTTTTATTTTTTTTTTATTTTTTATGTATGTTCCCCGATTACTCAAAAACGCCTGGACCGATTTTGAAAATTCTTTTTTGTTTGAAAGGGTATACTTCAAAGTTGGTCCCATTTCAATTTGGTGAAGATCTGATGAACATCTTCGAAGATAGATACTGGAACTGGAACAATTGGCCACTAAAAATTGTGAAATAATTTTTTTTACAAAAAAAATAAAAACCCGACTTCGTTACATAAACACTAAAAATTGAAAAATAATTTAATTTATTACCGAATATATTATGTATACAAGAGTTAATATAGTTCCATAATAATATTTTTTGGGGTCGGTGCCAATGAGGTGCCATTGTGGAGTCCCATAAAAATATGAAGTCTAGACGATTCGCGCAGCTAAAGCTAATTGGCACCGGCACCAAAAAGTATTATTATGGAACTATATTAACTCTTGTATACATAATATATTCGGTAATAAATTAAATTATTTTTCAATTTTTAGTGTTTGTGTAACGAAGTCGGTTTTTATTTTTTTTGTAAAAAAATTTAGATACTCATGTATCAAAGGATAACGAACTTTACCAAGGGCATAACTGAACATTTGTCACGATTGACTCCATTTTTGTTCGCTTTACTCCAGTGATATACAGCTATAGTGTTGCCTAGGTGTGCTTTGTGTTGTACTATTGAGTTTTCAACCGATCACATAAAGCACGCGTGCTAACTGCGAACTAGCTAAAGCGTAATTTCCTATCGCACTCGCTCTATGTGACAGGCTCAAACTTGACAGCGCACTATATATGCATTCTTTTTAACTTAAGCTTTACTTTATATATTGGATTCTAGGGGAGGCCACATTACTTGAACGACCACACGAGATCTGTCTTAACAGCAAGCGGTCAAATAACGATAATAGCGATACGCCAATTAAGTAGTTAATTAAAATGATAGCAAGAAGGAATTTTAACACAACTTTTATTAAATCTTTGCTAAGCATTAACAATCACATTATTTTATAGTCAACAAACTCTAGGTGCGGTACCTAATTGGCTACAAGTTTTAATATTTGTTACCAGAACTATTAAACACTATATAATGAAATTCTGAATCCGTACCTGACTACAATAATATCTACCACCATGGGTATTTCAATATCTACCACCATAATATTATTTGGTCCCTAGACCTGCATTTGTGAACATACAAAATAACTTAATTATTAAATGAAAATCAAATAAAAATGTAGATCCGTATTATATTATTATTATAAGTATTGATTATGTCTGTGCTTTGGCTTGACTTTTAGGAAGATTATGCATGAGTTTTTATTACTTACTTTTCCTTATTAAATTCACAGTGAGCTTAGGCTCAATTTACATTGATAGCGAATCGAAGCAAAATTCTAAAATATTACATTGCATAATATTGACTTATCTCCATCACGTGAAACACAAAATCCTTGCCAAAATGATTTTTTTTACTTGCACTTTACTCTACTTTACATTGCAATTGTGAAGATAGAAGTCAATAACTTCTTAAAATTTTAAAAAATCTGGTCGGTGCCAATGTAAATCAGTCGTCAGATTTGAGTGCCGGAAAAAATGCTTCTCGTAGGTTAAAATCAAGCAAAGGCACAAACACAAAATAAATGTCAGAAAACATCAATGTTAATCTTACTTTATGATAAGCGTTTGCTAAATACAAAAGGGAATAAACAGAAAACCTTACACACAATTTTTTTGCAATTTCTTTGGCATACGAACGTACCGAATTTCAGTAGATACCACTTGACAAAAGTTCATTGGGTAATTCGCGAATTATTAAGCAAAACTGGCTTGTTCTTTAATTACCACAGTATGTAAAAATATTTCCTAACTCTCAACACTTACCTACAATTTTTCCAATCCTTAGGTACAGCTATAAGTAATATAAATTAGTTTTTGACTAAAACTTGTTTGATACAAATCTTACGTCTTAAATCCTACTAACCGCATTTTACCGCTTTACAAACACGGTAATGTTGCTTTTATAAATACGTGGCAAACTTTGAATTGAATTAGAATTTTCAACTAAATTTAAACTTCTAAATAGCTTGAAAACACGAGCTAGTCGGAATAACCATGAATTTAACATTAGAAATCTACATAGTTTACATGTGCATTTCAACATAGTTTACTAATCCCTACAACAGGGCTACTTTTAAAGTCTTGAGCACACAAATATAATGGGATGAACAGTAAAACATTAAATTAATAACATAGACAGTTAATTATTAAGTCTAATATTTATCTTTGGCATAATCAATGAGCAATTAGATTGCTATTTTACTATAGAAATAACGAAATAAACTGATCGCTCATTTATCACCAAGATTTCCCATCATTCAGTTATTGAGAGTTGAAGATTGATTTAATGTCATACCTGATAGAAGAGAGACAGGCGCAAGCCAGACCTTTGTTATTTAATAAAAGCTGAAGTTTATCTGCGTATTGTCCCCAACATGTTTGTGTGGATGTTTGTTTGGGATCATGGTGGCTTTGGGAGATAACAGATAATAAAGGTTTAAAAAAATCTTACGTCAAAAGTATAAAGTTTTAATGGTGTCTGCGGGGGGCTTGCCACGACACTAAGTGTCCGGCAATGAATGACGTGATTTCTAATACTATTCGGAAGAAAATGTAAAAAAATTGACTTTATACTTTGCCGAAACATTTTTTCCAATTTTTTACCTGTTATCTCCCAAAGCCACCATAATCAAAACAAATATTCCTCATTCCTGCCAGTGATGGGGACAATACGCAGAGAAACTTTCAGTTTTTATAAAATAACGAAGGTCTGACAAGTGCTGGTTCTTTGTCCATGACCATACAGTGGCAATAGAAAATCATATTATAGTGAGAACTTCAACTCTCTACCTATAACGGTTAAAGAGATACAGCCCGCTGACAGGCAGATGAACGGATGGACAGCGGAGGCTTAGTAATAGAGACCCGTTGGCATCTCGAGGTCCGGAACTCCTACAAAGCATCTGGTTCGGCACGTTATTGTACTTCCTAACAAATTTTCGATCAGCTGATCCTATATTCGTACTATTGAGATCAAAAATATTTATAAGGCAAGTAGAGTCTAATACCTAGAGTATACTAAATATTACTTTCATATATTGTGTCAATTAAGTAAATTGAAACTTGCTATTTATTGCGGAATGTACTCTATAAAGTATAGAATATCTTTGTTTTTCTCTCAATTTAAATCTTATTTTCTAGTTGTGTAGAATACAATACATATTGTATACTGGATGCTAATTCGGTTGTACACAAAACATTAAACTTAATTGGCACAGTGCTATCCTTTTCCACAAGAAACATTTTTAAAGAATAGCACTACATTTAGACCAGAATAGGGATGTTCCAACGAGGTAAATTACACTCTTTATCAAACGTCAAAAGTCAAAACGCACGCGTATCTACACAATATAGAAAAAAATAGTGTTATAACTAAAGCGAGTTATAGTCCATACAAAGTGACTTTTCACATCTATGGGTCAAAAGTCACCTTTAAAATAAGGACTAAAATCGTACTTTTGAATGACAATTGACACAAAGTTAAAATGGCGCGTGAGAAAACATTTTGTATGCATAAGCAAAGCAGGCGCTACAATTTTTTTCAAATATTTCCCAAAGCGGGCGCATTTTTAAAATCCTCTCGGCGCGGCGCCCACCGAAAATTAAAATCTTGATACTAGCGTATTGCTTTTAATAATATTTTGTGCTTTATCTAAAGCGAATTATAACTTGAAATGACAACTGAAATAAGCAGCGAAGCGAGCGCATTTAAAAAAATAATAACTAAGGCCCAAGGGTCGCATTTTTGAGTATATTTGAGCACTCCTTTATCACGACGACGTTGCCCGGTACGCTCGCATCGGCTCTGGGCCAAGCCCTGAGGCTTCTGAGCCCAACTTTTTGTTGTTGTTGTAAAATTATGAAGTTTCATCATTTAGTTTGGTGGGGAGGTAACAAGACAAAGATTTTCAAACTAGAATGAGTAGAAGGTTATGACTATATTATAATATTATATTGATCTGGCCAATGTATGAATTAAATAGAAATAATTTATATGACATGGGCAACACCCCTATTGTGTGCGACCAAATAAGCACTCTTTACTTACATATGCATAGTAAATGATTATATCTGAAAATATGGTATCTATAGTATGTACAGTAAAAACTACACTTTAAAGATAAGTTTAAGGCTTAATGGTGATCTGAACCTATATTGCTACTGTAAACGCTGAAAGCAATAGATAGTCCGTCGCGGTGAAAGACCCGTATGCATGCCGCTCGAGTGCCAGGCGGCGCCAGGGTCAGACTCGTGCAGCAGACGAATTAACGTTTATATCCACGAACTTGCACGCCATTGTCCACGATGCTGGTCCGCCGGCGGTGGCAGACACGAATGCAGGGCTCCAGCGCCAGGCGGCGCCAGGGTCATTAGTCGTGTAGCAGGCGCTGGTAATGCGGGAACACTCGTACGGCGGAACGTGCAAACCGAACTCCAGGCCACGAGCACCGCGAATTCAAACTTCATGAGGTCCGTTTTGTTCACTCTGAATGTTGTTTTCTATGCGCTGTAACAATATTTTTTTCAAATTTTAGTGGTTTTTGAAGCGAAGCTTACGACGTCTAGGAGACCTAAATGACAAAATTTAAACATCACGATGTGAATTTCCAGTTGCGTTTTCGCGAGCCCTGTTGCTGTATTTTTTAAGTTGAGTGAATATTATTATCACCACAAATTATAGGCAATTAGATGATGCTCGCGACTTCGTCCGCGTGGTTTTAGGTTTTTAAAAACCCCTGTGGCGAACACTTTGATTTCCGGGATAAACTTTTCTATGATAACTTATACGAGTATATTATGTTGTATTTACTTTATTTAATTAGTACACCCCTTCCGCTTCTTTCATTTTTTATAATATCCTCTACTCTAAGGTTGCCTGGAAGAGATCGCTATTTTAGCGATAAGGCCGCCTATTGTACATGCTGTATTTGTTATATGTCTATTGTTTTTGTTTTGGTGTACAATAAAGCATATTTTACTTTTACTTACTTACGAGATAGCCTATGTCCTTCCCCGGGATGCAAGCTATCTCTGTACCAAATTTCATTAAAATCGGCAGAACGGATGGGCCGTGAAAAGCTAGCAGACAGACAGACACACTTTCGCATTTATAATATTAGTATGCATTTTATACAATTTATATGTTTCAAACAATACATAGAAACAATAACGATACAAACTTCTGACTTTTAAAGAAAAAATAATATGATATGTACATAATTAAATTGAAATAAAATTGCACTATTAAAATACAGTATCTCTGTATTTCTAATACATACCTCAATTAGCGCCTTCAACATTTCGCCCTTCACATCGTTGAGCTTCGCGGACAGGAGCAGGCAAGCTCCGGCGCAGAGCTTTCTGTTGTCTTTGTTGATAAGGTTGGCGAGGATCAACTTCTCGAAGTAAACGTACGCCTGGGCGACGGACAACAAATCTATACCACCATTGTCATGTTTCGCTATCTTCCGCATTTCCTTTTTTATGCTGAAAATCATCCATACTAATTAGTACTAATATTAATATTATAAATGCGAAAGTGTCTAGTCTGCTAGCTTTTCACGGCCCATCCATTTAACCGATTTTGACGAAATTTGGTTGGTCCAAATTTCGATTTCGTACCTGGACATAGGCTACTATTTTTAAAGATCCTAAATGCACAAGGGCGAAGTTGCGGGAATCTTTTAGTATTACATATTTGAAAATGTTGTTTTACCTTTAGCATAAATAGTACTTGGTTAGCATTCAACAAAAGGTCAAATTGGATTGGACCGATTTTCCTTGAGACCACAAATAGTTTCTAAACTTATTTTCCACCCCAAAAACCAATTTAGATTGGTTTCATTTTCGGTATCATCTCAGAACAGATTTATAAAAACGTTTTATGGCTAGGTGTAAGAACACAAGAATGCTATTTTACCTTCTAAGCTTGCTCAGTGTTAGTTTAATGTGTGGAAACTTCTCCCTGAACTTATCGTTGAGTTCCTTTTTCAGGTCTTGAGGTCGGACATAGTCAATAATAGAAGTCATGTATGACGTGAAAGTGAGCAATGTTCTATGTTTGCCAGCTATTAGCTCTGGATCATCCAGAACATTCGGCGAATAATGAACCTGAAAATCGATCAATGAAAATTCGGTAATATCACTTGACCAATTTTAACCAGGCAACGCGCTTGGGCTTGGCACATAGGCATGGCGCCATTAAATATCGCGCTACCACCGCGTGGCTGAGGTTGCAGCTTCGCAGTCACTTTGGTCGCACAGATTTGAATGATACCTAATGCTTTTAAAATCCGCCATTTCGACTTTTTAAGAATTTTATGTAACCTGTGTCACTCGCGCCACTAAGACGAATCTAATGACGTATCATTTATCAAAATACCGTTGAGTTGGTTTACCCGTTGAGTAGTTATGAACGGACAAAGGAAAGGTCATTTTCTATGATTCATCTCTCCAAAATGTTTTCAAACATATAAATTGTATATATTTTGGTACTCGCCTTTTATTTTGATACCCCACTTGAGGGTCTTAAAAAATTTTCATTTTCTGCCTGCACATTAAAATATAAAATTTATATTTTTGAAGAATTTTAGTAAGCAGTGACACTCGCGCCATCAAGATGAATCTAATGACGAATCATTCATCAAAATCGGTCGAGCCGTTGAGTAGTTACAAGAGGACATAGGATCGGACATACATACATACAGGTCATACACAACCCTCCTTTGGGCTTCGCCTCAATCGGGTAGATATAGAAAACAAAGATAAGGTTTTAGAAATTCATCTTGGCAACAATCTCTAAGAATGTTATTACTCCCTAAAATTATAGAGATATCAAGTAGGTAAATGTAACTTACATATTTTTGTGAAAGAATTGTTCCTTCATCCCAATCAAAGGTTTTAGTTTCTACTGAAGAATGTGGTGGAGATGATGCCACTGTAGCCCGCTGAGAGGACTCGTAAGAGAAGCACCTACAAAAGTCAATGTGTATTTAGTTAAAATGAAACATCCCAAGATTTAGCTTACCATGCAATTCTTTTATTGGCATTAACTACACCTACAATGTATAAAAGTAGCATGCATTAAGATAGATTAGAGTATTAATTATTTAATGCAATGCATCACATGCTTTTATGATTGTGCAGGAATTTTATTAGTATATTAAATCATAATATTGTCAGAAAGTAACGCTGATTACGAAGAGCGTCTAACATCTTAGAATAATGACTAGTATTCGTATATTTTTACATTAACAAAAAAACAGGATGTTATACTATTTTTCAGATAGTCATAATATCTTGGTATGCACACATTTATTCAGTTCAATAGAAAATAGGTTCATGTGTGAAGTGATGTAGCTGCACTTTATTGATCTGTCTAATAAATATTTTTTCTATAAATTATAACAATTAAATTACAAATAATTCAAAAGCTCGATAAATATTTGCAAAATATTTAACAGAATAAAGGCATGATTTATCGCTGGCAAATATCAAAGAGATCAGACTTTTTAGTCACAAGCATCAATTCATTTGCAGTGACAATTTAATATTAGTAAGCTTTAATATTAGCAAGCAACCAAAAAAATGTGATAAAGCTCCAAATTAATAACAAAAATAAGAACAAAAGTAGTCCTAATTTTTTACTTTTTTAAGATCTAATTCTTAGAAGTATGTTTAAAATATATCAATTGGTTAAAATTACTCTAAGTTATTAAACATATTTGTATATTTTAAAGTTTAATTTATTTATAAAAACTTAAAGTTAAAAGTTGTTCAAGATATTATACCATTCAATAAGTATATACATTGTTTCAACAATTTCTTTAGAATACATGTTACTTTACTCTATAGAATAATTATAAAAATAGCAAGAACAATAAATTTGGTGTTTGTGTTTAAATAGTCTATCCACCTAGTGGTCCTGTATAGCATTATTATGACTAATTTTGGCATAGCATTACATAATATTCTATTAATTTACCATTTCTTATCCTTGTGCCTCGTCAATAACTAGTCCTGAAAATTAAAATGTTAGTGATGGCATGAGTAATGGTATATGCAATATTCCAACATGAAAAAGCAACAAGTGATTCTTATAAGGGTCGTATAATCTAATAATAATATAATCATATTATTATGAATGAAGAAGAAACATTAACATAAATGTAAAACATTTTTTAATGCTGATACGTTTCATGAATGTGTTACATAGTTATGTTTTATATTCACATAAATGTAAAACATGGGAGTGAAATAGAGCAAACATGCACAAAATCTTGACATTTAGTAAAGAAACAAATCGCCCATTACAACATCAGTAGCTTGGTCAGTACACAGTAAAATAACTAATACCTTGCGATTACATGAGGATGTCGATTCAAGATTTTCCATGAAGCTTTATCAGCATAGTCTCCCTCATACATCTTTTTGTACTGTTCCCTGGTACACACTCTGGATGGTATTAATAGCTTTGAGTATGATATTTCTTGGCCGTTTTCTTCTTTTTCTAGTCCCATGAGATCAAATGGGTCAATACCATTATCAGTGATGGCAGATAAAGGCCTGGGTCCAGATGTGTTACGTCGACGAACACCATCCTTTCGTAAATCAGGCCTGAAAATAACACATGTTAATAACTATGTAGTAGGTATAAAGTCAGCCTGCTTTGTCTGCCTGTTAGATAGCATTAATCTCAAAGTTATACTTTAACTTAAGAGCTCATCATTGTTTTCCACTAGGCATAACTTTATCAAGCCTTAATCCGTATTCAGTTCGTATCCATTCTTCGTCATACAAATACAGACTCATTCGATTCATATTTTTACAGAATCTGTGATTTCACAGATAAATAAGTGCTGCATGGATACTGCTTTTTATCAATACCCTGAATTATCATCATCTTGCATCAGCTGGTATAAAATAATAGTAATGTAGGCCTGAAATAAGCAATTGATGATGCAAGTACTATTGGAAGGATGAGACGAAGCTGAGTACTTCCAATGTGATTTTGATAGGATGAGGCACCAACAATCTTTTTTACCTAAACAAGGCCAATAATTGCAATTTCTGCCGATACTTTTATAGTTCTTTTCTTAATTTAAAATGTCCTACTATGATACTTACCGGATAACTCTAACAGTTTTTGAATATGGAATTGTACTAAATAAAACACAGGGTACACCTTGTGTTGGAGCGAATGCGAGCCTTTCATCCTTGAAAGAAACACCTTTAGTTGATTTCACCATTCTTATCTCTTTGATGAAGGAATTTTCTGGAATGCAAGTACTGCTTGTGCGAAAACGGCCTAAAAATGAATAAACATACATAGTTAATTTACTATTATTTTATAGTTTACTAAAAAAAACCAGTTAACAGGCTATTACCAAAATTTAAGCTTTCAGAGCTGCTTTTATCATCTTGAGTAATTGCAACAATCTTCCTTGCTCTTAATGAAGAGTGTCTTTCTTTAAATCCTTCAGAGGAGCATCTGTGAAAAAGAATATATTTAATTTTATTCATTAAGTTTGTTTACAACATACAAATTTGTCTGTTTTGGTGGACTATAGTCTAAAGTTAATTAGTTTGTGGTTCTGTTTATTATGTATGCTTATTTCTTAAAATTACCTGCCTTTAATTGGGTGTTATTATGCTGTTGAGGTAATACCTACCTTTCTCTATAAGAACTATTAATTCCTTTAACGGGGGTCACAGCCGCCTGTTCAGAATCCGAACTTATTGAATTATTGTCACCACTAAATCGTTGGATGGGACTGGTTTGCGGTTTCATTTTGTTCCAAACACTATTACGGGACGCATCCTTATTATTATAATTTTGAGTATCTCTTGCAGAATCACACTTGTCGGTTTTTGAAGACTTCTTATCCACAATTTTACATAATTCTGAATCCATAAAAGATCCGTCTAGTGAGATGTTGGAAAGGAACGTCACAGCTGCTAAGCGCCTCCGAGCTTTTTCGTATTTATTGCGATTATACGACATGGCGATACTTTTAAAAATCAGCGCGGATGAGGTTTAAAAGCAATTTTATTTTAATTAAAACGAGCAAAACAAAAGCCAAAAATCAAAATTATTTTTCAAGTTTTTTTTTAATGTCAGTCACAGACAAGGACTACAACATTTGGTCACAGACATATAGGTCTATTGTGGTCTACAACTCTACATATACTTAGTATAGTACCACTAAAAAACCTTTGCACGTTTGTTCATAGTTTGTTCCCTGTATATTATTATTTATTATACTCTGTGATTATACTCTAGTCTTTGCGTTTGTCAAAGTCATGTCAAGTTCCAGCTCGAGGTCGTCACTCTTTTTCAATAAACATAAATAAAACGATAAATTGAAACAAATTCTAAACTAACAAAATTATTTGCCATTTATATTTTGTAAGTAAGTAAAAGGTATAAATGGAGCCTAATGCTCCAGGCTCGTCCACTTCGTCCAGAGCGACAAAATTTATGATGGAAGGTGTCGGGGCACGGGTTATAAGAGGACCTGACTGGAAATGGGGGAAACAGGTAGATTAAATTACTATTGTTTATATCAGTAGTTTATCTTTCAGATTGAGGTTTACCTAAGTTTAGTTGTATCTAAATGTGTACTATGATATATATTATTTTAAGGATGGTGGTGAAGGGCATGTAGGCACCGTAAGAAACTTTGAATCCCCCGAAGAAGTAGTTGTGGTCTGGGACAATGGCACTGCAGCAAATTATAGATGTTCTGGAGCTTATGATTTACGTATTTTGGACAGTGCTCCAACAGGTGTCAAACATGAGGGTACTATGTGCGACACATGCAGGCAACAACCAATATTTGGTAAACCTATTTTTTTGTATGATTAGTTCTAATATTATATTATACGCCTATATAATATAATATTACATGTATGTGAACTATATTTTAAGTAAACTTGGAGGAATAAAATATGTTTTTATTTAAAGTAAGTAGTATGTGGTGCTAATTTGGTTGTACTCAAACCCAATATTAACTCAAGTTATAGGTCTCCTATTTTATCTCATTTCCTGCAGTACATTGTGAAAGGAATAGCACTATTTTAGGAGATGTCAGCTTAGAGATTGTGTACAGCTATATAATAATTAAGCATCATTGTATGATTGATGAGAATGTTGAAACATTTTACCTATAACATCTCATGCTGATCTCATGTTAAAGATCTTACTCATTATATATAGAGTGGTATGAATCTGGTATTACAGAATAATGGAGCTAAAATATGAAAAAGGAGATCGTAACAAACTTTTTTCTATTTCCTTTTCACAATTCATTTGCCTTTAAGATTTTCAAGTTCTTTAATGTTAGCCTAGATGTAGTGATTGTAGGATTCCAAGTTTTAGGGTCAATGATATATTTTCTGTCAATATCTTCCTACACTGTACCTGTACGATTTGCTCTCATAATTCACTACTCAGCTGCCAAAAAGATTGACTCTAACTATACCTTGATTAAGACATCCACCATTTTTTTTGGGTGGTTCGATCCTAACCTCTAATTTTTCAAAGTTATGTGCGTTTTAAAAAACAATTGAATATCACTTGCTTTAACGATAAAGGAAAACATCGTGAGGGAACCTGCATGCCTGAGAGTTCTTCATGTTCTCAAAGGTCTGTGAAGTCTACCAGCTATCACTCTATTGGGTCAGCATGGCAGACTATGTCCTAAACCCTTCTTACTCTGAGAGGAGACATGTGCTCAGTAGTGGGCCGGTAATAGGTTGATCATGATGATACTTTGATTCTGATTTAATATATTCGTCCACTTAAATATTACTAAAACTAATTTTGGTTATATATTTTAGGTATTCGGTGGAAGTGTGCTGAGTGTAGTAATTACGATCTGTGCTCTGTCTGCTACCATGGAGACAAGCATCATTTGCGTCACAGGTTTTACCGTATCAGTGCTCCTGGGGCGCAGCGATGCTTAGTGGAGCCTCGACGTAAAAGCAAGAAACAAGCAGTTAGAGGCATATTTCCTGGAGCAAGAGTTGTTAGAGGGGTTAGTTTACAGCTCTTTGCATATGCGTTGGGCTCCTCTACAATGCCGGGTGTAACCAGAATGCTACTAAAAGCTTTGAGTTATTGTTATACTACCTAAATACACTTCAATACCAATAACTATTTGCCTCATTTTGTAGTTTTAGTGATTCAGTATTTTTCAAAACCGCAATATACCTATAGCATGCAAAAATCCAGTCAATGCCCCACCTACGACGCGGCATTGACTTCGAGTGACTTACTTACGTAACGTTCGTTACCCTCTAGCGTCAGTCAGATGTTTTATTTGCAATATATCGTAAATTTTTAGAAAATATAGATTTTTTAAATTTTTTTTATGGCCTCGTATCATTAATCATCAGTACTATCACTTGTCTTTGTTTTTGCCAGCATTCTGGTTACATCCTGTATATTTCTAGTTTTTGTTGATAAATTTTTGTCTTCTTATTAAAAAGTGATATACAGGGATAGCTTGCATCCTGAGATAGGTTTCTTTTGGTCCCCTAAAAATAAAAGAGATCCGACAGGATTTTTAAAATCCTTTCACATGGAATATGTTGAGGGCATCATCTACTTAATACTAAGATAGCTTGGATGCTGGAGGCTACTTTGACATAAGCTACTTTTTATCCCAGAAAAATAAAAGAATTCCCACACGATAAAATTTACATTTATGCAAACAATGTCACAGGTATCATTTAATGTTAAATACTTCAGGTGGATTGGCAATGGGAAGACCAAGATGGTGGCAATGGGAGACGGGGAAAAGTCAATGAGGTACAAGACTGGTCAGCAGCCAGCCCACGCTCTGCTGCTTATGTTGTGTGGGACAACGGAGCCAAGAACCTGTACAGGGTTGGTTTTGAAGGAATGGCTGATCTAAAGGTATTATTAAGTTTTCAAATATTCTTTAAAAGTCAAAACATGCTTGAACAGTTTTATATGTATGGCTAGGGAAAATATAACTAATAACTATTATTTTAATAATAAGCAGTTAAAAATTTGAATGCAGATTTCCACTTACAATTTTGTGCTAGATTTGTCTCTGGCCTAACCCATTACAATTTACACAAAAGTCTCGGTCTCGCTAACTCCCATTTTTTTTGGCAACTTTTTAGTGCATTTAATAACATTGTAGAACATAATTTTTATTTGTGTAGCGTTTCAAGGTTGACTTTAGTTTCCATTTAGTCTGCATTTCCTTGTTTATACTACTGAATGAATTTTTTTGTGGAAATAAACACCAACAAAGACCAATTTTGTGTGTAAATTGAACTGTTAAGTTTTTAAAATGATTCCTATTATTCAAAACCCCTACTTTGAGTTTAAATTTATAGTAAATTAATCTTCTTTTAGGTGGTAAACGATGTAAAAGGGCAAAATGTTTATAAGGAGCATTTACCACTCTTAGGTGAATTGGGCCCTGGCAGAACAGGGCCTCATGGCCTGCAAGTTGGTGATCAAGTAAGTTGATAAATAGTTTCCTAGTAAGACTGCTTTCTATTAGTCAAAAAGCGAGCGGCTGGTGCGAGCGAGTGTGAGGTGGTACCGAGTCATGAACACATTAATCAGGACAGGTCTAAACTAAAAGTACGTACCCTGCCAGCATCCTGCCCACTTTGTGCACTTACAGAGTACAGACCTACAGCATGCAGATAACTGTTATGACGTAGACATTCGCTAAGAAAGGATTTTTGAAAATTCAACCCCTAATTAGTTTAGTTTAGTTTAATATTCTTTATTGTACACCAAAAAGAAAAGACACAAAAAGAAACATGTAAAAGAAGAACATACAATCAGCGGCCTTATCGCTGTGAAGCGATCTCTACCAGGCAACTAGGTTGAAGAAGATTTAAAGGCTAGTGAGACTGGGTTGAAGGTGTACGTAATAATACGTGTACTAATTGGTTGAAAAATAAATATTCTCTCTATTGGTGGTTGATCCAGTATCTATTACTTGGATTCTCATGAAGTTTTAAGGGGGTTGTTTACAATTACATTAAAAAACTAGCTAATGCTCGCGACTTCGTCCGCGTGGACTACAAAATTTCAAAACCCTATTTCACCCCCTTAGGAGTTGAATTTTCAAAAATCCTTTCTTAGCGGATGCCTACGTCATAATAGCTATCTGCATGCCAAATT
Source organism: Maniola hyperantus (assembly GCF_902806685.2). NCBI lineage: Eukaryota > Metazoa > Arthropoda > Insecta > Lepidoptera > Nymphalidae > Maniola > Maniola hyperantus. The sequence continues at coordinate 11,703,484 of NC_048536.1, read as the reverse complement.
TCAGCCCGATCCGTCCAGTAGTTTGAGCTGTGCGTTGATAGATCAGTCAGTCAGTCAGTCAGTCAGTCAGTCAGTCAGTCAGTCAGTCATTCAGTCAGTCAGTCACCTTTTCCTTTTATATATTTAGATTATTGTAAAGAACTTCAGAGTTTTCTTAAAACTTGGTGCTGAAATTCATATTTTCAATTAACACGCATTAGACGCCGTAAATTGTCGTGAGGAAACCTTGGGAAAAATTCTGGCATGATATTCCACGAACACATGATCGCACATTAAACACGATCACAATAAATGTCCATAACGTAATTTCGCATCTTTGATAAACTGACTGTTAATGATCTCTCGTACCTTAGACTTAGACAGACTTACAAAGGGAAATTAGGGTATGGGCATTTTTGCATCAAACATCTAGACAAGTGACGAAATCTGAGTCGTGATCTATGTACAGTCTGGCAAAAATATTGTACATCGACCTTTAGGGCGTTTGTGCACTCATTCGTATTCAAATACTCTATTCGTCTTTTTACGGAATCCGTGATTACACGGATGAGTGCACAGACGCCCTTAGAATGAGATTTTGGCTTTGTAGAGCGTTGTCTCTGTTACTATGTGACGTTTTGTCGGTCTCAACGACAGAGACAATGCTTTACGAATCCGCTATCTCTTTCTAAAGGTTGATGTGCAATATTTTCTACTGCATTCTTAAATATGTACATATTATCTACCTTTTTGGCGCTAACCGCGCAGCTAACTTCTATGTTGGACCGTATGCGGCCCATAGGCCGCTCGCGTGTTTAGCCTGTAATGTGCGTTCACTAATAAACGAAGTCGATTCTAATATTCCTTTCCTCTTTGGGAAGAAACATCTGTTGGATATAAATGGGTTGTTATTACTTTTTAAATATTCTATTAATTTGTTACAGGTAAATGTAGATTTGGATTTAGAGATAGTCCAGTCATTGCAGCATGGGCACGGGGGATGGACAGATGGGATGTTCGAATGTCTCAGTACTACAGGCACGGTTGTTGGCATCGACGAGGATCACGATATTGTTGTTACGTATCCCAGCGGCAACCGGTGGACCTTCAATCCTGCTGTGTTAACTAAGGTACGAACTATGTAGATTTGGATTTGTACAGTAGATGCAGCATAGGCACGGCAGATGATATGAGATATGATGATAAGACTACCATCTCAGGCTATTTAGCTCAGTCAGTATTGGGCTGAATTAAGCCGGAATTAAACTAGCGTGTCGTGTTGCGCCATGACGCGTCAGAATCGTATCGGTTTTACACATTCAGTATGGTTAGAGAGAAATACAACACAAAGCGTCACGACACGCTACTACACTATGTGTCTTCGAATACATTGTATGCGCACCGTTGCTAGAGTCTATTTATTGATGACTAGCTGATACCCGCGATTTCGTTCGCGTGGATTTAGGTTTTAAAAACCTGTGGGAACTCTTTGTTTTTTCTGGAATAAAAGTAGCCTATCTCACTCTCCAGGTCTTAAACTATACCCATGCGAAAAATCACGGCGATCCGTTGCTCCGTTGCGACGTTATTGAAGGACAAACCAACAAACCAATAAACCAACAGACAGACACACTTTCGCATTTATAATATGGGTAATGATATAAAACGGGAGCAGGGAGCCGCTAGATTCAGGCGGTGCAAGACCTGAGTGTGTGGACTGTGGAAGTCCCTATGTCCAGCAGTGGACGTCTATCGGCTGACGATAATGACGATGATGATGACATATGTTGTAGTTACGAGGTTGTTCACTAGGTATGTAGCGGGAGCCTGACGGCGTCGACGTCGGCGGCGAGCGCGGGCGGCGGCTTCGCGGTGGGCGACCTGGTGCAGGTGTGCGCCGACCAGGAGCGCGTCAAGGCGCTGCAGCGCGGCCACGGCGAGTGGGCTGAGGCTATGGCACCGGTAATTGCAGTTTTCACATTAATTCTTCGTCGTATTCTTATCTACAAAGGCTAAGCAAAGATCTTGAAAACCGTAAACGTAAAAGTGCGAAGTTGGAGTCATCATCATCATCATCATGATCAACATCATACAAAGAAATCATTATTTACTGTACGATGGTACGGAAGCCTTCGTGTGCGAGTCCAATTCTCACTTGGTTGGTTTTTATGTAACACTAGATTATGCCCGCGACTTCATCGGCGTAGATTTAGGTTTTTCAAAAATCCCGTGAGAACTTTTTAATTTTCCGGGATAATAATATGATATGATAGCCTATGTCCTTCTCCGGGATGTGAGCTAACTCTGTACCAAATTTCATCAAAATCGGTTATACTGTTGGGTCGTGAAAAGCTAGCAGACAGACAAGACACACATTCGCATTTATAATATTAGTATGGATTAACTTGAATAGATTATATCGACTACTCAAAACTACTATCGTGACATTTGACGACCTCCCTGGCGCAGTGGTAAGCGCTGTGATCTTACTAGTGGGACGTCCCGGGGTCGATTCCTGGCAGTTGTTTGGAATTCTATAATTTCTGGTCTGGTCTGGTGGGAGGCTTTGGCCGTGGCTAGTTACCACCCTACCGGCAAAGCCGTGCCTCGAAGCGATGTATTGTTCCGGTACGATGCCGTGTAGAAACCAAAGGGGCATGAGTTCAATAAAAACTGCCATATCCATTCCAGGTTTGCCCACTTCCATCTTGGACTGCATCATCACTTACCACTAGGTGAGATTGCAGTCAAGGGCTAACTGGTATCTGAATAAAATAAAATAAAAATTCGTATATTTAGAAAATGCAATTTGTAGTATGACATAAATCTAGTTTGGTGATTTTTCTTGTAGACGCTCGGTAAAATTGGTCGCGTGCAGCAGATTTATCACGATAACGATTTGAAGGTAGAAGTTTGCAACACTTCATGGACTTACAACCCGAACGCGGTCACCAAAGTTGCGTCTTTCGATGGCAGCATTCCAGGAAACTCATCAGGTATATTGAATTTGTAGTCTACCTGTTATGTAATACACGAATTTTTGTGACCGGACTTTTGACGTTGGTTTAGATGTGGATTCATATTCCATTTTAATTTTGGTTTTTTTTTTTGTAAAAGAATACCTGCTCTGTCTCGTTTTAACTGAAGCTTAAGTCTGAGTCAAACTCAAAGCTCTGTAGATCTCAGCCTTAGTGCCGATTTCACCAACGTCGAGTGACGTTTAATTGAGGAATAAATCTTTGACAAGTAGTCAAATCAGTATCTTTTTGTCAAACGTCAAAATACGCGCGCGAGCTTCTATGAAATATGTACTGGCATGTGACGTCACAATGATTTGACGTGCTTTTTAATTTAATCGATAATTAAAAATAGCTATTACACTTAAAACTAACAAAGGACGTGAATTTTACGTATTTTACAAGACCCTCTATTTAATAATCACTGAGAAATAATTTATTTTTGACATAGGCAACATCCCTATTGGGCGTAATGACAGTTTTTTGTACTGAAAACCTGCCAAAATATCAAATTTATTTTCGGATAAGATTATTTAACGTTGGTGAAATCGTGTGTGCTTAATTTTACTATTTTTTTTTAAATACAATTAATTATTGAATTTAACTTAATTTCCTTAAGTTTAGCTAACTTCTACCGGCCGCAGTTAGATACAGCCGGCTAGAACTAGATGCAACCGCACTTCGGTTTCAGCCGTAAGATGTCAATGTTTTGGTGTAGGTGATCGTCTGTCAGTGCTTCTGAAGAAACTGTTCGAGTCTCATGTGACGGGGGACGCGAATGAGGAGCTGGTGAAGGCGGCCGCGAACGGCGACGCGGCGCGCTGCGCTGACATCTTGGCTCGTACGGACGGCGCGCAGGCCGACGTCAACGGCGTATATGGTGGCCATACCGCTTTGCAGGTATTTATATTATCAGGATAGCCTAGTGACACGTCGACCTCCTGTTCGTCCTGCGTTCGATCCCGGGCACGCACCTCTGTTGTTTTCAGTAGGTAATTAAATATCACTTGCGGTGAAGGAAAACATAATGGCCTCAAATGGATGCACTGGTGGATGATGGCCTAAATCCTTCTCATTCTGAGTGGAGATATGATATCCATTGATATATATCATCCTTATATTTTTTTCCTTTTTCACCGCCTTTTGTATCCTACTTCTGCCTGTGTTCTCTATTCTTTTACTGTTATTTTTCTTCTTGTAGTAGTACAAATAGAGTGTACCTAATCTATATATATATATAAAAGGAAAAGGTGACTGACTGACTGACTGACTGAATGACTGACTGACTGACTGACTGATCTATCAACGCACAGCTCAAACTACTGGACGGATCGGGCTGAAATTTGGCATGCAGATAGCTATTATGATGTAGGCATCCGCTAAGAAAGGATTTTTGAAAATTCAACTCCTAAGGGGGTGAAATAGGGTTTTGAAATTTAGTAGTCCACGCGGACGAAGTCGCGAGCATAAGCTAGTATTTATAATAAGTAATAATAATCAATTAGTTTGATATTGAATTGATGTAGGCGGCTGCACAAAACGGGCACGTAGAAGTGATCCGCGCACTGGTGGACGCGGGTGCCGAGGCGGACGCGGAGGACCGCGATGGCGACCGCGCGGCTCACCACGCGGCCTTCGGCGACGAGTCTGCGGCCCTGCGCGCGCTGGCAGGCGCTGGCGCCGACCTCAACGCCAGGAACCGCCGCCGCCAGACGCCCCTGCACATCGCCGTCAACAAGGGACACCTCGCCGTAGTGCGCACGCTACTCCAACTCGCCGTTCATCCCAGCTTACAGGTAATGGATTTCCGAAACGGTCAAGCGGCTTGACGTCAAGCACGTAGATTTTTGCTAGAGCCAAGCATTTTGAGCGTTTACAATGTTTGCTTGATTTTTGAGTCAATTGTTTACGTGCTTCATAGTGATTGATGTGATTTTATATATCTGCTTGACGACGTGACGTTCGGACAGTGTTCGAGATATGAGAAAAGTGTCAAGCAAAATAAAACTGTGCGTGCTCGACGCCAAGCCGCTTGACCGTCTAGGAAGCCCTTAAGATTTCGGTGCGTAGGCGGCCTTAAAACGATCACAGCATCAAACCGATCTGGTATCTTGATTAGATTGATCGTGTAATGAGGAAGTTTCAGGGCGAACGTTCCATAAAATTTTCATAGATGGCGCTGTGCACTGCACCCACTAAAAAACGAAAAATAATACCTATATCTATATGATTTAGCCAGAATGACAGCATTTTCGTTGCCAACTATTCCAGCATGCTCTGGTACCTAGCGTAGAACCACCCGATATTGGGCCAGGGTGTCTCTGCAGTTTTCAACCTGTCTTGAGTTAACAACCTCAGAGGACAGAGCTGAAAGAGCTGCCTGGCTGTCCGTATGTTTTATTGACGTTGTTGTTTTGCAGGATGTTTTACGTACAAATTATTATAGCGTATACCTTCGCTCGGAAATTATTTTTCGTTTTTAGTGGGTGCAGTAAACAGCGCCATCTATAAAAAATTACGGAACGTTCGCCTTGAAACTTCCTCATTATGTGAATATGAATGTTGCCAGCTAATCAAATCAGCAGCTCATTATCAAGCATCAAAACTCGTGCTTAGTATTGGAGCTTGTATAAAATAATGTAATGTGACGTTATAAACATTTGACGTGTCTGTGCTTGAATAGTTTAGGAAAATTTAAAATGTTAATTAAACTTAAATCACGTTCTATGCCAAAGCTACACAACTCTGCCGTTAGACGCAAAGTGTAAATTTTCAAGTAATGTAATACGTGCTTTGGCGTAAATCTGAAGTGGCAAACCTCTTTATTTGACATGTCAAGTTTTTTGACTGAAAAGTAACACTAGAGATAGAGGCTTTAGTAGGTAGTAGCGCCGTTAGCCGCCTGACAAAGTAATATCGCCGTATCAAAATATTTTCACGATTTAATGATTCCATAACTCACAATGATATCAAGGTTCAATGTGCTATCCTAGATACGTCATAACCCATGAGCCATGACTAATTTTACAGCTTCTTTACAAATATGAACTCCTTTATTACTCCGTAACACAGTTTCTAACTAAAGCAGTTGTTACCGTTCTTTACTTTTAAATCAATCAAATTGTGGCTTATTCCTGACCTGTTAATTTAGTTTAGTGGAGAGATTGTGTACAAGAGAATCGGCCCCATTGTAAAGAAAAAATACATATTTTTCATTTTTTATTTAATTAATTGGTTTGTAAATAAAGTATCTTCAAATACGAGTAGCTACATAAACGAAACGAACACTTTTGATCTAAGACGTTACAGAACTTTCTAACTTCATTATTCTTATGGGGAGATTACATAAGAAAACGAAGTTCGAAAGTTCATTTTCGGCCTTTGGCCAATAGCTAAAGTTTTGATTAAAATGTTCATAAAAATAAGTTATGAAGTTTATTCTGAATAATTTGTGAACTCATTTGACACGACCGCGTTCCCATCACATTTCTTTTGACATGTTGGTAAAGTGCACTAAAGTCTACAATACGTATACGTAAGTAACAGTAACGTGGAAAAGTTATTGTGCAAGTGAGTCGCAGTGTTAGTTTTATGACGTAGCAATTTATCACGAGAGCGTTTCGCAGCGTCTGGGAACTAAATTACATAATGCTGAGTATGTGGAAATGTTGTTCTCATATACTCGCTGACTTTGCTATAAAGCATGGAAGTCGATCTTAATGCTAACCAAATCTAACTTTGCTTATACCGGATGAATTCTGCTACCGGATGAATTCTGCTAATTTGTTTGAATTTAAAGTAATATGTCGTTAACTTGTATACTTACTGTTAGTTATATTTAAAGAAATATAATAAAAAATACCGGAGCTATTTTCCTTCTGTTGTAATTTGATTTCGGAGTTTTTCTTAACAAAATAAAGTCATCCTCCATCGTTCCAGTTATACCTTATTTCTATCTTAACTTAAAATCCTACAATATATTTAGAGAAAATATCATCAAAACAATCGCATTTTGAACCGAATTGTTTATCATTATTCCTTCGTATTATTTGTCAAATCTCGCAAAGGACGATTCTCTTTCACGTTAACCACCCGCCACTTGCCATCATTGTCTTGGTTTTAATTACGCATTCGAATTAAATCGCACAGAATACTCCCCAAGATCCCTTTCAAGTAGGTATTGCTTTAATTTGAGAGACCTGTTCATAAGTGGAGGCACTTAAATTTAATTAATATCTGATGCATTTACCCCCAAATTCTGGAAAATCTTAAAAGATATAGGGGTCTTACGTTTTACGTTTTATTTTACATGTTTGAAGGATTTAGTCCATACATGCAAGTGTCAAAAAACAATCAAGTTCTAAATATTTACGCTGATTTTAAGTAGTACCTAGTAAGAGTTGTTTTAGTAGTCGTCCGATAGCTAATGTTTAATTTTAAGAAATTAATATATTGTGCTTTTGAGTGTTACCTCACTGGGAACAGTTAGTGAGGGTTTCCAAGTTTTTACTCGGGTCTAAGGAAATCGGCTGATTTTCTGTTAGTGCGAATGTAAAGCAAACTAATATACATTGTCTCATATCGAAACATATCAGAGCTAACTACGACCAAGGGATTAATTGTCTCGTTAGGTGTAGAACCCAATTAAGGATATGGGCCATATTATGCCCAGCTTTGCGCGTTCCGTCTGAAGCGGATCTTCCTATACTTAATAATAATTGATTTGTTATAATGACAAAACTTATCGAGTGTTTCAATCCTAAACAAATACCCGTGTGTTTTTGAAATAGTGAGACGTAACAATGCAGGGAACAACGAGGCATTGATCTATATTCATTCAAATTGGATGAACGCCACTATGTTAGCGCCAAGTAAAATAGATTAGGTTTCTTCAAATTTCGTTTTCAGATCAACATCATCGAATATTCGGCTGAGGTCTGTAGAGTGTATTTTTTCATTTATTTGTATAAGACAGAGCTAATAGAAACCTGTCACATTTTGACCTTGTCTTAATTCTGAGCAAAGTCAAAGCACGTTCTTAGGGTAAGATCTATAGAGCGCACTTTGACTTTGCTCAGACTTAAGTTTGAGTTAAAACGAGACAGATTTATGTGCGAAATATACATCTGTCTCGTTTTAACTCTATCTTAAGTCTAAACAAAGTCAGAGTGCGCTCTATAGATTTCACCCTTAGATTTCAGCCTGAGACTTCACTAAATCTCTATGTCACTGTAAAAAATAAATATTTTACTTTCTTTACAGATTTTAACAAAAAGTTTATCTTTTGCGAGCTAAGCAAAGCATTTTCTGCATACTGTACTTTACGCAATGTTTTCTCGATTTAATGTCAGTGGTGCTTTTAATATAGACAAGTAGAGTTTCAGGCTGTAATGAGTGTAGACGACGCTCTCAGACATGCGGTCGCCATAATTGCCAAACTTTACGTCGACCCAGGCCCCTCGCAAGTCCCAACCAACATGTCGCTTACCATTGTTTTCATAGCAACACATATGTTTCCCTTGGTATATGCTTTACTAAGTATTTTAATAAAACGTAATATTTATAGCATATAATAATCCATACTTCCATACTAATATTATAAATGCGATAGTGTATCTGTCTGTCTATCTGTCTGTCTATCTGTCAGTCTACTAGCTTTTCACGGCCGAACAGTTTAACCGATTTTGATGAAAGGTACAGTTAGCTTACATCCCGGGGAAGGACATAGGCTACTTTTTATCCCGGAAAGTATCTGCAAAAAATACATACTACAAAACTATTAACAACAGAATAAAATAAATATTTAAGGGGATCCCATACAACAAACGTGATTTTTTTTGCAGTTTTTATACATACGGCACCCATCGTGCGCGAGTCTGACTCGCATTTGGCCGGTTTTTTAAATTATTTTTAGCGTTGTAGCATACGCCGGGTATCAGTTAGGCTCTTTTAAACAATCCACACTAACGCATTTTATGACTGAAATTAATTTAAAAATTAACAAATGATTTCCAATCGGCAAAATGTGGTTGTGATACCCTTCTGCCCATCTCTTCGGGGAAGAAGCCTGATGATATGTATTTATGTATTCTTACAGTCGCAAACTGAATTCCACGCGAGTAACACCACGAGCACAGCTAGTAATAATTTGTAATCCTTATAAATAGGCTGACGTAATAGGCTACTTGACAATTTTTTTAAGTTGGTCTTAAATGGTTAATATTTGTCCTATTATATCAAAAAAATTAACACTATATTTTTTTGCGCCCTAAAAACCGTATACCGTAACCGTAGGGGTATGGGTTTAATAAAAACTGCCATACCCCTTCCAGGTTAGCCCGCTATCATCTTAGACTGCATCATCACTTACCACCAGGTGAGATTGCAGTCAAGGGCTAACTTGTATCTGAATTAAAAAAATTAAAAAAAAAAAAAAAACTTTAATTTAAAAAAATATTTTTCTTAGACAGGTGAAAACACTGTCGGCAGTATAACCCTGTGGTTATACTGTTGTTTACAAATGCATGACGTCAGAGCACAGATAATCTATCGGCCAAACATGGCCGACAGTGTTTTCACCTGTCTAAGAAAAATATTTTTTTAAATTAAAGTTTTACGGTTTTTAGGGCGCAAAAAAATATAGTGTTAATTTTTTTGATATAATAGGACAAATATTAACCATTTAAGACCAACTTAAAAAAATTGTCAAGTAGCCTATTAAACTTTATTTTCATGTGCCATTGTTTTTACTAATTGATGTTTTAAACGAGTTTCGGTAAACTTAATTTTGGATTATCCACGTAAATAATACGAAATTAAACGCTCGAGGCGCTTCTTTATGTGTGACGAACTTATCGCCGAAATCTTCGTTTAATGAAATAACTATCAGAGAGCTTGTGCCATATTCAAGCGCAATTGGGCGTAAAGCTATTTAAATCTGAATAGGGCATTGTGAAGGCGCGTCACCTTGTTCAGTGTCGCTGGGGCTTCGTCCTTAAGAGCACCGTTCATGGAAGCGACAACTAGTTGGTGGGTAGAGCCTAAAATAGTGCTGTTTCCACAGATGAAGGCAATGCTATCTGTGCATGTCACCTTTTCCCTTTTCCGCACTACATCCCGAGAGGGTCAGGATGAATGAATTTTGGTAAAGATTTTTTAGTCAAAAACGGCAATGTGAAAATTCAAATCGACGTTTGGGATTACGCCTATTTTTCCCAAAAGAAAACATTTTTTTACTCTAACTAAAGACATTTGAATATGTCTACTACTATAAAGTAAAGTGTGACATGACGTTGTTAATTTTTCTACTTTCTAGTGTCTTATAAAATACTAGCTGCTCCGGCGAACTTCGTACCGCCGAACAGTTGATTCTTTTTCAGGGTTTTTTTTAAATTTTTCTCTCCGTAAGAACCATCCTCGCACTTCAAGGAATATTATAAAAAAAGAATTAGCGAAATCGGTTCAGCTGTTCTCGAGATTTGCGATCAGCAACACATTCAGCGATTCATTTTTATATATAGATAGTTTATTAACGTACGAAGTTGCCTCAAAATTTGCCCTAAAATAGAGATTTTTCCAGGGTCATAACTTTCGACATAAATATAATTTTACTATAATAATTGTTTTAGCCCATAGATAATAGAGAGGTAAATCGGTATATGGCTTAGTTATAGATGTAGAACAACAAAGAATAGAACAATAGGCGTAATACGATTGTATGTAGACGCGCGTAAGAAGGGCCACCTTAATAAAGTTAGAGCGAATACGTCACCCGCGGATGCTCGCTCAGCCGCCCACCGCTGTCCCCTTTCTCTCTCACCGTCATCCCCACTAAACAAAGCGCTTTCAGTTTTTAATAATTTTAATATTTTAAAAGGCTTTATGATAATAGTCTTAACTATTTATATGCTAAGAAATATCTATATTCTACGAGTATATATACACTACACGATGTCCGCGTGAATTTATGTGTTTTAAAAATCCCGTGAAAACTTTTGATTTTTCGGAACAAAAAGTTGCCTATGTCCAGCCTCGGGATGCAACCTGTCTCTGAACTCAATTTCGACGAAATTGGCTAAACGGATGGGCCGTTAAATGGTAGCAAACAGACACACACATATAACCCGTAAAATTTAACTCCTCACCCACCATTTCAACTTTTTGTGTCAAATTTCATGTCAAAAGTACGATTTTAGTCCTTATTTTCAAGGTAAACCGTATTTTTGACAGTTAACCCATAGAGTTAAAATGGCGCGTGAGGAGTCATTTTGTACGGATTATACATTCGCTTTTATAATGGTTTATAATATTAGTATGGAAGAAATGATGATCTTTGTTTGTTTGTCCCTTATGCTTTCCTATTGCGAGTTATTAGGACTTTCGGGAAGGTTTCTGATATAGTATCATCAACACACGCGTGTAAGTGGCGCGCAAGGCATTCATGCAAAAAGGTATTGCATTGCAACGTATGTCAAACTTTAGACATTTAGTTCTTTAGAAAAACACGGCGCAATCGCAAATGAAAAGTTTCAAAAATACTAACGGGGGCAAATCGCGGAGCGCCAAGCAAATCATTCAACACTTAGAATCGTAAAAACCTAGAACATTAGGTATCTGAGAAGTAGTAAGTAGTAACAAATAATGTTAATAAGAAAGAAGATTGTTCAAACAAGAGCAGCGTGGCTTTAAATTACTTCAGAACTTTAAAAATAAATTTTAAGAAAAGAAAATTATCGCTGGATTTTTTTTGGATAGCGAAAGGTAGAATTCAGAATATCAAGTTAAAGAATTAAAATATCAGTACCCATATTATTATAAATGCGAAAGTTTTTGTTTGTTGGTTTGTCCTTAAATCACGTCGCAACGGAGCAACGGATTGACGTGATTTTTTGCATGGGTATAGTTAAAGACCTGGAGAGTGACATAGGCCGGGAAAATCAATGAGTTCCCACGGGTTTTAAAAACTTAAATCGACGCGTACGAAGTCGCCGGCATCAGCTAGTTATGATTAAGGATTTAAGGAATCACAAAACAGTAAAGTAAATACTGTAGTAAGTCTGAAATAGTTTATCATTGTTGTAACGTAGGGAGCGACAGAGTGTGTCAGGAGTCAGCAAAGACGTTTGTTACGTAAATATCGGCTGGGCGTGTTGCGAATTGGGCAGAATACACGATGAGGGGAGGCGTATGTCCCATTTCTGCTGTATAAGTAGAAGTATTCACTTTATGTTTAGTAGCTATGCGACAAGGACGCAGCTATATTTATTGAAGCTAGTTGAATGTTTTGTGCGTACAGGTTATAAATTTTAACGTCTTGCGACATTAGGGAGGAAGTTTTCTTCAGACTTAATTCTGTTTCTGCCATTATTCTTTCCGTTTCTTCGTAAGAAGTTAGAAGTACAAGAGTTGGACGAATAAGTTACGGTTGAATTAGGTACTTGTTTATATAGCTTTGTTCTTAAAACTAAGTAGGTAGGGCTTATTTATATACAGTCGTTAACGCTTAGTTGAAGGTAAGAGAACGGGCTGTAGTTTAATCCTTATATAAATTTGTAATTAATATTAAAATATATTATAGAGTATACTATATTTTTTAAGTATTGTATCAATTCGAGTACCTCTATTTCTAATTATGTTATTTCGTGTTATGTATTTCTAATAATATTCAATTTAGTCATTAGCTTTTTTTTTAAAGAATATTAGCCATGTAAAATGACTAATATTCCTCTTTCCTCTCCAACTAAGCGTCAGGCTTGTGCTAGGAGTAGGTACGACAATAGTGCAACGGGCGGGGTTTGAACCGTCGACCTTTCGGTTTTCAGTCCACTCCTTTACCGGTTGAGCTATTGAGTTTACCAATGGTATCTTGCAACCTCACTTAAGTTTCACAATACCTAGTTTAGATTGAGACAGCAGTTATGACAATGCTGTTACGAAACTGAAAGATGTCACACCGCGAGCGTAAATTCACAAGCTCTCCATTTCTGGTTATGTGCCGATTTATATTCTGCGCCCACTCGCCGCCTGAGAAATTTCATGTTGGAGGTGCTCTTTCAATTTGAATCGGAACACTCGGATCGGGGAATAATGTATTTCGATATCGACCCTCCGCTCGAAACGAATCCTCCTGTTTATCGCCGTTCTCATTTATTCGGGCGTCGTCGCGCCTTTATTTTTTCAACACAAACCCGATGTCGCATTGTTTATCCACGCACGATACTATTAGCAGGGTCTTTGTTTTGAGACACAATCAGATTGCGTCGCTCATGGATAATTGAATTGTCACATCAACACACTACTGCACGCTTGGCCCTCCAAGTTTATCTATACTAATAATATTATAAAGAGGTAAAGTTTGTAAGTTTGTTTTTAGGAGGTAATCTCTGGAATTACTGAACCGATTTTGAGAATTCATTCACTAGTAGAAAGCTACATTAATCCTGTGTGACATAGGCTATATTTAATTTCAAAAATATTAGAGATCCCGGAAATTGTAATAAGCTACCCGTGCGAAGCCGGGGCGGGTCGCTAGTTATCTATAAAATTTATAGGAAACCAGAACAAATTTTATATGAGTTTAGATATTAGACAGTTTATATGAGTTTAGGTATTATATCTATCCTAATAGAGTCCTAATAGAATGGCATAAACAGTCGCTTCAGTACTGAGTAAACATACATATCAAAGATTTCGTCACTGGCAGTAAGCGGGCTGTAGCTTAGTGGTCAGAGCGTCGGGCGCGATCCCAGGAGACGCGGGTTCGATTCCTGCCGATTCGCAATTTTTGATATGTATTTAAAATTATTTATCCTAATAGAGTTTAGATATTAGGATAGATATTGGCCCCGATTCTCTAGTCTCTCTCTAAACTAAATTTAGAGTATCTGCATCCTTTTCTTTTTACTAATGCTAAAAAAGGAACGGAACATGACTTTCACATTTAAAGACTCTAAATTTTAGTGCACAATACAAATTTAAACAGTAGGTTCGCGAGTGCGTGCTAAAATCACGGGTTTTACCATCTAAAAATTAAATTTAGAAATGTCAAACTGCTTCTGTCCTTTTCATATTACAATAGTAAGAAGAGGGTGCGAATACTCTAAAATTAGGTTGTGCTTAGAATCGGTGCCATTGTGGCTAATTCCGTTGTACACAATCTCTAAACTAAAATGACATGTCTAAATATATTGTTATCCCTTTTATAATGTTGCTTGCGGAAAAGGATAGCACTGTATTCAGACCTGTTAATTTAGTTTAGATTAGAGATTGTGTACAAGAGAATCGCGCCCCACTGTTTCAGATATCAGTTTATATTTCTGGTCTATTGACTTGAAAGATTATGACTATAATCGTGATCATTTCAACTACTGCATAAAAAAAATACTGCATCTAGAACGAAAATTTAAAAAATTAAAGTAATTAGAAATAGAAAGATGTTTTATTTAAATATAAACTTTAAAAAGTACTTAAGAATCGTAAGATGCATCTACCTAACCTACCATAGAAGAATCAGCAAGAAACTCGGCGATTGCTTTTATCAAAGATTCGATTTACATATTACAATATTATGCCATGTATAAGTAACTAGCTGATGCCCGTGACTTCGTCCGAGTAGATTTACATTTTTCAAAATCCCGCGGGAACTCTTTGATTTTCCGGGATAAAAAGCCTATGTGTTAATCCAGGGTATAATCTATCTCCATTCCAAATTTCATCCAAATCCGTTCAGCCGTTTTTGCGTGATTGAGTAACAAACATCCAAACATCCACACTTTCACATTTATAATATTAAGTAATCCTACTAATATTATGCAGTCCCGCGCATTGCTGGAGCGAGCTGCGAGTGAAATCTACGCTCTTTTACTTAATCTTGTAGGTAATATGCTTTTTTCAAGAGCATACTTTAGGATGATTAGGAGAATTAGGTCGCAATACAATCAGACAGTATTTTGTATGCTAAAATATAACAAGATTTGCCTAGCAGAATAAATCCTGCAAGTAAAAGTGTTGCTAAAACTAATAAATAAGATACAAACAAGTGCAATTTAAACGATAACAATTTATAGCACTTAAAACCCTAAGGAAAGAAATATAAATCTTGTCCGCCTAACCAAGGCGGAACAACTCTACCACAAACGACCCACAACACAAGATATCTCTAGGTATTTAAGTGAAACGTGTCTAAGAAACTCCGCTCCTACAGACTGGTACGTAGTCTAAGTTTCTCTAAGCGATCCTTTGAAAGCAACAAAAAGTACATTTCCTCGATAGCCACTTTTCCCAGACAATTTAAAATTGCTTTGAATTTTCTAGTACGTAATGCTACAAAAATAGAGTAAACTAGCTTATGCTCGCGACTTCGTCCGCGTGGACACCACAAATTTCAAACCCCTATTTCACCCCCTTAGGAGTTGAATTTTCAAAAATCCTTTCTTAGCGGATGCCTACGTCATAACAGCTGTCTGCATGCCAAATTTCAGCCCGATCCGTCCAGTAGTTTGAGCTGTGCGTTGATAGATCAGTCAGTCAGTCAGTCACCTTTTTCTTTTATATATTTAGATAGAAGATAGATAACACACAAGTCGGTGGTAGCTATAAGATTTTTGATATCTACTATGACGATAGAGAACACAGAAACACGATTTAAAATATCATCATCATCAACTCATCCCCGGTCCACTACTGACCATAATTCAAAATTGTCCTCTCAGATTGAGAAGGGTGGAGGCCATAGTCCGCTACGCTGGCCAAGCCAAGTTTGGAGTGGCAGACTTCATACACCTTTGAGAACAAATGTAAAACTCTCGGGCACGCTGGTATACTCACGATGTTTTCCTTCACCATTAAAGCAAGTGATATTTAATTTTAGCGGTTAAACTATCGTGATTCGTGAGTGAACGTCGACTTAACACGTGAGTAAAGCCGTTGTGTGATATTTAATTGCTTAAAACGCACATAACTCCGAAAAATTAGAGGTGCGTGCCCGGGATCGAACCACCGATTGGAGCCAGACGCCTTATTAATCTATCATGGCTCTATTCAAAATATAAAAATATCATATTGCAAGCGGATACATGTGATTACAAAAAAGGTTTTGGTCATAGCTTATTTAAGAAAACCGTGAGCTGTTTGGTTAACCACGGGCCACGGTCAGTTTAAATGTCTCATCTGGTATTCGAGTCGTGGGGCGGGCATCCTGCGGGCCCTTAACCCGCGTCTAGTTTCCCGTATTTGAGGACTATTTACGTCATTTTGTTTGATAATCTGCTATTGTATCATTGGGTTGCGAAGCATCCCTGTGCGAATTATGCGAGTTATCTATTGAGAACGTGCACGGCTTACGGGTATGTAATGAATAAATAATCAAACATGTTACACGGAATAATGATGGATTTCTTATCGACAAAATGTATGAATACAAATCGAAACTAGGTACCTATTTAGATTCTGCTTCAGCTATCTACGTACTCTGCATTAGATGTTCGGAAATGTACCTATATCTTCTTTTGTCAGTATATTATTCGCAATTCGCAATATTATATATTTGAAACGTTATGGCCTTGACAGAAATAATGTTGGACCTCTATTGCTTCGAGTGACAAAATAGTAGCCTTTGTTTTCGGTAGAATCGATATAGCGATTAATCTCTCTCGCTCGATTTATGTGGATGGAATTTAAATTCACTACAATACCACTTACCTAACATCACATGAGTCATGGTCAAGCGTAAACTTGTTGCCAAACATAAAAGGTCTGAAAGAATACTCTGAAGTACAAATAAAAAACTTGTCCTGAAGGACTGATTAATTTTAAAAAAGCACAACATAAACTGCTGAGGTTAGAAACTTTGACAGTAGGTTTCTTTTATGAGGGCATTCACTGAGGGCGATTTTTGCAAATTCCATTCCTAATCATCTAAATAATATATAAAAGGAAAAGTTGACTAACTGACTGACTGATCCATCAACGCACAGCTCAAACTACTAGACGGATCGGGCTAAAATTTGGCATGCAGATAGCTATTATGACATAGGCATCCGCTAAGAAAGGATTTTTGAAAATTCAACCCCTAAGGGGGTGAAATAGGGGTTTGAAATTTGTGTAGTCCATGCGGACGAAGTCGCGAGCATAAGCTAGTCTAAATATATAAAAGGAAAAGGTGACTGACTAACTGACTGATCTATCAACGCACAGCTCAAACTACTGGACGGATTGGGCTGAAATTTGGCGTGCAGATAACTATTATGACGCAGGCATCCGCTAAGAAAGGATTTTTGAAAATTCAACCCCTAAGGGGGTGAAATAGGGGTTTGAAATTTGTGTAGTCCATGCGGACGAAGTCGCGAGCATAAGCTAGTCTAAATATATAAAAGGAAAAGGTGACTGACGAACTGACTGATATATCAACGCACAGCTCAAACTACTGGATGGATCGGGCTGAAATTTGGCGTGCAGATATCTATTATGATGTAGACATCCGCTAAGAAAGGATTTTTGAAAATTCAACTCCTAAGAGGGTAAAATAGGGGTTCAAAATTGGTGTAGTCCACGCGGACGAAGTCGCGAGCATAAGCTAGTCTAAATATATAAAAGGAAAAGGTGACTGACTGACTGACTGATTGATTGATCTATCAACGCACAGCTCAAACTACTGGACGGATCGGGCTGAAATTTGGCATGCAAATGTCTATTATGATGTAGACATCCGCTAAGAAAGGATTTTTGAAAATTCAACCCCTAAGGGTGTAAAATAGGAGTTCAAAATTGGTGTAGTCCACGCGGACGAAGTCAGAAAAGTGCGCATGAAAGTCCGTCATTCTTCAAGTTGTATCTATGAACATTGGTATGTCAACTTTGTCAACAGACAGACAGACAGACACAGACAGACAGGCAGACAGACAGACAGACAAGAAAGTGATCCTACAAGGGTTCCGTTTTTCCTTTTGAGCTACGGAACCCTAAAAATACGTGTTTCAAAATTTAATGGGATAGAGTTCCCCTAAACGATTTTCAAAACTCTAGCGAAGCCGAGAAAAAAAAATAGTATTTTCTTATTTGTCTGTTGATAAATTATTATAATACGAATGCACAACTCACGAAACCGTTTTATTTCCGTTTATGCGCCTATTTGTATTCTTTTGCCTTCGTTCCTAGCAAAATCTCTGTATCTGAGACGCTCTTTCGATTTGAATTGAAACTGCCGAATTGGGGAGTAATTTATTTTTAGAAGATGCGACCCTTTTCCTTGGTCCAGTTCTTTATGTTTATTTTATTTTGACGGATTTATTTTATCTTCCTTAGTTATTATTAAACTATTTATACAACTTCAAATGCACATAGGTATTACTTTTTTGGGTAGGTTAGTTACCTAGGTAAATTTAAATTATATTGAAAACAAAATTCCTAGTTAGAATAGTGGTAGATACAAATAGACATACCCACATAAACGAGTATGTTTTTGTATGTACTGGTCCTTTACTCTGTTTATTATTCCGGTGGAGTTCCCTATAATTGTATCACGTTTCTAAACAGATATTTAGATTGTAGGGTATGATTATGGCTTATCACATTACTTATGGTAATATGTATGGCTGCGTTAATACATAGGCACTCGTACCGGATCTTGTTATGACGACTTTTAGCATTCTGTGTTTTCTCATTCTGTAAATCTGAACAGAAATAAACCATCATCATCATAATCAACCGACAGACGTTCACTGCTGGACATAGGTCTCTTGTAGGGACTTACACACGCCACAGTCTTGCACCACCTAAATTCTGTGGCTCCCTGCGACTCGTTTGATGTAGTGGGGCTCTGACAACACTGTACTTTCCGGTTTAATGTGCGAGGTCGCCATTGTAGCACGGAGCACCCTGGGACCCTAAATTCTATCGGTTTTTCGAACTATGTGCCCTGCCCATTGCCACTTCAGCTTCGCAACTCGTTGAGCTATGTCGGTTACTCTAGGTCTTCTACATATCTCCTATTTTTTTACCCACATAACTCCAAAAAGTTGGAGGTCCGTGCCCGGTGTCGAACCCCAGACCCCCGTATAACAAGTCGAAGTCTTAACTAAACCGTAAACGTTGGCATCCTGATGTGGTCAACATCTCAACGCTGATATGAACCGCTAAGGTGTGGAATGCCCTTCCGACGTCCGTGTTTCCTGCCAAGTATAAACTTTCAAAACAAGAGTGAATAGGCATCTTCTAGACAAGCGCGCTCCAACCTAGACCTCATCATTGCTTTTCTAAGCATGATTATCGTCAAGCGCAAGCCTATCTTGCAATAAAAAAATAAAAATAAATGTTATCACCGCTTCAATATTGTGATAGTTATTCGTAAACGTTTGTTGTAGCATTTTTCGTATATACACGGATATCCAACTATAGATAGCCGTCGTAACAAAACCGTTATGGCTACGGAGGGCTGACGTCGCATTAAAAGACGTGACCGTCTCCGCATTACTTGAACCGCTTTAGATTTGTTCTTCGCCTCAACACAAGCATCTTATTGAAATCTAATTTTCGTTAATCCCGGAACTGGAAAACCGCAGTTTGCCCATTAGTATTTTGTTGTTGTTTTTACTTTGCTTGATGTATATATGTATTTTTCATGCACTTTCGTATATAAAAAATAAGTTTATGTGCCAGACATATTATTTACTACCTAAAAACCGCCATTGTCTAAAATCATCATAGTGTTATTTATTCATTTATCATTTATTTATTTTGCTCAGATATGGTAGGTACATGTATATTATTTACATGGTCAACTTATGTTCCAAGTAATACAATACATTCTTAAGTCTCTTTCTTATTTTGGTGTGAGTTTTGTGTCACTACGATCTCGTAGAGGTTGCGCAGTACACTCTACAGTTACCTTAGCGCGTACTAAGTTGCGCTACAATATGCTACGCTACAACATGCTACGGTACCTAAATATGAATTTATTTTTTGCTACCTAGTGCCCGCAACTTCGTCCGCATGTATTTATATTTTTAAAAACCGGCCAAGTGTGAGTCAAACTTGCGCACCGAGGGTTCCGTACTAAAATCGTATTTTTTCAACATTTTGCACGATAAATCATAAACTAGGCATTTTATTTACTACCTAAAAATTTTCAGTGAGTTTTGTGTGTTAAGTCGTAGAGGGTGCGTAGTTCACTACGCTCTACAGTTACCGTAGCGATTAGTACGATGCGCTACAATATGCTACGATAGGCACCTAAATACTAACTTATGTTGATTGGTGGTAGATTCACGTTTGATTATGATATCATTCGATGTTTTGACTTGCTTTTTGTGGGCAAGCCCGTTAACATAAAGAGATAGTCCAGCAGTAATCGTAGTACTGTTGTAAGCGTCGTATTGAAAATACGACGAAAAAACAAACACGAGCACGGTACGACTTTGTTAATATAGTATACTAGCTTTCGCCCGCGACTACGTCCGCATGGGCTACAGAAATTTCAAACCCCTATTTCACCCCTTACGGGTTGAATTATCAAAAATCCTTTCTTAGCGGATGCCTACCTCATAATAGCTATCTGCATGCCAAATATCAGCCCGATCCGTGCAGTACTTTGAGCTGTGCGTTCATAGATCAGTCAGTCACCTTTTCCTTTTATATATTTAGACTAGCTTATGCTCGCGACTTCGTCCGCGTGGACTACACATAAAAGGAAAAGGTGACTGATTGACTGACTGACTGACTGATCTATCAACGCACAGCTCAAACCGCTGGACGGATCGGGCTGAAATTTGGCATGCAGATAGCTATTATGATGTAGGCATCCGCTAAGAAAGGATTTTTGAAAATTCAACCTCTAAGGGGGTTTAATAGGGGTTTGAAATTTGTGTTGTCCACGCGGTCATAAGTCGCGAGCATAAGCTAGTTAAATATATTATTATTGTACACAATGGAACAAAACAAAATATAAACATAAAATACAGTACAATGTGAAGCTGTGATAGCCTAGAAGTTAGGACGTCCGCCTTTTAATCGGAGGTCGGGGGTTCGATCCCGGGCACGAACCTCTAACTTTTAGGAGCTATGTGCGTTTTAATTATTAAATATCACTTGCTTTAACGGCGAAGAAAAACATCGTGAGGAAAACTGCATGCCTGAGAGTTCTCCATAATGTTCCCTAAGGTGTGTGCAGTCTACCATTCCGCACATGGCCAGCGTAGTAGACTATGACCAAAATCCTTCTCACTCTGAGAGTAGACCCGTACTCTGTAGTGAGCCGGCGATAGGTTGATCATGATGATAGTGACAGTACAATGTGGGCTGTGGCGTCCTTATCATACGATTATATTGGAAGTTTTATGTTTACAATCTTCAGTGTCATATCCATCTAGCATAATATGTACATTTATATCACGTATATACATATAGATTATGGTTACCGCAAAACCCTGCGACCGAGTCTGCTGATATCGTATTAAGAGGAGAAGAGTGACCGTCCGCATTACTCAGCTCGTTTTAGATTTGTAACTCGTGCAATTCGAGCGTCTTATTGAAATCTAATTTTCGTAATATCGGTTCAAGCAGATCCAAATTGAGTAGGACGAGATTTGTTTTGTTTAGGTTATCTCCTCAATATGACTACTTACAATGATAACGATGAGACAATTTATAATAATATTAATCTATTGTAAAATTAGAAGCAATTCCAACCTACGGTTTCCGTCTGGTTCACGGGAAGTCGGTACATTATCTTATCTTTAAACTAGCTTATGCTCGCGACTTCGTCCGCGTGGGTACAAATTTCAAACCCCTATTTCACCCCTTTTGGGGTTGAATTTTCAAAAATCCTTTCTTAGCGGATGCCTACGTGATAATAGCTATCCCGCATGCCAAATTTCAGCCTGATCCCCGGGATCCCAATCCCCAAACAGAGGAGCATAATACGTACCTACTCGTACCATTAATTCCGGTTTACACGCAAACA
This sequence comes from Maniola hyperantus, assembly GCF_902806685.2. NCBI lineage: Eukaryota > Metazoa > Arthropoda > Insecta > Lepidoptera > Nymphalidae > Maniola > Maniola hyperantus. The sequence goes on along the minus strand of NC_048536.1, from coordinate 11,681,533 downwards.
GCATAAATCAGACTACAGCGGAACACAAGTCGCACCACAAGATCGAAGCAAGGCGCAGTGAATTAGGACTTGTGTTCTAAGCGACAAGTCACCATCGCTTGGAATTTCGAAATTGAACTAAACTTGGTAATCCTTTAAATTTATAATGACCGAGATTTACGACGTACATCTTTAAAGCTACCTTTGAAAGTTATTCCCAATTATCTCACTTAGTAATCAATCATCATTAACGTTCATTCATTTAAAAAAAAGCGGTTAAGTGCAAGTCAGGCTCGCTCACCGAGGGTTCCGTAGTTTAGTCGCATTTTTTCGACATTTTGCACGATAAATCAAAAACTATGATTCATAAAAATAAATAAAAATCTGTTTTAAAATCCACAGGTGAAGACCTTTTATATGGATACCCCACTTGATATAGTTATCTTCCTTCGAAAATTGAAAATAAGTACTAATATTAGTTCATGACCACAATTTAATTTTTTTGTGTGATGTAACCACAAATTCGTGGTTTTTAGATTTTTCCCCGAATGTGTGCTATAAGACCCACCTACCTACCAGATTTCATGATTCTAGGTCAACGGGAAGTACCCTGTAGGTTTCTTGACAGACCGACAGACAGACAGACAACAAAGTGATTCTATAAGGATTCTGTTTTTCCTTTTGAGGTACGGAACCCTAAAAATTTGAAAAAATCCGTTTATGTTCTTAATTACATGTAAGAAATTTACTACTGGTTTCAAGTGATATTGTGTATCCTCATTACAAAGCTTTTCACGTTCTTACATTGGTAGCACTGACAAATGACATCACATTTTTTATAACTATCCTGGCTTATGCCATTAGGGAGATTCCGTGCCCACCGTTCATCTCCATCATCCGGCTCTTTTCACCGTAAAAACAAAGTAAATGAGTCCAAATTCGACTGCCATGCCATATTATGCTATCAGAGAGTTAAATATGTCGTCCATCTCATTTTATTTTTCATTTGCTTTCATGTACATTTGATATTGGATGCTTAGAACTATATAAATTGTGCATGAAGCCTTGACAGGGCATTGCAAATATAATTTGTTGTAGGCACTAAATTAACTAAAATATATTATCAATTTTTATTTCATTTATTAGTATGATCGCGTTTAATTAAGTTGTTTATTATTATGTCAATAGGTTTCTTCTTTATTAATAATTCATAATATTAGGTATGTCAATAATGATATAAATAGTTTCGATTTATTAATAAGGATGTCAAATTAAAATTAAGTTTACTGATTTAGTAAGTACAACCTATTCTGAAGGCCTCAGTGATAATCATTAATCATCTATTGTCATTAAAACCACATGAGTTTGTAATTTTTTAAAATCAATGGAACAACTTTTCGGATTCATCAGAATTTGTCGAATGGATTTAAAAATTGGTTGAGCTCTGTTGAACGTTTGAAGCGGATCTGAATTTTTCGCCTCCGACGAATTTATTCGATTGGATTTTGGATTTACATTGCTTTTACACAAATGACGATAACGTTGAAGATAGCTTGCGTAATTTGTATCTGAGAACACGAGTTCAATTCTGTCATGTTGTACTGCTGATGCTAAGTTGGATTCTTGACTTTATTAGAAAAAACTATTATAGCCGTGATTTCGAAATGTAAAATAGCCAATTGCTAAAAAATGCTAGATCTTTCTTGTCGGTAGTAAATTTTAAATAAAATCTCTAGCCGTTTGGACGCAATGCAACTAAACAAAAGTTCAAAACTGAAACCCGACTAGTCCTCTTAATAAACGCTGAAATGTATATTAGGTAGGTATATTTTAACATCATACTAGGTACATTAAATAATTATGAACTCATAATTTTCTCCTCTTTCATTGAAATGAAATCAGTATGAAGTCGTATACTCGATACGACAGCAAAAAAAATCACAGACCCTCTACTTTTTTGGATGTAACATCCGTCATATTAACTTTAACCTATATCACCCGGATCATAATAACAAACCGATTGTCACCTCATTCATCAAAATCGGCTCAGTAGCTTAGATGCTAAGGTAGAACATACTTTCCCTATTTTTTACTGTAATGGTAAGTAAAAAGGCATCTTTTCGGAAAAGAAAACAGTCGAGCTTTTATCTTCATTTAGATTTTATAAATCATTTTGTAACTATTGCGCAGCTCTATAATAAAGGATGGTCTGAAAACCCTTATATATTTTGGCAAACTATGAGGAGTGTGCCCAGCTAACAATTTGGTCCAGAAATACCACGTCTTTTGACTGAAAAAAGTTTGAATCCTCTTAAAGCTTATAAACAAGATCTTTTGCCCTTCGGCTTCGCCCTCGTGAATTCGCGCCGAGTAGGTAGTTCATGGTAGGCAGTATTTAGTCTGGCTGTTTTCCTTCTACGAAAGTTCCGTCTCACTTGATCCCGGCCTGTTTTTAGGGTTCTGTATCTGCAGCGAAAAAAGGAACCCTTATTGGATCACCTCGTCGTCTATGTCTGTCATGACACTTGACGCGGGTACTTCCCGTTGACCTAGAATCATGAAGCAGGTAGCAATGTCTTAACAGCACAAGTAAAGGAAAAAGTCCAAAAACCGTGAGCTATGTAGTTACATCACATAAAAAAATTAAAAGTGTTATTTCTTATACGAACCCTTCATGTGCGAGTCTGACTCGCACTTGACCGGTTTTATAATAATAAAGTGTAAAAAAAACTTTTTGACTTATGTATTTTATTTAGGTAAATATTGATTTGAGACAAAGCTAATATTAACTTCTGATCCAAAGCTAAATGTTAGATCGGTTCGTGACTACCTTTAATCTGACAGTAGTTGTAAACAGAAGGTCACTTTCGGTATCATTTTTCTTCGGTTCCGAACCATTAATCTTGTATAAATAAATGTATCATATCGAAAAAAGATATCATCAACTTTTTCTTATTGAGTCATGTAAACAAATATGCACACAACTTACTACTAGGACTTTGCTTATTACTCCCCAACGCAAACACAGCTCGCGTTAAAAAGTATTTGACGTCCGGTATAATTATTATATTTCGGTTTGTCTGTGGCATTGTAGCTCCTAAATAAATCCATCGATACCAATAAATGTTTTTATCAGATGGGGATGGTTCTTATTGACTGTGTGAAGCGAGGTCTCCTAATCTTCTTGGGTTTTGTAATTTCGCTTAATCCCTCTATCCATTTGTCAGAGCCTTATAACTTAGAACTAATAAACATACTGTGCCATCAACTTATCTATTCACGTGGGCAAAACTGGAAGTAGAGCCGCGTCAAACGCCATTTCAAAATCCATGCAGACGAAGTCGCAGGCATCGTGCACTGTAATTACTTCAAATTCATAAATAACATGCCAGTCTTTGGCCCACTGCCAAAAATTACATAAAAAGTTAAAAATTACTTTAAAAAGTTATAAAAAACATTATTTAAGGGTGGCGCTAGGTATATAATTTCATCAAATAGATAAAAACAATACACCTTTTCCTGTAAATGTAACTACAGTAGGTATGAACTTATAGATAGAAGGCTAGGTCTTATTCGAGACGAACCGCTAGTTAACTATGCCCATACTAAATATGGATTAAGCACAGTAATTCCGCAATATAAATGTACTGTTAACGACAATGATATTATATGACATATAAAAGAGGTAATAGTATTCATATACTAAGCCAGAATATACACGTAGGTGCTAGCCCTCAGGGCTACTTCCAAAGTAACTTATGTACCTTATATTATTGTGTTGGTTTGGTTCAAATGTATAGGAGGATTGGTGGATTGCAAGCTTTATGCGGCACTCTGCAGCTTCCAACTATATTATCACCAAACAATCAAGTTGGATGGATAATAATGAATTTCCACATGCTTCCATATAATACTTGCTTCTATCAACCCTAGTTTACAAGTACGTATATTAGTATCAATTTAATCAGAAGTTCTGGTCACATTTTGCTTCAAGTAAATGTCGTATATTATACCGAAATGCTATATTAATTCAGTACCTCGGGTTAATAAAGCAAACTGGGGTACGTTACCCAGTTCGCTTTATTCGTTTCGTTTCTTGTAATTCAAAAGGCTTGTACAAAACGCTTTTGATGTTCCCATCTTAACAAAAAGTGGTCGCAAACATTTCAACTTACCTATTAAAATAATAACCATAACTTACCTACGTAATTTTTCATTTTAGGTAAAGTCTGCTTTTGTGGTCGCTACGTTGGAATTTGCCAACAGATATCATATTTTCAGTCAGTGAATTTTTTTTCTACATCCAAGATAGTAAACGCTTAATACTCAAAAACAAAGAACACATCTATAGAAAAAAATAAGTATAATTATCTATGTGTGATTAACGGTAGGCAGAGTTTCATTACGGGACATCATAATTCTTGTGCAAGTAATAACTCGTGTGGTACACATTCCCCGCTCCACGGCGGCGGCCCACAGGTGAAAAATTTGAGCTCCGTTTTGCCTGCCGCGAGCTGTTTTATCTCGGCTTAACGTTACAAGGATTTGTGGCTTGCTAAGTAAGGTTTTATGTCTCTCTGAAGCGCCTGCAAGTTTGCTCCGGAGATAAAAATGGATCTTGCACTTACAAGTTGGTTGTTTTGCTACGTAATGTAGAAGTACAATTTAAATAATAATTTACTATGTACGTAGTTATAGTCGAACATTTACAGAACTTCGTGACAAATATAATACTAAACTTGAATGTGTTGGCGAGCACCGGGTGCGACAAAACTAGATTTCCTCAAGTCTTAACGGCGCCGGAAAAGCGAGTCGTAAATAACGCGCAGTGCACGCCTGCTTCCTTTCTTCTGCTCAGGAGAACTAACCTTCGGAGTTTTCACTTCTGTCATAATATATAGAGAAAGTTCGTCTTGGTGGTTATTGTTCTGAGCTTATATTAGTATGTTGTTTGTTGTGAACTGCGTTCCGTTTTATAAAACTTGCTGCAACAGGAATTTCCGTTACCCTGTAATTTAACGAGACCGGGAAACTATAACCATTTATTTAGTAGGAAAACATTGTACATGTACCTACTCCCAAACCGCACAATGCAATAAGAAAACGGAAACAAGGCATACCTATACAAAATGGGAGGTGTTGTTTCAGAGAATGGAATTCGGAAAGCGCGCTACTCAGGATTGTGTGTCGACGTCGGTTAGAGGGCTAGCAGGCGGCAAACCGTTCCCAGCTAGCGTACGTTCGGAATGTAGAGGCTACGAGTAAACTCACATCGTCTAAATAATTCATGCCCAAACATTAATGCCTCAGGTGTAACAGAGACAATTTATACTCTGAATGCGACGACTGTTTCAAACATTTAGAGAGAGCGACGGATCGGGAGGTCTACTAATAACCGTTTAATTTGACCTTATTTAAAATAAAACGATATTTACATAAGTAGATTATAAGAAGCTTACATCTCTAAAGACTAATTCTTGAATAGGTATAATGTCTATCTCTACAGAGCTTAGTGCTTAGGGGTCCACACTACTTCTCTACAATGGATGTTCAAGTATATTATGTTAATGAAAAAATAGGTTTTTTTAAATCTTAAAGCCCAAATTCACATGGTGCCACCTACCCTTACAACCTTTATAAAAAAACCATAATGGAAATAAAAACCCGGCCAAGTGCAAGTCAGACTCGAGTGTTCCGTACTACAGTATGTACTGTACATGTCAGTATGTACAGTACATTATTTCGACATTTTGCACGATGAAACAAAATCTATTATGCATAAAAATAAATAAAAATCTGTTTTAGAATATGTACAAGTAAAGCCGAAATTAAACTTACAAGTAAAGTTGAAATACCAATATTTGTTCATGAACACATTTTTGTGATGTAACCACAAATTCACAGTTTTCGGATTTTTGCTTTACCTAATTGTGCTATAAAACCTACCTACCTACCAATTTTCATGATTCTAGGTCAACGGGAAGTACACTATAGGTTTTCTTGACAGACAAGACAGACAAACGGACAGACAGACAACAAAGTGATCCTAGAAGGGTTCCTTTTTCATTTTGAAGTACGGAACCCTTAAATTTACATGGATGGACATAACATCAACAAAAAGTTTTATTCCCTATCCCCGACGATCCCCAGTGTTTTTTGGAATAAAAACTATCCTATATGTTTATTTACGATATGTAATCCACAGACAGAAACAAAAATTAAAAAAAAATGTTTTGGGCTCTATATTGATAATAATGGTTCCTCGGATATTTTTTTTAAACATATCTATAAGTATTTTAATTTACAGAAATCATCCAGTACTTTTTTATTATATCTAAGCATAGATTATGAGTTATTCTTCAGCAACTCTTAAGTGATTTCCCATCCTCATTAGGGTATGTTTAGATTGTGGTACAAAATAATCAGGTTCATCAGCGCTTTGTCTTGGCGCTAGTGTCGCTCACTCGACGTCGTCGGATGGAATTCTCTGTGCCGATTGTTTACTTCGTTAGCAGAGTCTATCTGCACGAGGCACCCGCACATATTCGTACGAGCACATTGCTCCTACGAATTTGCACCATGTTTTATAAGAAACTAGCTTACGCTCGCGACTTCGTTCGCGTGGACCACACAAACTTCAGACCCCTATATATACCCCTTAGCGGTTGAATTTTCAACGATCCTTTCTTAGCGGATGTCTAGATCATAATAGCTATGCATTCTAAAGTGTATCCACCATAGTAATAGTGTTAGAGAGAGAGAGAGAGAGAGAGAGAGCAAATCATCATAATCAAAAACTAATTGTATCAAACACAATACCACTATAATATAATAATTTCTGATAATGTGAGCTCGATTTAAATTCAATAAATTCGTTTGTTTATTTATTGGATATTCAACAGAGTATTAAAGAATACTTTGATATTTATATAAAAAAATTATATTTACATTTGTATAAAAACTGAGTTACTGTTATCAAGTATCTTAATTTGTAAGATACAACAAATAGATTAGTGCAACGTTCCAGATAAAAGATAAGTGGAACCTAAACATTTTTATATATCTTATACACCGAGATATAAATAAAGTGTTAGTTACTGTACTTCAAGCCACCTGCGTCCTATACGGGCTTCACCTAGTGCAAATTTATGTATGCTTTCAACGCTTTACCGTGTGCCACCTGACCTAGGCGGGCATTTTGCCGGACAAATATCCCCTGTCCCTATTTATATTAGGCACTTATTCTAACTCCGTACTGACTTGTGTGTACCTAAAAGCAATCGTTATGTTCTTCGGACGGCTTTATTTTCCCTGTCTGATTTTTTTTGCAGAAAGCATTTTGTCTGGATTTTCTACGAAAGGATTTACTGTCAGTGTATATTTGTGTAGTCGTTTCTTGTTTATTTATGGCTTGGGTTATAGTGGTTAATCATTGTTATATGAGCTTCTAGCTGATGCCCTCGACTTCGACCGCGTGGATTTAGGTTTTTAAAAATTCCTTGGGAACTCATTAATTTTCCGGGATTAAAAGAAGCCTATGTCACTTGTTAGGTCTTTAACTATATCCATGCAAAAAAATCACGTCGATATGTTGCTCTGTTGCAGGGTGATTGACGGACAATCCAACACACTAACAATCACACTTTCGCATTTAAAGGGTGATTTATCATGAAGCAATTGTTATCCTTTCTATGTAATTTCTCGTTTAGCCACGGTTTTACGTGTTTCTAAGATTGTATGAAAGATATAAAGAGATATATATAGAGAGAAATATTTATCAAATTAACTTTAATTTAATAATTTTAAAATTATGCTTACAAACTACAAAGAGTTCGTCTCAAACTGTCCAGCGGTTTATCAAAGAAGTCATAGATGTATAGTACGCGACAGGTCGAAATGGCAATCGGGGAGAGAACGCCTCGCACACCCGCACAGCCCCCAAGCTAACCCGGTGCGGGCGAGCGCAGGTGACGTGTGGGTGTGCGGGGCATCCCCCGTTTCATTCCTATGACAGGTCGTCATGGACTGTATGTGTTAAATGATGTGCGACATAATATACTTAGCGGGTATAAACCAATTTAGCAATCGCCGTATTTATCGTGATACGTACCTACCCGTTTCTTACTTTATATTTATTATTTATGTATGTATTTGTATGTGAATAATAAAATACTTTGAATCCCACTTCTGATACATATTCCAGTTAATTGAAACTTCTGAAAGAAACGCAGATTATTATAGAGCAAGGTCCCGCTGCCGCTAGACGTTCCTTATTTTCTGAGAAATAAAATGTGTGGGATAGAATAGTGTTAACACGTACTATTAACGTACGCATATCTGCTAGCTTGTGCCGTGGGCCAATTTATAGGTATCAGCTACTGAAAGTACCTATTTAAAAAAATTACTCACTTTTCTTAGAGTCTGACTGCCGATTTTCATATATATTTTGCAGAATATTGTTAAATAATTAATATCCAATACTGCCAGACACTTCCTGTCGGCGGCAATTTCCGCTAGACGCTTTAAAGCTCGCAAAAAATAACATAGTTTATCTTACTTATAGCCTGATTCGTAATTTTTATATTATGATACTCAGGAAATATACATAAAAATCAGCACTCAGACATTAAGAAAAGTGAGTAATGTTTTTACGTGCCTTTAGCAACTGATATTTTTAAATTGGCTCGAGGTACAAGCTAGTAAATATGCGTACATTAAAAGTACACACTAGCACTATTCTATACATTTTGTTTCTCAGAAAATAAGGAAGGTCTGGCGGCAGTGAAATCTTGGGCCATTACGTTTGATTGCACAAATCTTTGCCAACAGAAAATTTATAAAAACTTTTTTAATATCAAGTATTACAGCTTGTCCCTTCGATCGAAGACTCCCATTTGTGACTGAAACAAAGAGCTTTTTATACGAAAGACCGCAGCGGCCGTTTTATGGCCACTTATAGATAAAAATCTTAATAAAAACTAGTCTGTTCGTACTCGGCAGTTCCGAAAAAAAGGGAAAATTTTATGAGATGATCTTATTCAATAAATTTTGTCAGCGTATTCTTGTGTTCATGGGGCAGACTGACTTTAATATGAAATTGGAATAATGCAAATGATAACATATGTAGCCATACTTCCATATCAATACAAATATTATAAATGCGAGATTGTGTCGGTCTGTCTGTCTGTCTGTTTGTATCCACGCGAACGAAGTCGCAGGCATCATCTAGCCTAGTTATAAAAAAATGAGGCATATTTTTATCTATATACTTATCCATACTAATATTATAAATATGGAAGTGTGCCTGTCTGTCTGGTTGCTTTTTACGGGCCAAACATTCAACTGATTTTGATGATATTTACAAACAGAGTTAACTTTCATCCCGGGGACGGGCATAGGCTACTTTTTATCCCGGAAAAATAAAGAGTTCCCACGGCATTTTAAGAACCTAAATCCACGCAGACAAAGTCGCGGGCAACATCTAGTAAGTACATATATTTGGAATAGGTATGTAGGAAAATTCTAATAAGAAGTACCTACTTAGCAGTTAGTTACCTACTCGCAGAAGACAATCTGTAGGACTATGATTCTGGTTGTTGATGTGTCATATCAAATCCTATGAGTGGGGGTGTCACGTTCGGTAGCTGGGGTGTCATATCTGATGCGTCTTCCTCGTCACTGACGTCTATGTTGGAAGAGGCTGTTGATTCGTGACATAGGACCTCGAAGGGCTGGAGACGCCCTCGGTGGTAACGCTTGTAGTGGGCCTATTACTTGGAGGTATGCACTTCTGTTTGCGCATCCGAATAATATAGTGAATGCGAGATGGTGAACACACTCCTCTACGATTGCGTCGTTAAGAACGTACCTCGGAGCTCCTGCCGTAGAGCAAAGTCATTTGTTCAGCTGTCCCTTCTTCTGGTACGCGGGGCAGAGGGCGTACCAGGCAGCATACGTCAGGCGGGAATGATCGTAGGCTGTTCAGATCGATTTTTTTCGCAAGGCTTTCACTTGGTGCGCTGCGCTGGCTGTAAATATATGGATGAACTTGAGCAATAAACAAAGCTGTAAAATAATTTGATTAAAACAAAGCGGTTAATTAATTGATGGTCGACACAATACTTACCCTGCTGTAAAGTTTTTCGAAGGTAGGATTAGCCACTTCATTGCATTGTAAATACTTAGTGGGTCCAAAAGTATTATATTATATTTTGATCTCTAACAATGACATTTTCAACAGATTTTTATTCATTTAATTTCGCAAACCTACATTTACTTTATTATGCAAAATTTGTAGCTCGTAACGAAAATTTAATAATATTCGTGTATAAAGTTTACAAGTTTAATTTACGGTTGCCTACTATGAATATGTATATGATGATCGCACAATCGTGTTTTATTTATACACTGGGATGGCGAATTATACGCGTGGGTGAAGTCATATGTAGATATATGTATTTGCTAACAGTTATTTTCTGCTTGTACATATCTTCTAGATATATAAAAGAAGAAACTGACTGACTGTACACACGACATGTAGGTACCCACTATAGCGTTTACTAAGAAAGCATTTCCAGAAATTCTATTTGAGCCATCTGGAGTGCACTAGACTATTATAAAATATTAGATGTGGCCCGCGACTTTGTCCGTGTGGATGTACTTTTATCCTGTGGACACTGATTTTCCGGGATAAAAGTAGTCTATGCCCGTCTCCAGGATATCTCAAGCTTTCTCTGAACTAAATAAATGATGCCCGCGACTTCATCCACGTCGATGTAGACTATAAAAATCCCGTGGGAACTTATTGATTTTTAACCTGGGATGCAAGCTATCTCTGTACCACGTCAAAAGTAGTTAAACGGAGGAGCCATGAAAAGCTAGCAGATAGACAGACGCACGCACTTTCGCATTTATAATATTAAGTAATATGTGACAATATGCATTGGATTCTAATAACTTATTAAATTCTTTTCTTTATATTTTGCAAGAGCCATCATATGAAATTTAAATACGAATAAGTCGCATGGCCTCGTTAATCTTAAAATGTTACCACTCCAAGGTGCAGGTTTAGCGTTGACCTAAGCCTAACTAGGTTGAATGTTATTACGTGCTGCTCCAGATATCAAAAAAGGTCGTTGAGAAATATGTTAAGCATCGGCCGATAATAAGTCAAGTGATTCTAAATCTGGACACAATATGCAGTATAGGAGCAGAGTGAACTAGAGTGAGGGAACACTCGGTTTGATCATGAATCGACGATATGTCAACTATTAGGCTATGGTGACGTAAAATCATAGAAAAAATCAAAGTACATTTGACGCAGGTAGCCTACCCTAAGGTAGCTCTACTACCTTAGGGCTACCTGCGTCAAATGTACTAACATTTGGCGCCTGCCAGTGACGTCGAATCTTTGACGTTTTGTTAGAAGTTCCCTAACTGTCGTGAACTGTGATAAAGTGTTACTGTACAGCTAGAAATAAATGTATATGAACTTCTCTTCTTCCTGTCCTTATCTCACGCTAAGTGGGGTCGGCATATCGTACCGGAACGCTAAATCGCTTGGCGGCAAGCCTTTGCCGGTTAGGGGAAAACCAGTCACGACCGAAGCCTCGCAGCAGACCAGACCAGAGACAATTTATAAAATACAAATTTCCCCTGCCAGGAATCGGACCTTGGACTATTATTATTATTTCTCCCCACTGCGCCAGGGAGGTCGTCAAATTTCTATTCTAGTGTTATTGTAGTGCAAGCAAACGCAACTGGTACCTAAAGCAAGTGGATGCTAGAGTGATAATTTACTGGTGCGAGATAACTGGTCCTTTGCTGCAATGCCTCTAGAGTCTAGGTTGTGGTTTTAGTTTAGGCGGAAAATGCGCCGTGAAAACTTTGTTTATGCGATATTGAAAACGTTGCTTTTGAGAGATAAGGTTTTGCAATTTTATTATTCGACGTGTCGTATAATTATTATAGTGCAATCTGGAATAAAGGCGGAAACAAATTATTGGATGCGGCTGACAGACGCGACTGACCGCCGTGACTTATAGGTATGTGAATAATAAAATGTACACTGAAATGTGCAAACTATCGAATGTAAGTATGCGGACGTAACCTTGAGCGTCAGACGTCCGATAGATATCTCGCAAGCCGTGTCCCAAAGTCCCAAACGAATGCACAGTGCACACCTATCTGGCTGTGAGTCGTGGCTTACGGACTCGTCCGATACCTAGTTTGTTTTCGCCTTAAGGTGTTAACTGGTGCCTGCTGTAAAGACGGTTGCTATAGCACTTAGAAAGATTTACTGCCGGCGAGATAAGCTTTTCTTCACTGTTTAACCTCGACCTCTGTGCAGGAGAGGAATGACGCGTGAAACAACCGATAGATATCTCGCATGCCGCGTCACAAATGACTTTGGAGTATGGACACCTATATGTCGCAGCTGTGAGCTGCCGCTTACGGACACGTCCGATAGTTTGTTTCCGCCTTAAGGTGTTTACCGGTGCCTGCTGTAAAGACTGTGTTGCTATCGCACTTAGAAAGATTTACTGCCGGCGAGATAAGCTTTTCTTCACTGTCTAACCTCGACCTCGTCATTATTGTTGTGCAGGGGGAAAAGGCGCGTGAAACAAGCGCTTGGGAAAGCGATTGTGCGACCGTTGCTCTCATGAAGATTTACTGTTGCAAGATACGCTCTTCTTTACTGTCTATTCTAGATGCTATCTTAGACTCATTAAACTTTTTTTTGGGAAAAGAATTTTTGTTTTCGTTACGCGTATATATTCTGTTTTTTCAACCCCCGATGCAAATTAGGAGGTGTTTAAAGTCACACATGTGTATAGTTCGTCACAGATTGAGATGACAATCGGGGTATGAGGCGGGGGGACGCCCCGCACACCCGCACGTCACCCGCGCTCGCCCGCACCGGGTTAGCGCCGAGGCTGTGCGGGTGTGCAGGGCGTTCCCTCCCCATATTGCCATATTGTAATTTCGTACTATAACTGTATACCTCTGTATCTGTGTGTCTGTCTGTAGCAACTAGCATCGTAGCGCTCAAAGGGATGGACCGATTTTAATGCGGTTTCTTTTATTCGAAGGCCTGTTTAATCGAGATAAGTCGAGCTGTGTTTGATAAAAATCTAGTCAACCATTTGCGGAGTATATTGTTGCTCATACCATTGTTTATACGGAGCCATCGCATCGCTGGCGTCAGCACTGGCTTGGTATTGGCCTTGTATGAACACTTTTAAACCCTATAGTAAATTGCTTGAAAGATTTAATTTGTGAAGAATAGAGACACGTAATTCAAACACTACTACTTACGTCAAGTAATAGCTGCTACTTCTAAATTTATATGAAAAGTAAATAATTATAAAAATTATAAAAGTTGGAGAAACAGGGCGAGCTTTAAATAAATAGATCACGGTTAACGCGTGTATTTAAAACAAACTTACAGCTTAAAAAATATTTTGATAGCACGTCGCACGATATTAAATACCTGAAATACTTATTACAAAGAGCTTATTATACACGTAACACGATAATACAGATTGCGTCCAATAAAATTTCCCTATGAAGCTGGAATATTACAGCTCCGCCAAGGCTCGACAACCACTTTACCCGAGCACCGCAAATATCCAACTCATCGGCAAATATTTATTATAGCTATGAGTTTGAGCACGGGACTTGATAAGTTTACAGACCGAGAAGTTGTTATAAGTATTCCTCGAAGCGCGGCCGCTCGGGCTGGGATGGCGTCAGCCGGGCTCCACGTTTCGAAATGCAACGTCCGAGACGCCACAAAAACTTCACCCCCACTTTATTATTACTGCGATGCTAATTAAAATAGCTCGGAATAGATTACTGGCAGATTCTGGCAGCGAGAGCTTAATGCGCTGGTTTTACGACGTCACGCTTTATGCTCTCTCATTAGCGCTCCTCCCGACCGAACGGTTTTTTACGATACACATTCGTTCTTCACTTTCATTCGTCTTTTGTTCGATAATTGAGCATTTGCTCGTAGTTACTAATGAATACATTTCTGCAGTCTTCTTTCTTCAGTCTACTCTTAATAAAAATAAATATCTACCAGCTACCAGCTGCACCAAGTGGCATGCACACCACACAGCCCTAAATGTATTATTTATAAATGATGTACAAATGATATATAACTAATTTCATAGTAAAAAAACCGACCAAGTTCGAGTCAGGCTCGCGCAACGAGGGTTCCGTACTACTAACTAGTAACTACAGTCGTATTTTTTCGACTTTTTGCACGATAATTCAAAAACTATGGTGCATAGTTTGTTTGCACACGCTTCACGCTGAAGTGTAATATAATACTAATATAACACATTCCTCGTGCGAAGCCGGGGTACCCAACAAGTTTATACTTAAAATTATGATTATACTTCGCTAGTTGGTTATAGACGTGGACACTAGATTTCCCTATAGATGCTGATTGCGTGATAAAATTGGAATATATTTGAGCACGGGAGGAATTAAATTATTGTTCCATAATTGTGTTGGTTAATGCGGGAACACAGTATCGTTAATATACAATATAATAATTGAGTTTCAAAGGTGAAAATGGTTCGAGCCGCTCGTTAACCACCTGAGAATTACCTATTGTTAATGTTTTAATTTGAATCCGGCCTTCCGTTTACCTCTGCACGCGAATCATTGTTGTCTATTCCCTCATATACGTCCGTATATGAGGGGATAGATGGTATATTATATCATATAAACCACTAGCTGATGCCCGCGACTTCGTTCGCGTGGATTTAGGTATAGGAGGTGGACTAGGTTCAGATTTAGGGGTGCCTTCAAACTACTAGCGTCTTGTTCTTTATAGTCTACTAAGGTCATGGTAAAATAACACAAAAGTTCACTCGCAAAAATTACTTCTTTAATTCTCTGAATCTAAGTTAAAATACAAATGCAGACGCGGCGGCGGCCTGGGGACACTCTTTGATTTTCCGGGATAAAAAGTAGCCTATGTCACTCTTGAAGACCTCACCTATATCCACGTAAAAAATCACGTCGATCCGTTGCTTCGTTGCGACAACAACAAACAAACACACTTTCGCATTTGTAATATGGGTAGTGAGTAGTGATAATATGGGTAGTGATTTAAAATTAAATTTACAAGTTGTGATATTGCTGATTGTTATATATTTTTACATTATGTTTATTTGTACGAGCGACCAGTTTTGACGGGAAATCCCTAAAAAAACTAGCTATAAAGAGGCCAGTGTTATAATTTTGTGGATAAAATATGTACTGTCGTGTATACAGCAATCTATACAGCGTTAAATTTATTTATTTTATTTCGAGATAAAATCAGAACAGACGTCACGTTATTTTAAAAAGGACACTATAAGTGATTTAATATTTAATGAAACATCGGTTAACATAAAAAGCGCGGCCGTGCCGTAGCGTTTAAAACAAGCAATTTTTTTAAGTAATCACTTCATTGTCGCCCACAAAAATGCTTCTCATTTGTTTTCCAGCTGCGATAAAACAGAAAATGAAAATAGGCGGCTATTCCACGAAACCTGGCCTTTGTGCTTTACCGTCGCCTTCGGTTTGTTTATTTCAGGGGCCTGCCTCGTAAACACTCGCAGACCGATATACTAAATTTAAGTTGGCCTTCTTTATTTTCTCTCGAAAAATTCTTTTTTTAGTACAAACCACGCTTTGCTTGCTTCCTTTTTTGTTTGTTTCCATAGCAAAATTTAAGTTTTATCACAACAAAAAATAACAACTTTCCGTATTTTTGCACGCAAGTTATCCTTTTGGATACGTAAAATGAGATTTGCACTTATAAATTAAATAAATAGAACTCAAGGTGTCATTGATATGATCATAGCATTCATAGGGTGCCCGTTGTTTGGTCGAAGTCGAATTTCATTACGCCGACAGCAATTCGCCGAAGTAATGTTTGTCGAAGCAACATTTTACCTTATTTGATTTCCCGAATGATCATTAGCCAGAATAATTCGTTGGCCAAAAAATCATTCATAAATTTTATTTTAGACGAATACTTATTTGGAGATTATTCCGTTTGGTTACACAAGGTATGTATAAAATTTTACATCTCCGTTAAACCGAAATCTTAAATTTAGGTTCAAATAGACCAACTTAAGTATAAAAATAGGTTAGATTAGGTTAGACCAGTTGAAGAACGAGCCTAGCGAGCGAACTAGGCAGCTGCGTTGTACACATAAAAATGATTGTATTGGAAATAATATGTGAAATATCATATGAAAGTCATAACCTACAGTTCGGACTTCCACTTGAGTTCCGTATGCAAAATATGCAGACCGCATTCTGACATCCGATATGTATTGTAGTAATCCCAGACATTGATTTGTTAATGAATATTACGTACCTACCTCGCTCCCCTTCTCACCGCTGTTCCAACAATTTTCGAAGATAAACTTGTGGTGATGCTCTTGAACACTTATCTTGCCTAGCCTAGTCAAAAGCTCATTAGATACCCAATACAGCAAATGCATCCTGAACAAATTCCAGCAGAGGTAAAGTAGCGGGAGTTTTGAATGGCAAAGTGTCGTGTGCACGCGCGGCAACGTTTTTCATACAGCTAAATGTCTCTGATACACAAATAACAATATAGTTTGCGGTCTACAAATTTTGAAAACGAGTAACGAATTGGAGTCTGCACTATTATCCTCCTTACTAATATTATTAATGCGAATGTGTGTCTATCTGTCTGTCTGCTAGCTTTTCACGGTCCATCCGTTGAACTGAATTTGATGTGTTACAGAAGTAACTTGTATCCTAGACCACTTTTATCCCGGAAAATCAAAGAGTTCTTACAGGATTTAAAAGAACCTAAATCCATTTGGAAGACGTCGCGGGCATCATCTATTTGGTACAAAGGTAGCTGACATAGGCATAGACAAGCTTTTTATCCCGGAATAATGAGTTCCCAAGGCATTTTTCTAAACGCGAACACCATCTAGTTGAATAAAATGCTGCTAAAACTGTAACATATACTTTCCATCGCTTTTTGTTAAGGAGTTGTTGTCTCATATTATAGTGTATGCGCTATATACGAAAGCAATAAGTTTTACGGCAGCTTGAAAGCAGAAACCGCAGCAACGTTGGACTGGGTATGATCTGATAGCGAGCGCCGAACTCGTATATCTTTACAAGCTATTCTAGCTACTTAATTTACTGCCACAGAAACGCCACATGCACGCTCCATATACACCAGTGTTATTGCCAACTTGAAAACAAGAATGCCACACACATTTCCTTCATATCTTGTGAATTTAAGCGTCTGCCCGCCTTCTTCGTTTTCTACTCTGCTTTAGTACTATCACTTTTGTTTTTGTTGTTTTTCTTAAATAACTTATCACAACGCAAACTTTGATTGTATTGTGAAGGTCTAGTACCTACTGTTGATACTGTCAACGCGTCAGCTGTCAGGGCATATTATGATGTCGCCTACTGCTAGCCTGCGGTGGCAAGACTAAACTAGAGTAAACTAGAGTAGGTGGTGGTTAAGCATTCTACTCATGACACTGCGACAGGGCCGTTTTAGGGTGAAAAAGTGGGCAGGATCCTAGATAGCCTCCTAAACATGTCGTGTGCAGGATCATTCTAGGTCGGATCCTAGATCGACTCTTAGATCGGCCGGCAGGAGCAGATATGCATCCGATCTACTGGATTGTGGCAACCGCCCTGTCGCCCTGCATGTTTGTAGGGAGCACCATAGATTGCTTCAATCTAGCTGCCTCCTAAGTCGGCCCTGTCGCAGTGTCGTGAGTAGAATGCTTAACATCGTAGAAGAGAATGACCCTACTACGATGAATTTCTAGTTGAAAGAAAATATGGTCATGGTGAAAGTACAATTCCAAGAGTATAACACTTCAGTTCAATGTTTTATTAAATTGCCTTGTTACAAGTGTCTTCCGCCTCGCTTTAACACTTTGATACAGACGTCCGGATATTATAAAACTTTCAGCCGTGGAGTGTGAAAAAT
Source organism: Maniola hyperantus (assembly GCF_902806685.2). Lineage (NCBI taxonomy): Eukaryota > Metazoa > Arthropoda > Insecta > Lepidoptera > Nymphalidae > Maniola > Maniola hyperantus. The sequence continues at coordinate 11,663,547 of NC_048536.1, read as the reverse complement.
TTGAATAAGTTTGGTAAAATACGTGAATGTGGTCTTAACTTTCAAACTTAATTACTTCCAAGAGCGAATATAACTTGGTAATATAAGCAATTAGAAACTTATTTGACGCTGCCGGTCCGCCTGTTCCGCCTGAGGGGCAGGAATCGTGAGCGGGATGAGCCATTACTTGCTTTCGTACAACTTTTCCTTTTAAAAGTCATCTCTTACTCTTTTGGAACTTATTATATTGGATAATTTGCCCAGAAATATGAATATGATGGCCACAACTTCAGACATTTTAGTCTAGTCAAGGAAAAATTTTGGTGATTAGGACTTGAAATATTACCGCCAACGGGGTTAACCACCCTAATGGCTACAAGTCTGTTTAATTTTAAGATAACCACCGTATTTTCAGAATATGAATGGTACTCATTCCGTCTCTGTTTATATTACCTAGTAGATTTTTACTTGATTACAATTTTATCCAATGGCAAAAACTTTTGCATGCGACGATATTAGTAGATACGCCCAATTGTAGAGTGTCAGTAACAACTATGTCACAAGTCACAACGGATGCAAGGAATATGATAATATACTTACTCTTATACGAGAATGCTATCGACTTCGTCAGTGTGCATTTTGGTTATTTAAAAAACCTCGTAAGAACTTTTTGAATGTCCGAGAAAAAAGTCGCCGTGTCCGTCTTCGGAATGCAAGCTATGAATATCAAATTTTATCAGTATCGATTGGCCGTCAGACAGAGAAAACAGACACTGTATCTCATTCATGATATTAATATTCCGAGATATTAATAAACAAGTTTAACCTAAGACCTGAATTACCCTTACAAAAAATCAACTGCCATACATCGATATAAATGACAAGATATGGTCAAGCGAACAAAATTTTTCACGGTTTTGGAATTAAATAAATCAGCGCCACCTCTTAGATACTAATGAACGACCCGTTTGAAATCCAGACGTCACTGAAGTTGCATTGGAGCTAAAGCAGCACTGAGTCGGTGCCATTTTATTTGTTCAATAGCTCTGTCCATACGAAGTAAATAAGTCAATGCTGCCATAGGTTCTTGAAAAAATAAAGCTTTATCTGAATAAATAATCCTCTTGGGAATAATATTATGGAATGTATAGATTTGAAAAGCCATTATACCGAGGGCGCACGGCCGAATTGTTATCAATCCGCCTATCGCAGACATGGCGCCAACCGAGTCGGGCGAATTTTCATGCATTCATTGCACAATAGCAGCAGGCTATGCCCCAATTTTGTTTCGTGTTCCACATACACGATATTTGGCCTTATTATGATAGACATGAATCTATTTTATAGGCTTTTATAGGCTTTTATACGTTAGAGATTTGCGCGGTTATGTAGCGAGATACATAGCTCTACATTATCATAGATTCTATTAGACTGTAATACCCTTTTTGCTATCAGTCATGTATTCGTACACAACCAGGTGGAAAAGCAGCCTTTAACTAGCCTGCCCTTGTTTCCTCTTGATGCATGAAAACGATGACGCGTCCGTGGTCCCACCGCTTTGTCCGACGAAATAAAAGTACAACAAATAACTAAATAGTATACGAGAGAAATAAACGTTGCTAAATGGATTGTCTATCATTTCATCGAGGAACCACGCTATGATATTACATATGGGTGTCAATGAAGATCTCTAGCGGCTACACGTACCTACTTATGCAACAAATTATGCAAAGCGTCTTCCGCGCGCCATCGTTCGCGAGCGCAGCGCTCGCGGGCGGCGGCGTAGGGCGGCCGCTGTCGCGCTCTTTCCTCACTCGTAGCGAAATAACGACCTTAATTTGCATAACAATGCTCGTCACCCCTTGCTCCCCACCAGCGGCTTTCGCAGGCAACGCGGCACTGTCCCACCGGACTTTACACCGTTTTTATTCATAAAATCTGTCCAGTATGAGCTGTCCGTTAAAATTCATAAAATACGCCCGTAAAATTAAAATAAAATGAAAATAAATCTCCCAAACCACAATGTCATTCACGTTTTCAGGTAGCTTGATTTTTCGAGCAGCTTTTTAGATTTCGGACTCCGTTAATTCATTTAAGACAATAGAATATTGTCTGCATGGTATGGTGGTTTTTTTAAATGGTAATAATTATGTGCAGTACACATCCTGGTACTACAACCTTTCGGATTTCAGTCCGCCTCTTAATGGTTGAGCTATTGACACTTCTATATAATTGCTTTAGATAGATCAATACGAGTTTCATGCTGGTTCTTCTCGGTAGGAAGTACATTCCGAACCAGTGGTGAATTAAACTATTCGACGATTCAAAAGCACTTGTGAAAGTTTACTTGAATAAAAATATACTCTATTCTATAGTATTATATACACTATTTTTAGTAGTACATTCAAGTCTCTAAAAATTCTTAAAGATAAAATCAATCTTAATTCAACTCTACAATATTAGTTTCTTCTGCAGCATTTGCTTTATGCGACAAGCAGTTCTGACCGCATCTGTAACTTCTTCCAACTTTCTGTTTTAATTGAATCAAAGTTTTCGGCTTTTTGCGGCGAGCCTGCCAGCCACGCACGCTCTACTAACTCCGATAAACTTTCTTTATTAAATTATCAGAAGTATAGAAACATTCCCCATTTGAATGTGGAACAAATTGAGAATAATCATGACTTACTGTCGGTTTACGTTTTATTTATCTGACTACAAAATGTGCAAATATAAAACTTAACTGGTTGTCGAGTTCACGTAATTTAAAAAGTTACTAATATTTTTACCCGACTATGCCAAAGTCAAAAGGAAGGGTTATGAGTTTTTGAAATATATTGTTCTAATGCACTAATGCTAAAAGACTAACGCATAAAAACGACATTCGAAAATTGAATCACGAATTATTTCTGTATATGTAGCTTTATATGTAGCTGATGCACGCGACTTCGTTCGCGTGAATTTAGGTTTTTAAAATCCCGTGGCAGCTCTGATTTTCCGCGATAAAATATAGCCTATGTCACACTCCAAGGCTTTAACTATACGTATATCAACGCAAAAAATTATACCGATCCGTTGCTCCGTTTCGGCGTAATTGAAGCACAATCAAACTCACTTTCGCATTAATAATATGGGTAGTGATGTATAGATGGATTATTTTATAATTTACAGTACCATGATAATAACTGTCCATTCTATAGTTTTGAAGCATGATATAGTCTGCTTGGGTAGTAGTTGCAGTTTTACTAATTGAAGGTATGATTCCGAAACACGCTGCACGCAGCAGCGCTGCCGCAACAGTGCTGTCGCCAGCTGTCACAGTCCTGTCGCGGCACTACTGGTCCCCACACAATCTCTATAAGCTTATATGACATTACATTCCGAGCTAGGCAGCAATGTTCCGCTACATTGCTGCCGCGACAGGACTGTGACAGCACTGTTGCGGCAGCGCTGCTGCGTGCAGCTTGGTTCGGAATCATACCTTTATTAATCTCTGCCGCCAAAGACAACTAACTGCCTTTGAGACAGTCTTTATACAAGAAACAGGAACTCTACTAGAATGCTATTATCAGTCACGTAACAGACCGCTGACTTTTCATGTCCCGAATTCAAATTTAAGCAAATGTGTCGCTTTGTGTCGGTCTTTGTTGTATTTTGCCTTTGTGCTTACATTTTCTTCCTGTTATTTTGGACGAGACCGGTCCATCCTCCTGTTATTTCATTTCGGTCGTGTAATTTGAAATTATTATTTCTGGGGCCTATTTATTACATAAAATTTGTTAGTCAAGCGTAAATTAATTTTCCCTAAATTATTCCACGAATATTTTTTATTTTCGCTTTAGAAAACTTTCAGTTACTCACCAGTCTTGAAAATTAATTAATTCTGAAATAAGAAAGATAATAATTACATGTTGACAGAGTCTTTTCTATGATATTAAGAATTGTTTTTCCAGTTTCTCTAGAAAATAAGCGATATATTTAACATAACACCCGACTGGTATTCTATATTCATGTGCTAGGTGGCTCTATGCCGCAGCTTCATATAGTTCAGTATTATTATAGTACACAAGGTTTCGTAAGACGGTCGTTGCGGATATTGGAGATTTACCTAAGTGTGACGAGATCCCAACAAGACTTGCCATACCGGAGCTCTTTCTATTCGAACCGAGCGTCACATACAATGCTCCCCTAGTTTTCGTAATAGTTTTCCCTGTTGTCATATCCTTCCTCAAATATTTTATATTGGCTCAGTTTCATTATATTCTGAAAAGTAAGGGAAAATAGGTGTTACTGAATAAAATGTGCGATATAGTTAACATTATAGTTTAGTTTATAGTACGACACATTGCTTTGCCTAGGACCAAAACTTATGCCAGACGACAGTTTAACTTTCTAGGCTAGCCCTATTTGTTTAGGTGTATCAACAATAAATCTAAAATCACCCATTTAAGGAAGCACGGTCTTAAAAAATGTTTAAAAAACTGCATCTAAACATAATTACGAGGAATCTGAACATCTATTGAATACATAATATATTGTACGATATATCATCTGATCTTAAAACAGACACAGGCACTCACTAGCACGCAAACACACACACATACAACCTTTGTATTAGTTACTAATTAATTTTAAATACAACCACTATGTATGGAAAGATAGACTGGCCCCTAAGATACGGGATCTCCTAGTTTAGGGGCCAGGACTCCATTGAAGTCAAATGTAATGGTAATAAATAAATATTCATTCATAGTAGTTTGCATGTCAAACAAGGATTTCTCGAAACAACGTCCATTTTACACTTACAATGATTGTATTTTTTTTTATTTAAGCTTTATTCTGTCATGGTAATCACATATAATCAATTTCTTTATTATCTTTATATAACTATGGATAACTGCTAACAAGATAATTATCACGATTCACGTATATTTTACAACCAATTATATTTTTGCTCGAAAATATCTTTGTGTACGCATGCATTCATTTTATTATTAAATTTTGGTTACATTACGGGGCTTAAATATATCTTCTTGTAGTACTGTTTTACCGTGTTTACTTAACCCGTGTCACCTGATTCACAAAAAAATAAACGTTATTCTCAAAGGTACGCTAACATTGGCCTCGTAAAAAGCTACAACGATAGACTTAACGTGGGGGTAAATGCAACCGGCAGGTACGCTGGCGTGATGACAGTGGTACAGCTCCCTGCGGGCCCTTTCCGCGATCCTCGTAAATTGCGAATATTAGATTATAAGTACGGACTGTGGCGAGCAGCACGGGGGCCATCAGCCGAACGCCGAACCCGCTCGGTGCTTTACATCGTGTCGTGATCTGAATCTGCTTTTTACCTATTCCCCACTGCCTCATTCGCTCGCTCAAATATTTCAGCGATGACACAGATTCGTTATGATATCTGCATGATATCCTGAATAATTAAACCGCTTGGTACATACGTGTTGGAAATTGGATTTGTCTAAATTTAACAAACACTTCAATGATACTGCACCAGTTTTAGTTATTCGGATACGAATTTGGTTTTAAAATCAACAAATTATCCAAACGCTGATAAACTAGTTTAGATATGTAAACATAGCGCATTTACTTTTAAAGCCGCAATACAGAAAAGTTTTAACGATTATTACATTCGATATTCTGGTTCTGCTATTGCTGTGTGAGGAAAACATACTCATATCAAGCTTTCAAAATACAAAATACAAGTGAACAATTAAAGCGCACAAGATCTCTTAGTCTCAGATGTTCCAAAGTCGTTTAATCCTGAAATTATTTTAATAGGATGCATTTTGCTATGTTCCTTATGCTGATCATGATAATAACACCAGCTGCGACGGTGCGACGGTGTCAGTTAGCCTACCCCGCTCCGTAACGGCTTCATTAGGCGAGCGGCGGGCGTCGCGTGTTCTGAATCAAGAACCTTATATGCTTTGCACTCAGCGATATAAATGTTCCATAGATGCGACGCTTCATAAATTATAGAATTAAACATGTTCCAACGAACATAGGTGTCCGCACTCCTGTCAATCGTAATCCGCTGTAGGCGCTGTCCGTTTCTGCGAACCTACTATAAGTTAGCCATATTAAAATAGGTACTAAAGTAAAACCACCTGTATCTACTAAAATATGGTAACGTGAATTATATTTAAGGCGATATGCGGCTCTAAAGCGGTGTTGAGACACTTTTCAGATATTCAAAGAATCAAATTTAGGCCTCAAAAATTACAACTTTGTTAATTTTTTTTTTAATATTATAAAAAATAAAGATATTCTTTAGTGAATTATGAGAGCCAAAACACGAATGGCACAATTTGGCTCGATACAAACCGCAAAGTTTCCCCAAAATACGCATTTTTTACACGAACATTAGGAGAAAAACCAGTTTTATTCGATTTATATAGAACCAATTTCAATAAAGTTTCCTATTGACGTTCAACGTTTAATTCATTACGGTATTATTTTATGGTAACAGAGGACACAGAATTTCAAATCTAAATATTTATAAAAAGCGTGCCACAAATTTGCGCTCGGCTGGCCCGGGCTACCGCTCCCGGTCACCCGCAACGCGTCTTAGAGAGCACCCGTGTACAACTTCAATCCCATTTCGCCTTAAGAGTTATCGCACAAGTTTAATTTTCACAAACGGACTGCGTCTAAAGCGGGTTACGATTGACAGGAGTGCGTACAACGATGTTCGTTGGAACATATTGTTACTATGAAGCGCCGCATCTAGTGGAACATTCATATTATTATCCCTGTTTGCACTCCTATATTCGTTATACACTTGCTTTGATTCTGTGTCTGATTTGACTCGGCAGTGCAATGTCTGGGTTTTAATTGAAAGCTATTACCTACCTAAAAAGATTTGTCCTGACTGACGGATCTATTTAACGTACAGCCTAAATAGCTGAATCGGATTACAAACTTGAAATTTAGACAGTAAGTTCCTTTTCTGACGTTTAATACGATGGACTGCGGTCGAATGGATTTAAGTATTTGAAAAATCCCGTGGGAACTCTTTGATTTTCCGGGATAAAATATGTCAGTGTCTGGGATGCAAGTTATCTCAACAAAAAGATGATGTATGGAACTTCGTCCATGTAGATTTAAGTTTTTTTTAATTCCGTGGGAACTGTTTAATTTTCCGGGACAAAAGGTAGCCTACGTCCGTCCCCGGAATGCATCTCTGTAACAATTTCAATCAAAACTGGCTAAACAGATGGACTGTGAAAATCTAACAGATAGACAGGCAGACACACTTTCGCATTTATAATACTACTAGCTTATCCCCGCGACTTCTGCCGCGTGGACTACACAAATCTCAAACCCGTATTTTACCCCCTTCGAGATTGAATTTTCAAAAATCCTTTCTTAGCGGATGTCTGCGTCATAATAGCTATCTGCATACCAAATTTCAGCCCGATCCCTCCAATCTGTCAGTTAGCCAGTCAGTCAGTCAGCTTTTCCTTTTTATCTAAATATATAAAAGTGAAATACCACTCACTGACTAATCACGAAATCTCAGAAACTATTAAGCCTACAAACTTAAAATTTGGAAGGTAGGTTCCTTCTAGGACGTAGGTGTCAGCTAAGAAACGGTTTTGAGAACATCCCCCTAGACCCATTCCAACAGAGGGGGTGAAATGGGGGGTGGAAGGTTATATGAAAGTCGTATGTTTTGAAGTTAGAGACGTGAAAATTTACATTTAGGTTAATAGGTTAAATAATAAAAATCTGTATGAGTCAGTTTGGGAAATTCCCCCCGTAAGGGTGGTAAAATAGGGGGGATAAGTTTTTATAGAAAAGTTTTAAATATTGTTATTTTAACTTGAAATTTGAAACGTAGCTTAGGTTCTTTCTAGGGGGTAGGTATCAGATAAGAAAGGATCTAATTAAATCCCTTAGGGGGTGAAAGGGGCTCAAAGGTTGTAAGGTGAGACTGAGTGAGTATTGGTAAGTGAGGGCATGCAGCAGGACAATTTCTGATCTCATGAGAAACCAGAACGCGGACGAAGTCGCGGGCATCTGCTAGTATAGGATAGACTAAGAAAAGATTTTCAGAAATTTCACCGTAGCGAAACCAGGACGAACATCTTGTTGAATACTAAAATAATATTTCAAGTCACTTTTAACTTCAACTAAAACCAAAGTAGAGCAAATAATACCAACAAGCATGATTAATCGTTCGCATAAAGATACATTGACATAAAATACAAATCGAGATATAGATATTTATAACAAGTTTGTGCGGAGTTCAAGAGAAATCTTATCTGATGGGACAAACTTTTGCCAAGACAAATTATATGTAGCAAATAAAGCGGTAAAGTTTTATGATACGCAGGGTTATCAAAAGTGAATCGAGCTATATTTATTATACAAGTGCGTGGGTTGTATGCTTACACAACTGTATTAAATGCCGCTCGTTGCTTCTCATTATCTCGCTACCCCTGTAAATTAAGAACATATTATTACCATGTCGCCCGTCACCCACGTTTATTAACCAAATAATATAGGCATGCTACGCTATTTTACAACTACCCCCAGCCAGCCAGCAAGTTTTTACACCAGTGGCCCTACCGCGGTTGTTTGACAGCTACAATGTCACGATCGCAATCATCTCTGATTGGTTAATGCTCGCTCACTATTGGCTACAATGCATTGTTGCAACAAAAATTGCACAAATTCAGCCAATCAGAACAATTGAGATTGTAATAATGATTGATGCAGGTTTTAGACAATCGCCCTACTGCTTATGCCGCGTGGACTACATAAATTTCAAATCCCTATTTTACCCCCTTATGGGTTGAATTTTCAAAAATCCTTTCTTAGCGGATGTCTGTGTCATAATAGCTATCTATTTGCATGCCAAATTTCAGCCCGATACGTCCAGTAGTTTGAGCTGTGCGTTGATAGATCAGTCAATCAGCTAGTCCGTCAGCTTTTCCTTTTATATATTTAGAAAAAGAAGATCTGCGATTTTAAGTTTACATGAAATGGTAAAAAACAATTTTTAAATCCTATTAAATGAATGCGAATGTCAAAGCTCCATAGGTACCTATTTTATTTAAACTAGTACCTAGCTAGTTCAAAGCGTTGTTTGTAAAGTTCCAACTTGAAGTATCTTTTAAAAATTCTTTTTATATGCGTCAACCTGGGAAAAGTTCCACTTGGTTTCGTTCGTCTGCCCGACACCGTATCGTAACTCCTAAGTAGAAACTACGCGAGTGGTTGCAAAACCCAGGGACGCTTTTAAGATCTTTCCATAATAAATTTCAACTGCAAACTATAGTGTTACGCAGAGTCTTGAGTTATTCCTGATTTTAGTACGTTTTAACTTTTAATATATATTTCTCGTATTAAATAAAATTTGAATAATGAAATAATTCAAGTACTATAAGTTTTGCTATTGCAAATCACATCCTTCTCTTCCAATTGTTTATAGCTACATCACATACTGGATTCAGATGGCGCAAACAGTGGCGTGTAGAAGTCCTCTATAAGAGACCTACGTCCAACAGTGGACGTATATCGGTTGATAACGATGATGATGATGATGATGAAATCACAAGGGAGAATTAGAAACACTATAATATCTCGAATTTTCTGTAGTTATCTATCAAATGTTGACTTATTACCAGCCGAGTTTCGGAAGTGGTGGCTAGGTTCGTACGCATCTCACTCGGCTCTCGCCCTTCATTTTGCCGGCGTACATGGAACCCGATTCTGTGAGCGTAGAGATAAAACGTATGTTCATTTTATTTTCACATTTGTCAGCGTTCGTTTTGTGCCCACTAACATAAATTGGATGTGGAGGGAAACCCCGCAGGTGAATGTAAAATAGCCGGCTTTTCCCAAGATAATACCACCGAAATTTTACGACACCATTATGGGATTTATTGGCCGTGTCACATTTAGAAAGAATATTTCCTTAAATATTTTCATAACACCGCCTTCGCCTATCTCTTTCCAGATATTATTCTTTCGCGGCTTCATCAAACGGTGACTCTACGGAAGCAGATTACGTCTAAAGTTGCGTTCATATAGTATATTTCTAAATAGTTCATGAAGATGAGTTCGTAAAGCTTTTCAACCATTTCTTTAAAATATATTTTCCTGAAATAAAATGTCCTGCACTGCACGTCGTCGCGAACAAATTCGCCAGTTAGTAAACAGCGTCTTTAGTGTCAGTGCACAAACTATGTGCTTACAAATGTACAAGAGGACAAGCGAGTACTGCCAATAACTATTGTCTCGTGCAATAATGGTCGAACCAGGCGTTCAATTAAACGCACCAATTCGGTCACAGATAGCCCGTTAAACGCTACGCATCGGATACTCGCCCGACACCAGCCTCATTTCATTCTAAGCGACTTGTGCAAATAGAAGCCTCCGTGTGGGGAACGGATGGTATACATGCAAAGGGAGAGATAGAACGCTTTTATTACGTCACGATGCGTATTTATTTTTGTTATTGGCTATACCTATGAGGTACACAAAAATATTGTTATTTGATTTCTATTTATCTGCTGTCAAAGTATTCAGTCGTCTACAGAACCCGCCCAAACATAGATTCCTATCTCGGGTATAAAGGACGAAAGACTACTTTTTTTTATACAAATACGATTTAAATGGAGAATAAAAAACTTTGAAAAAGCTTTTTTGGAACAATTCTCATTAAGCTGACGAAACGTTTTTCATTTTAATTTTCTTATTGACAACAAAATCTTCGATTGAATAAAGAAAGCATTCTATCTTGGCCTGACAAGTTGTAGGTCAAATAATTAACTAATGAAAATCGTGCCCCTCAGTTTTACTTCATAAATATTATCCTCATGGCCCGTTACCACGACCTGTCGATAAATTAATGGAAGGGCCGACGTCACCTGAAATTTTATGTTTCCTTTCTTTCTTCGCACTCCTCGCTTATATTTTATTACCAGCGACCTTTTCGCAAGGTGGAACGATAGCTGTCATTTAAGCAATTTCCTTAAAACCTAATCATTGTATCCATATTATTGTTCTTCGGGATATAGAATGGAACGTAAAATCTCAGCAACTTCTAGTAGGTACACTACAATACCATTAGCCCTGGCATTTCTGATAGATATTTAACGGTTTTGTGTGGTTGTAAGCATAAAATATATTTCTTAGCGAAAGAAGTCTTCGGGTTTACGGCAGTACCTACTGCTGCTGTATTCGTATATACTTAAATTAACTTTTTCTTGCAATTTTGCTTTTAGTTTATCTTGAGACAAAATCAGTGCCCTTATTATATGTAAATGTATAGTTTACTTCAAGGGGTATGGAGTCAGATATTGATGCGAATCTCTTGCCGTGGCTATTTTAACCCGGGGTTCGTTTGGTGCCACATAACGGACACCTGTGCAATATGTAGGACGCTAGTTGGAAAAAGTCCCTACACTTTTCGAACCGTAATCTCAGCGGCACACTCGCATCGTAGTAATATTCGCCTAATAAATACTTCCCATTCCGAACATTCACTATGTACCTATTGAAAGTTCGAAAATTGTTATTGGAAATACGGACCTAAATATTTTATGCGTCATGTTATTGCAGGTACCGCATGTTTTGGTACTAAATCTGGTAGTTAACACGCTGTTTTTTTAATACAACCGAATCCTTACCATCTATCACATACATTATTTTATGCAAGTAGCACATGACCCGTTTTTTCAATAAATATTCATTCATGAGGTGCTTGTCCGCCGACAAGGAAGCGACTAGCTGTCGACTATTTTCTCGCTCAAGAAATGTAATATTATTCCGTGTCAATAAAAGATGATCAATGACTGCGCACACTGTCTGCTAGAACCACCCTCTCGCCACTTGTTTGTCGCAGCGACAAGAGCTATCATTAAAAAAAAGTAGAGTAATCGCCCGTCAAACTCGCACACTCGCTCATAGTCCAGTGATACAACTATCCGAACTACGCATTCGCTTCTCGTTGCTCGCCAACTCGCTTGTCGATTTTAGCTCAACTCCTCGCTAATCTTCGATGGTCCTACAAGTGCCAAAGTGTTAATACGATCGTATAAGTGTTTTTATTTTTTATTTCAAAGAGTTCGTAACAGTTAATTAAAGAACTCAAATCAGCAGCATTGTAGATTCTACAAACCCATATAACTTTTAAAAGCTAATCTCCCCGCCAGAAGTTTAGTAGGCGTAAAGTTGGATTCTTCATCAATCTAACCCATAAACTCTCAGAAGCGAAAAGAGAATTATAAAGTTTTATATTACATGATATCGGGTATTGAAGTTGTAAGAATTAAGATTGACTGAATAGGTATTACGAGGATCTAATTCAAAAAGGTTAGGTGCTTTTAAATACGTTAGAATACATTAGTTTTATGAAGTTGTCCTTTTAGATTTGATTAACATCTTCGATCGGCAAAGGGTAGGCATTTGTTTTGCGAATTGAACTTTGTTTATGTCCCCCCTGCACGCAGGTAGAGCTGTGATTACGCCAATCACCTCTCATTGTTCCAGTGAGAGAGCCGCTGAATTACAGCGACACACTAAAACCCGGGCCGATAAATTAACTCCACCGCACTTAAAACAATACACATTTATTTCGGCAATTTTAGGTTTAAATGTAGTTGGTATCTTTATAAATCTAATCCATCTGGACTTTTACATACAAATAATTGGACTGACAAGCTATATGTAACGCTTAAGCGTTCTACCTAAGCGTTCAATAGAGAGCCTAAATTATACGCATTACAACCGCTAACACTATTATTAACATAACCAGACCTAGGATTGATTATATAATATTAGCATATTATTAATTTCAAAGGTACGTCGATAACTTCATAGTATTGCAGTATTTATGTAACTACAACCTAAATTTAATAAATTAAGTGTTATATCATCATGATCAACCCATTGCCGGCCCACTACTGAGCACAGGTCTCCTTTTGGAATGAGAAGGGTGTAGGCTATAGTCCGCCGCGTTGGCCAAGTGCGGATTGGTAGTCAAAGTCAAATTTATTCAAACTTGGTACCATTGTACACTTTTTGATTTTCAATTGTTGACCTTCTAAGATAATCATGCAATGGTGATAATAATTTTTGTAAAATTAAAACTAAAACAACGAACGGGTTCCAAACGCGCCCAAGTCTGAGAAGGGCCCACAAACTCAGTTTTCAGGTAGACTTTACATACTCTCTACTCTCCGGCATGGAGGTTTCCTCACGATGGTTTTCGTCACCGTTAAAGCAAGTGATTATTTAATTTCTTAAAACGCATATTTAACTTTGAAAGTTAGAGGTGCATGTCCGAAGGTGGCGGACGTCTTAACCTGTATGTTATCACGGCTGTTTACAGTGTTATTATTATACGTTCTTCCAAAAGTGAATTTGGTCAGGAAATTAAATTCTAGATGATAAAGATTTGAAAGAAGTCGCAAATGTGATGTGAACCACAGAGACGGGCGCAGTGCGGGCGTACACGGCGCTAAATCTCGCTGAGTACATTACCGTTTTCCAATATCTAAAGCAAAGCGCTCGCTGCGGCCCCGCTCCTAGAATAACAAAGAACTGCGTGGTTGAGATATTGGAGCACTAATGGACTGCGGTATTTATGAAACGACCTACTTTATCAAACAGTTCTTCTATCTTTATTTGTTAGTAAGAACCTCGGGATGACGATAAATAATACCAACTCTATCTCGGATCTAGTGTGAGCGTAAACTAAGAGGCTAATCCTCCCATTCGAGCTTAATTGTAACAAATAGCTTATTTGAGCAATCCGCGCCTCTGCTAACTCTTCTACATTGATTAGGAAAAATAATTTTGCTATCTCTTTAAGGTTATCTGGAATGATTTCATCAATTTATAATTCCATCTTGTGTCTATTAATAAAATCATATTAAACTCTTTAATATTAATGATAGATATACCAAATAGAAAGATTGTGCAACAAAGAAATCACATTTAAAAGTACCCACTGTCATTTGTATATAAAAATGTAATTAAATAAATAAAGTAAACCTTCAAAAATAAACATTAAGAATAATTAAGAAACTACATAAATTAAAACTAAACATAAGCTACTAGTAAGTTAATAGGTACAATATGTATTTTAAGACGTACGAGCGCTAAAAAAATTACTACTTCAGCATAATGCTGCAGTGTTTGACTGCCGCGGCACTGATTTTCAGGCCAAAACCTTTAGAGAAGGAAAATTTTCTGTGAAGCAATAGGCTACTTGACAATTTTTTTAAGTTGGTCTTAAATGGTTAATATTTGTCCTATTATATCAAAAAAATTAACACTATATTTTTTTGCGCCCTAAAAACCGTAAAACTTTAATTTAAAAAAATATTTTTCTTAGACAGGTGAAAACACTGTCGGCCATGTTTGGCCGATAGATTATCTGTGCTCTGACGTCATGCATTTGTAAACAACAGCATAACCACAGAGTACATTATATATACTGAGCATAACCTACCAAAGTTTAATAAACATGACTTCTATACTAGTTTACATGAAAAATATAGTAATTATCGTTATTGTATCATCCAAGAATGTAAAAAACGCATCGATAAAGACCACAGGAAAGTTGTGGATTAGAGTGCCCAGTGAAATAAATATACGTAACACGCAAAGACTTGCTTAAAGGGATCCTATATGACTAACGACTTCAACCCAAATTTATTTTTGCAAAGATCACTTTGTTGTAAGTCTTACTTAATAACTTATTCAATTTATAAAGAGAAAACGATATTTTTTTACGTTTACTATGAGTTTTTAGAAATATATAAAACTAGCTTATGCTCGTGACTTCGCCCGCGTGGACTTCATAAATTTCAAACCTCCATTTAACCCACTCAGGGGTGGAATTTCAAAAAATCCTTTCCTAGTGGATACCTTCTCTTTACCTACAAAGAACACACTCACCAAATTTCATGTATCTAGGACCAGCTGTTTAGATGTTTAGGCTGTGCGTTGATATATAAGTTAGTCAGGACTCTAAATTTTATATATATGGATACTACGTTAGTCCCCGCGTGACATAGGAATGACATTTCTTTGTTTACATATTTAATGACGTCACATCATGGCTGACAGCGTTTTCTGCGTTTCAAATAAAAATAAAAATTGTATTTTTTTAAATTGGATTTATATATCCATCCTGCGTTTTTAATAATTGTTATTGATATATTTCGTTGTTTTAAGCAAAATACTATAATAAATAATCATTTATTGGACGAAATTAGATATGAGTCAAGTAGCCTATTAAATGTAGCAGTGTTTATTTAATTTGTTCGAAATACGCTATACATGTGATGCTAAGTGCGGGGGTTTAATTCCGCACAATCAATCAAGGCGGCTGATGAGGGTGCACTCACCCGGCTAGTGTGGAGCCCGCACTACTTAACTCGTTGAGCCAATCGATAATTGCTATCGATATGGATTGGCAAATTAATTCACTTACTTAATAACTTGCACGCTGAATCCCAACGTCCGGGAAATATTTTATCTTGCACCGGATTTCCATAAATTTAAAATTACCCCTCACCATTCCTATTTGGCAAACTTCCACGATGACAAAATGGATTTATTTTTGTTCCGCCAAATTATAGACTTTCATTAATGCAACAATCAATGTATCTCCAGTTTTTTATATCAATTTTCACAGTAATGCAGATGAAAGCTCTAAAATCTCACTTTTATTTTATTACAAGTTAGCCCTTGACTGCAGTCTCACCTAGTGGTAAGTGACGAGGCAGATTGAGATGACAGTGGGTAAGTTGGTATGGCAGATTAATTAAACCTTATCGATCATTGTATTCGTTTTACGTTTGTTTTGTTGTATACATTTTATTACCATCTACATAATATATACATCAGTAGCCTTGTTATAAATGCGAAAGTGTGTTTGTTTGTTGGTTTGTCCTTTAATCACGTCGCAACGCTGCAACGGATTGTCGTGATTTTTGCATGGGTATAAATAAAGACCTGGAGAGTGACATAGGCTACTTTTTATCCCGGAAAATCAAAGAGTTCCCATCGGATTTAAACAACCTAGTTCCGCGCGAATGAAGTCGCGGACATCAGCTAGTTCTATATAAATAAATAAAAGTACGAACTGACTAACTGACATATCAACGAACAACTCAAACCGCTGGGTCTTGAAACTTGAGGTTTTGTATACCTATGTGTTCTTTATAGCGTAGAACCCTACTAAGAAAGAATTTTCAGAAATATCTCCCAAGCAAAGCTTGACCGGATAGCTAGTCGATCTTTAAATATGGCGTACAATAATGAGTATCCTAAATATTTTATGTGTTAATGTCTATACGTGGGTAGGCTTCAAAAGAATTGAGGATTCGATTGGGGTCCGATCGCTCCGGGTCATATGGGGAGGCGCTCGTGTGTAATGTTTCGTGTTCAAATGAGAGTTACATGTAAATGTATGATATTTCGCACGACGCAGGGTGGATTGTGGCGGGTAGCCTGTAGCTTGTAGCCTCCATCATAAGTCAGCGCATACTGCAATGGTGCGGTGCTCCGTGACGCCGGGCTATATGGCCCGTGAATAATCCTTCCCCCCATAATACTAGATGTAATGGTTTGGAATTAAACAATTAGTTGTTTTCTTTCTGCCTCGTCAATAATTGACCTCCGACTCAATGATCGATTTTTTCCTTTTTTCTATGTTGACCAGCAATCAACCTGTACTGTGGTAAAGCGATAGCTTTTATATCCTCTTCTGTTGTACATGTAACTGAACTGTATATGTAGGATTGTGTGTATAGGTATATACGAGTTAGTATGAGTACATACTATTATAGTGTGTATTTCCAAACGGATATAAGCGAATACTATTTGTTTTATGTCTTTCCTCCCCTATGTTTTTCTGAAGATATGGATGTGTTAAGGACCGCGGCTTAGGACCATACATCTCAAACTTAAGCCTAAAATTAAGATAACCTGGTGAAAGACGGTCACTCAAGATATTAAATAAGGTACACAATAACATGGCACGTAAATCACGTCTTGAGTCGATAATTGTTTTTTTTTAATGAAAATATTACAATAAAAGTTAAAGCTAGCCTTATCTAATTACTATACAAATCATGCCCGCGTGGAATGGTGCCAAGAACTGGCTGCATTTCCGCGCGATAATTGATTGAAGGAGATAAACCAATTGCACACATTTAACAACCGGTCAAGTTTATTCAGATAGTCCTCGATCCGGTCCGAGTAACAAGTGTCATCATGGTCAATAATAAGTAGAAGCATCAAGTTAAGCAAGTGCAACTTTGCTTTAATTGGCAGAAAGTTTTTTAAGTGCATCATGGAATGTAGCGTGCCGAAGAATTTGCGCGATACTTCGTTGACCTGGTTGCAAAAGCTATAGGAATTGTCAATATTACTATGGCTTAGATTGCTTTTGTACAGGTAGATTATGAAAACTTAATTTATGTTAAGTGTTGATTTTATAAGCTCTGACTTTAGAAAGGTTTTATAAATAAACCATGATAAAATATGTTTTGAAATTAAAGACTTTCAGAGGGTACATTAAACGGCATATAACGTTTTTTAGGGTTCCGTAACTCTAAAGGAAAAAAGGAACCTTTATAGGACCACTTTGTTGTCTGTCTGTCTGTCTGTCTGATGAAATTTAGTAGGTATGTAGGTCTTATAGCACAAGTAGAGGAATAAATCCGAAAATTGTGAATTTGTGTTACATCACAAAAAAAATGTGTTCATGAACAAATAATTAGTATTTTCAATTTTAAAAGTTATATAACTACATCAAGTGGGGTATTATGTGAAGGGGCATATTACCGATATTACATATATTACCTGCATATTCTAATATGTAGTTATTTATGCAACTGTTGTATAATAAGGGGTAGTAAAACATGAATGTGGGTTAATACACTGTTGACTGACTGTTGACCGACGGACTGACTGACTGACTGACGGACTGACTAACTGAATAACCAAACTGACTGACTGAATGGCCTAACTAACTGACGGATACCCTAACGAATGTGGCTGTCTGTAAACCCTTTGCGCAGAAGGGATAAAAAAAGGAGTGTTATAATGAAATTCAGTACAACATTATATCACCCGTTTGGATGATTATAATGGTTATTAGAACATTGGGTGTTTTAATGTTGGCAATAAGCTAACTGTTTCAGAATCTTTTATAGAGGATTTAATGCATGGGTGTAGATAAAACAGATTTTATTTATTTTTATCTATCTATATATATATAAAATTCAAAGTCCTGACTGACTGACTGACATAGATATCAACGCACAGCCTAAACCGCTGGTCCTAAAGACATGAAATTTGGAGGGTATATTCTTTGTGAAGAGTAAGTATCCACTAAGAAAGGATTTTTCGAAATTCCACCCCTATGTAGGTTAAATGGGGGATGGAAGTTTGTATGAAAGTCGGTCATTTTTCAAGTTATTTACATGAAAATTAGTATTTGGGTTTTCGGTCACAAATGAAGAAATACGTGTTTCAGAATTTTTGGAAAATTCGCCCATAAGGGTGGTAAAATAGGGGATGTAAGTTTGTATGGGAAAGTTTTAATTATTCATATTATAATTGACTTAAAATTTGGAAAGTAGGTTTTTTCTTGAGGTTAGGTGTCAGCTCAGAAACGACTATGAGAAAATTCCCCCCCTAAAGGAGTGAAATGGGGGTTGGAGGGTTATATGTGTTATTCGGTGCTGTTCAGAGTGCGTGTCCTGATGTTATAATGTTTGTTTCTGGAAAAAAATGCCATTTGTTTCCTGTAGGCCACGCGGGCGAAGCCGCGGGCAGTAGCTAGTTCATAATAGTTTTTGATTTATCGTGCAAAAATTTCGAAAAAATACACGAGGACGGAAAACTCGGTGCGCGAGTCTGACTCGCACTTGGCTTGTTTTTTATAATTTTATTTTCATGAATATTGTGCTTAGTTTGTTGAGTCTCGATTAAAGAAATACGCATAGATTTGCTTCGTTGTCTGTGTGTCTGTCAAGACCCGTCAAGGTTGACCTAGAAATGAAATTTGGCAGGAAGCTATGTCTAGCATAAGTCAAGGGGAAAATCCGAAACTGTGAATTTGTTACATCACAAAAAATTAAAAAGTGTTATTTGTTGTACGCTGGTACAGAACCTTTCGTGTGCGAGTCCGACTCGCACTTGACCGGTTTTTTCAATAAGGTCAAAATTATTGGTGTCTGTTATAAGTTTCTTAATCTGTTTGTCTCGATGTTTTGTCTGTTAGAATTTGCGATACACGACCACGACGCGCGACGGCAACACGCGACATTACTGCCGCGTAATTGTAAGTCGCGTCCCGGTCGCCCACCTCAAATGTTCTTCATATATTTCTATACAAAATAATTCACATAAAATGTTGCATATAGCGCGTCGCGGTCGCGTAGCATAATAAATACCTACTACCTTTACGATGATTTATGACTAGTTTTTGCTAAACACTAATTCTTTTTATTTAGCTTATGTAACAGCTAGGCAAATATTCTAACTAGGTATTTAGTCATAAACTATAATCTGTTCGATGTCATATAATACAGTGCGTATGTACTTATGGACTAAGAGCCAGCGCGTGCCAGATCTTCGTCATTTTATAAAAGCTGAAAGTACGTAAGACAGTAGTAAGCTGCGTATTGTGCCCACCAAAAGGAGGAACGATCAGCGACTATGAAGTTTAGATCATGGTGGCTTCGGTAATAAAGGTGTAAAAAATCTTACGTCAAAGTATAAAGTCAATTTTTTATATATTTTTCAGAATAGTATTAGAAATTACGTCACGCATTGCCAGACACATACTATCGTGGCAAACCCCTGCAAGACACCTTCAAACTTCAAGGGCGTCTGGCAGGGAGTGGCTACGACACTAGTGTCTCGCAATGCCTGACGTGATTTCTTATACTATTCCAAAGAAAATATAATACAATTGACTTTATAAAAATATTCATAAAAATAAAAATTGAGAAAAACTTTCAGCTTTTATAAAATAACGAAGGTCTGGCACACGCTAGTTCTCTCTCTATTACTCTTTGTCCGTTACTCACATTTTGGGTTAAATATTGTATAACGGTTTAGTATTTGAGTGTCTAATAAGTTTACAAAATTAAGTTTCATAAATATTAAACTAGCTAGGTCTAGGTATAATTCGCCTTTGAACATTAAATTACCTTCGTTCGAAAAGTTCGTTACATATATAAATTTTATAACATCGTAAAGGTGGTGATTGAGAGTCGAAACGTTATGGCTTTAATTTAAAATTTCTAGACGAGTATGCTATATGCCGCCCGGGTGTTATAATATTCGTAAGGTGAGTGCTACACGTACGTGTCGTCGCTCGGGGTGGGGCTGCAGCTCATGTGCACCTGCGCATATTGCCATGTAAATCAAATTTCTTATTTCTTCGCAACACTTATTTTTGCCTAGGATGTTAGCTCAGAGCTGTCGCATCTTTTATATCGCTTGCCATCGTTTAAAACGGTTTATGTTAATGTAAACCATCATTCAACAACTTAAGCAGCGCTAAATAAGTTTTATTATATTAGCGTATTTCCAGGTACTATGCTTTCTTAGATGTTTTATTAGTACTACCAATATTTTAATGGTTACGCAGCTTAACGACCTGTTCAAAAGAAAAAAATCAAATGTAAATAACTTTCCTAAATTGAGCGGATATTTTAGTAATGTGCTTATACTATGGCAATATTTTAGTGAAAATAGCAAAAGTCGAAGCATTACGAAAAATTAAGTTTATAAATTTTATAAAATTAAACTGCACATTTAAAATCTATGTTGCCTGTTTTGACTAAAGCATTTGGCAACGAAAGGTACAGGAAACTTTGGCGCAAGTCCGCATTTGGCTCATATTGAACCTGTAATCTAAGTCAAAGTCAAAGTCAAAGTCAAATGATTTATTCAAAATAGGTAATAAATTACTCGTATTGATAGTCTGGTATGGTGTTACATTTGTAAGATATAGTGGTGATAATTATTACGCAAACTTAAAACTAAAGCTACGAGGGTTCCAAACGCGCCCAGGTCTGAGAAGAGCCCACAACAAACTCAGCCGGGTATTCTTTTTATTATCACCACTTTACAAAATTATTGAAACTTATTAGAGCTATCACAAAGTCGTTAGATAATTTTATACGAGTACCTACATACTCGTACACATTCTGAAGGCCAATGCTCTAGAAATTAACGTGATGTACTGTACTCCTACCTATATGGGAAATACCACATAGTTAGTCGGTACTTCTAATGTGATTTTTTAATTTTCTGAAGTTACAGCATACCGTCGTTGCTATTTCAGTAATGAATCAATTTTTGGGTAGAAATATCGCTGCTTCTTTTTAAATTACTTGCCCATGTTATGTGCATTATATAGGTCGGTATTGGTGACCTGATTAGTTGGTACAAGAGTATTCCATGCTATTAAATAATTAGCAGCGGTGTGTAAAGCGCATAACTGCAGTGATGGCATGAATTACATTTGTAATAGTCATTTATATGCTGATAGGATTCGAATTAAATGCCACTCTGAGTAAGCGAAATTGGTCTGACACTGCGGTGTAGACATCTATTGCAATTTTCATGGCAAGGGAAATGTATATTTCGATACTTTCATACCATAGGTAATGAAGTTAATAAGAATATAATCAAAATTAAAAGTGTAAATTCGTTAATCAGAACAGACAAATAGGTTTTGTGCACGAACCTAAAATGTATTTAAGATGCCAAAAAAAAGAGAGTAGGTGGTGAAAATACTATAACAAATAGGGGGTAATATACGAAAAACGCAAACACAATTTTCATTTTAAATGATACTGGAGTAGGAAAATCACTCATCTTACGGTATCTTGCAAATTAATTGTAGAATGACAGAGCACAACGCCCGCTCTCTTAATGCACGCTCACAAAGCGAAACGGCTTGGGCGGCACCGTAGTGGCACGTAGCGGTTGTGATTATCATAATGACGGGGTGGCCGCGCTTTTTGCGCCGTTCCTTCTACTACGGAACTCGACACAATTTTGGATTTTGCAGTTTCTGTGCAGCGAGAAACGCATCACAGCTGAGCTCTTCGCTCGTCTTACGAGGCTCGCCTTAACTGCTCTGAGACGCTTATAAATTATGCAAGTCTCCATAATCCACGCCCTAAATGCCGTCTCCGCCGCCTCAATTATTCATTCGGGTGGTTTGATGTTTTAGAAAATTGTCCCGATACTGAAGATGGGTGACGCTGTATAATTCAGAGCTGTAATGTGCTCTACGCAGCTGGCACCAGAGCCTGTGGTTTCGTAAGCTCCTCATCATGCTATCGCGTACGCCATACGTAATAGTGACCTACATTAATGCTCCTACGAGTAGGTAACTTAGGACGAAGAGGCAATATTATAATATTTTCTAAAAGATTCATTGTGATAACAGCAAAATAAAACAAAAAAATTACATATTAGCAGTAAATATGTAATTAAATTGGTGCAAATAAAACATAGTTTCTGATACTTATACTCGTATATCTCTACAGGATTCCGAAGGAGATACACCACTGCACGACGCAATTTCGAAGAAACGCGACGACATATTGACTTTGCTGTTGGACCATGGAGCTGACATGACGCTCACAAACAACAATGGATTCAATGCTCTGCACCACGCCGCACTCCGAGGCAATCCAAGGTAAATTTTCAAGAATTTATTCAAAATATTGCACGGAGTAATATAAAATATTTTCCTTGGAATATTTCTTGGTTATAGTTGTCTCAAAGGAAATGTATTTTTTCCTTGTCATTCTAACTTTATGCCTAAGGTACTTACTGTGCTTTATGACTCGTAAAAATAAGTTACCCGAAGTAAACAAAACCAAACAAGCGCTGAAATTCTTTCCGTTAAAAGTGTATACTGTAGTGTTCTAAGCTTCTAAGAAACACATATTTAGGACGTACGTAGGACCTTTATTCTTGGACTAGCCGTGTGCCCGATGGGATTTCCCATCGCCAACATCTCGGGAACCATCCAACTTTTTTCAGTATACGAGCTAAGATTTTTGAAAATACACCTTTTAAGAGATTTACATAGGAGACGAATGTTTGTCATTTTTGTTTTTGAAGTTAGAAATATGGAAATTGGTGCTTACGATTTTTTTTATAAATAAAAGTTAATTATATAAGCTTGTACTAAAAACGCTGATACAACAGACTTTTATTTATAAACAAGCCAAAAGACCAAATTCCACATTTCCAACTTAAAAAACGACGTAATTGCTACACAAACTTTCGTTCCTAATTTTACCACCTTAGAGGGTATGAATATTCAAAGATCTTTTCTTAGAGCTGTGCAAGATTTCATGTTTCTAGACCTATTGCTGCCCGTTTTTAACCGACTTCAAAAAAAGAAGGAGGTTCTCAATTCGTCGGAATCTTTTTTTTTTTTTTTGCATTGTTGTTCAGTATTCGCAAGCGTTAGAATTTTACAAAGTAGATTTTAAAGTAAACAACGTCGCTTGTTGTCCGTCATTATCCCTAGGAAAATGGGTAGTTATGAGCGAGCCTGCCGCATAATAAACTGCTACGCGCCTAATGTCGCGGTCGGGAGCTCTCGTGTGACGTCTTTATTACTCCCTGCCACATGCGAATGTACACGTTACCCACGCAATATATTTACATTATCTCGACGATACACATTTTTTTACTTTTTAAAGTTATCCTGCTTTGAAAATCAGCCAAATTAAAATTAAAATAGAGTCAATTTTAAACATGAGACCGTATTACTGCTAAAAGATTTAAAAGAATTAGAGATAGACCATCACAGATAGCATGTGAAAAATCACGCGAAAAGTCTTTTCATATGTAATATTTGCTATCTTACTTATGTCTCTGAAAGTTTGATTGCTTAAATTAGATTTGCCGTGCGCATGTCATCGGCCCGAGCTAAAGTGCGCGCGAGCGAGAACACTTACATCGCAGCGTGTTAGAAAGAGGAATACATCTAGTTCAATTAATGTAGCAAACAATCGTTTGCTGCAATTCAGGAAAAGCGAATTTTCGTGAAACCAATCTGCGAAACATGAGTGCTTATGGATCTTGATTATTATTCCTAGTGAAATTAATATAGCAAAGTAAAATCAATGTGAAGAAGAAAATAATTTCACCAAATGAAAATGATTTGAAATTAGCAAATGAATTAAAATCGCATCGCGAAAAAGTCTTAAGATCATGGGATCTGCAATACAAAATACGAAACTTAATTTATCTACATCACACATTTTCATATAGAAAGGACGATTCACGAACCAGTTTATATAAAACATTCAAGTTCAGGGTGAGTACTATAAAAAGTAATCGCCGTCATAAAAACCGGTTTAATTCTATTAAATCCCAGTAAAACCGTCGTTATCGCCGTCTAAATCGGCGCCACGTGTAAATCGCATACAAATAAGCCTTTTCTAATTTATTTTTATGTTACGCTTAGTAGGTATACATTGCAGTATAAGTGATGATCGGATTAAATATATACGTAATGGATAGCAACCGTCCCGGTTTTAATATAAAAGGAACCTGAACGTATTTTATGAATCAGTGAACAAAAGTTACGTAGAATAATGAATCTCTGCTGGAGAGTCGTGCGTAAAGCGGTTTATTTGTGAAGGGTCCAAGCAGGCACCCGAGCAGTGGAGGCTTGCTAGAAATTATTCCAGTCACGTGACGAGTCCTAGGGAAATAATACGAAATGCGTCTACGTGACCTGTTCATTATATTATGATAGACCGAAGTCGCGGTCACCTCTGTTCTGAGCGATCTTTGGTTTCTTTATGATCCCGAATAGTTTTGAATTGCAATAATCGACATGATTTGTGCGGCTTTGTCTGACTAAAATAATATGTATAGTACGTGACAGATCCAGATGGCAGTAGGGATGGGGACGCCCGCACAGCACGCGGGTGACGTGCTGGACTGCGGGGCGTCCCCCCGCCTCATGCCCCGATTGGCATTTCGGCCTGTCGCGTACAATAGGTACTTGTAAACTTTGATGCCACTATACACACATAATAAGGAACTCAGTACTGAAAATTGTTTCTGCAAATAAAGATTTTAATTTAAGGCAAAAAAGACATTAAGGTGACGCAGGACGCTCGACCGAAATTGGCAGCGCACGTGGGTAACATGTTTGCTTTTCACTTGACATTGTATGAGAAAATTGAGAGGCACGATGATTTTCACCAAAATCAAGCGCGCGAAAAGGGTTCAGGAAAAGTATTTTTGAGAAAAAACTACTGAATTTATGTTTGCAAAGTAAAATTATTTCAACTAATGAATAAATAAACTACGTCTAATGATAAATTGTTTTAGAATTTTCATATCCCTAATCTTATTTATTTACGCCCAAAGTTGTCATTAATATAGGAATCTTTTGAGCCTCGTAACTTTTAAATCAATATTTTTTCAATGTTTTATATATCAATAAACCTAGATAATGACGAGATAAATCGATATAAATCTTAGTTTTGTGCGTACAATATCGAATATTGTTGTAATTTCCCTCCTACGTTTGTATGAAGAAAGCACCGAACTGAGTCCCCTTAAGTCTACCGTCTGACGCAGAGATGGCAAGAGTTGACGTGTTGTTGACGTCGTAGGTCTATTTTTCCTTTTGTATCTCTCTCTTTCTCTCGTCGTATTTCTCATTGCTGAGGGTCATAACCCCGTTCCATTAATCGCTTAATGGTAGGAGTTTTTTAGCATGAAAATTCCTTCTTCCCTCTTATACTTTTTGATAAATAAACTCCTGAATTGATGCGACGTTAATGGCGACGTAAGCCCGAATCCTAATCTCCCCTTTGAACAAAAGAAAGCACTAAGACTTATAGAACGCTAAAAAGTTTTTTAAGATTGTTGTTTAATGGTAATCGAATAGAAGATTGTCGTAAAACGTTCCCGATTTAATCGCAAAATGAGAAGTCGCTCGCGACTTTTCCCATTCGACAAAAACGTTCGCTTCCCCTGAGATGTAAAATCGTTTTATTTTACTACTTCCGCCAGTATATCGTTATATCAGAGGTATCCATCTTCTTCGGTTTACGGAATTCTTAATAAAAATCAGAACGAAAAATTCAGCATCTTGAATATTTATTACCGAGAAGCTTCGGTTAAAACTTTTTTAGTGTCTCCATTTCACTGACAGATAAGAAAATTAAGTCTTTTTTATACAAGTAGAAACTTATAATTCGTAATTATTTTTTTAATATTTCGCGAAACAGAAAGTAAGATTCAGAATTTCGCATATTAAGAGGATATAAATTAAACTTTACTTTTATCTTCGAGTATCTATTCGATCTTTCGATATCCTCAGATAGACGTATAATCACTATAATCACATCGGTGTGTGGAATCCGCCCGGCATGCAGAGCGGAGGCAACTACGCCGCTGTGTCATTACGTCTGATTAGAAACAGTTATCTCGTGCGGTTATCGTTACAGCCGCCCTAACGAGCCCTTGTAAAACTTCTACAGTAATTTTGTCATATATAACCGGGACTTGATAAGCTTCCGGTTGATCATTTGTGAGAATTATACATTCATTCCCAACCGTACTAAAATGACATTGTTAAATTCTGATGAGCGTTCAAGATACGAGTAGCAGTTTTGGCACGTGAATGTATTAATAAATGGCAATCTCCTTGGCACATTCGAATCTAGATGCTTCTGGGAGACGATTTAGCTTTGTTTTAAGAACAGGAAGATGTTTCGATTTGTAAATATTTGTCGGATTGTCGTGATTAATTTGTCGCAGAATCGTGGGTAGCTCGAGCAGCTGTGTCTGTGCGGTTCTGTTCGATAAGACGAGTATTCGCGCCCAGCATTAATCGTGAGCTTAAATATTTCAACGCGTCGTAACATTGATTTATTCGGGGCGTAATCTCAGCTCGCGGCTTGTTTGTTCTTCGGCTCGAGACGTATAGGCAAGATTAGGAAGCGCCCTCGATTCTAGCATCCCGCTCAAATAATTTACTTTACCGATATCATCCTTTTTGGCCCTTTATTAATTAGTTCCGTTTTATCTCAGCAATCATCTGATGCTATTCGATTCGAACACTTATTTTACTATCTGTATTGCCGTATAAATTGCCAGACATCCCGTCCCTACTATAGCTATGGCTCAGTATGGAATGAACACAGCATTCAGATGAGATTTATATGGTCATTGTGCCGCGTTAATTGCAGCGAATGGAGCAAAGTGCGATGGTATCGTACTATCCGAACGAGAATTGTAATCCCCAACTGCTTCGGTGGAGGCCATATGATACGAATTACTGCCCTAGTATACACCCCCACCCCTATGTTTTGGCATATTATTTCAAAATTTATGTATAATATCTGTATCAACCGTATATGTTTTATAATATGTTTTTCGTCTGAATGATTTAGTCGGTTCTAAATATTTTTTAATCATATCAAAAATTATAGAACCGGCATGATTCGTAGCTCTTTTCCGTAGCTCGCATCGTATACGTAGCTCCGTATCTTTTGAATGGTATCTGAAAGTTTAGGTAATAACTTTAACAAATAAATAAATGTAATTGTTTTTTTTATAAAGATAAAAATAAGTTTTATTTTATTTTTGTGCGAGATTTGCGCTCATAATAACAGAACGATTTGCTTTCTTCCATGACCCAGAAATTAAGACCAGATGGTAAAAAATATGAAGCGGCAATAAAAGTGAAAACAGCCTTTTAGGGCAACCAGGGTGAGCAAAAGATCACAGATAAAGCAAGAGAAGGATAAAACGACGAAAAAACTCTACTCTTCCGATAGATATTATTTTAAGTGGACCCTTTGGTTTGGTCAAAAGGTTTTCTGACCATCGTTGGCTTATATCTCAGTTTGGCAGATTTATGATATTCGAGCGTCCGCGTCGTTTTAGAGGAGCGAGGCCGACTCGAACTAGGAAGGACGGCGCGGGCGCGGTGGCTGGCTAGGGTGGTCGCGGGAGGCTCTGTTATTGTACGACGTTTGATTTACGCACGTACCGATATCACCCTTTTGTTTGGCCGAATACAGAACTCTTTGCCAGTTCCGCTGTTCTCTCTTTGATGTTTAATACCTTTGTGCTCGTATTTTTAGGTATAATTGTAATTATTTCAATTGAGTAGTCGTCTGTGTGTCGTTGTGTAGTAGTTAATTCTATCTCGGTCTTGTTAGAAAACTAAATTATAAAATATAGCTGAGTGTAGAATTTGTATGAGTTAAATGGTGTGATGGTAACAATTGGACATATAAAGTATTGGTTTTGGTTGTAGCAGTGCTGGCGGCGCGTCGTTACCCACAATTAGCGGCCTCACACACGCGGATTATCCGCGCCCGCTCCGCCGCCCGCGCGTCGCACACGAGTGCACTGCGGATTCAGCGAATAAATTCATTTGTACGCAAATTGTATCGGCGCTTGCAATTAAAACTTTGTTAGCGCATGAGCAAAGATAAATAACGCTAATACATTCTGCTTATTGCGGGAAAGTTGGCGGATACAGAGGATATATTAACGTTGTTCCTAATTTGTTTGGACAGTAGTTTAGGATTAACAGTGTCGTCCCCTCAACTTTCAAACTTTAATACGTTTGCCCTACAAAAACCATTTCAGACCCTTTATCTAATTAATATTTAAATGTCATAATTCAAACTGACGGCTTTCCAATTGTTTAAAGCTTCCTAATTTTAATACCAGTAAGAGGTTTTCGACTTTGATTAAGTAACTTGTAATGCGTAAGTTTTGAAAAAGGATTCGCCATATAAATTTGCTCTATGTGCCAAAAGTACGGTTTACCCTTAGATAAAATGACTATAATAGTACTTTTGATATCACAGTTGACACATAGAGCAATTACGGCGAGTCCTTTCTCAAAATTTATGTACCACACTTAATTTGTTTTTATGTAATTTTATCTTAACAATATAAATGGTGTTCAAAATTGACTTCATCAGATTAGAGAATTGCACCATTAATGCAATCTAATTCAGTTCGATTCTGCGGTTTCAAACGGACGCTAACTTGGAAATTGATTTCAATAGTTTGTAGAAGTGAGCAAGCTCAGCATTTCTGTCGCCGTCATGCTACGTTGCACTTGTTAATTCTTACCCAGGATGACATATAGAAATTGGTTTTCATTTCTATATGATACATATTTGTTTTACATATCTACCTATCACAATTAATTTGCGTACAATTTCCTTTGAAAGTCAACACATGATGTTTATGGAAAGTTAAACATACAAATAAACACTGTAAGAGTCTTTTCACGGAGTATTGAAAAAATAATCGAGATCATTTTCATTGGTCGATAGCTAGGTCGATACAAAGCGTGCGAGGACTCGCCGCAAAGGCCAGTTGGGCAAAATTGTATGCTTTTTACAAATCTCCCTCATTAAAAACGCGTTCTCTATCGTTCAATAAATATCCCCATTCCCCATGTGTGAGCCTTATGGCATGCGTTTTAGTTCTTGCCCGCACCCCAAATGAGTTTCGGATCGACCAATGAAATGAACCTTAATTTCTGTTCGATTAGGTTCTATTTTGATTGCATACCATAAATATTAATCAGCTTAAGTTAACCACATTATACATTTATTACGAAAACACAATAATAGCTTCCAGTTCTCGCATAAACTTTGAATAAAACTACGGCATAAAACTGAAACGTTAACGAACTATAAATAAATAATGGCTGAATTGGCTGATATTTCGTTCTGGGTCATAACCTCGCAATTATTGTTGACAATGATTGTAACTCAATCTTTGAAGAAGACTCGTAGCCATTTAAACGTAGCCTGCAGATGTCCGTATTCTTAAAGTGGATTAAATGGGGCTGTAAGTTATCATCAACAGCCATAAAATACAGACTGTTGAGTTAGACTACGATTTACGAATCGAGAATATCGTATTTTCGCAACACTGGAACTGTGATATAAATTACGAAGCTCCTTGTAAGTGCATTGCTGCAATCTAAGTTTGCTGTTGTTTGTTTTGTCCAATTACTTATTATTTAGTATTACTAAGTAAATCTCTATATATAAAAATGAATCGCTGAATGTGTTGCTGATCGCAAATCTCGTTCGCTAATTCTTTTTTCATAATATTCCTTGAAGTACGGGGATGGTTCTTACGGAGAGAAAAATTTAAAAATGTCCTGAAAAAGAATCGACTGTTAGGCGGTACGAAGTTCGCCAGGGCAGCTAGTTTTGAATAAATTTATATTATTTGAATTGTTAAGATGAACAATTTCTTGCCTTTTTTTTCTTTTCTTTATTTCAATATGGTAGGTATAGCCTATGTCAAAAATAAATTATTTCCAAAAAACGTAACATCCACGTTCTTTGGTAGTTTTAAGTGTAATAACCATTTTATATTGTCGAATAAACTAAAAGAGCACGTCAAATCATTGTGCCGCTACATGCCAGTATTTCATAGAAGCTTGCACACTAAGCGCGTGCTTTAA
Source organism: Maniola hyperantus (assembly GCF_902806685.2). NCBI lineage: Eukaryota > Metazoa > Arthropoda > Insecta > Lepidoptera > Nymphalidae > Maniola > Maniola hyperantus. The sequence goes on along the minus strand of NC_048536.1, from coordinate 11,633,042 downwards.
AAGTTTGATAAAAAGATACTGATTTGAATAGTTGTCAAATACCAGATTAACAATATAAGATGTTTTCTACTTTGTCTTTGTTGTTAAGGAAATGATTTTATATTCACGTTTTTTATTACGTATAACGAAAAGTTTAGTGTAGCACCCTACTTAAAATTTAAACTTTATTTGTCTGAAGTCTGAGTATGTATGATTAAAGACTGATAATGGTTTGTTGAAAAAAGGAATTTTCTTTTTCCGAATTGAACAGTTTGTTTGATTTCAAATAGTAGTTTTTCTTCAGTATCTACCGAGGTTCATTAGTGTAAGTTTGGTTCATTGTGCGCGAATGCGGGTGTTAGCCATGTTGCTAACGTCTGAGATACGTGCACGCCGGCACGGCGTTAACAGAACGCGTACTCAGTTCGTCTGGGCGTTCCATTCCTTTGTGTGCTCCGCCATTGTTCCATTTGCTAATGTTGTTAGTGCACTTTTTCAGCGACGCTAATTTAAATACCTCTCCTTCCTTTAGCGAAGAGACTCGTCTTCCGTTTTCCGCGAGTTCCCTTTGCGTTTGAGACGTCCGCATCGGGAGACTGCATTTAAATGAGATACTTAATCACCCGAGTTGGCCTCGCGTTCTTTATAGCTGTTGTTGTCTTCATTCATTACGAGCTTTAATATCCCTATACATAAATCCACTTACTAATTGACCTTAACATTTGCGTATTTCTCGTTTTTAATTAAATGCCTTATCAAAAAGATTTTCTTTTTAATGAAATAGAACGAAAGATTTTTTCTAACTACAAAAAGCAAGATTAATGCAATTAAACGTCTTTTTGTCTGGTTTCCTATAACGTGTTGTTGCGACGGTATTTCTTGTGATCTATCAAAAGTAGGTATTTCATAACGCTATAGAATATAGTATTAAGATATATTAAGATAAGATCTTCTTTTCATCTATTGATGTTAAAAGATGTTAGAATCATAAATGGAATATAGCAAAGATGTCAAAGTATTTTCTATGAAACAGAATTCGGAGAGATGTACGGACCGAGGGGAATACGCCGTCGCAGGTCGCGCCTAGACCGCTAACACCCACTCGAAATTGTGTAAATATGAGTAGGGTAATAAACTCCCGAGGAGTGCTACGCTCGGGTTTGCTTGTTAGAATTTTGTACGTGCATCCCCCATTTGCCCGCTCCGCCCTCCTTACGTACATACCAAACTTCGTCTTAGACTGCGCTATGCTACTTTAGAGACGATGGGTATTTCTTTTAAGTACGTTTTTAACTTACTTTGAGAATTAAAAGCTTACGAAATATTTCTTAAAAAAGAAAATATAAAGACTACGATATATTCTTACGTAGTCAGAACAGGACATTACATTATTGTAAGTTTATGAATGTGTACAAGGATAAATATTAACAAACCTTAGTCTTGAAATGTCTTTAAGTGAAATCCTAATTGAAATTCACTTGGAATATCAAAAGTTATAAGCGAATATTATATAAACTACTTAGGTCTAAGAGTAGGTACCCGAATATGACAACGGGTGTACTAACTACTTACTAGAGCCAAAGAAAATTTAATTATTTAATTCTAGTAGTGGTAATGCCAAGCAGCTAGTATGAGGTAAAATGGAAGCTAACTATCCTATAGAAACACAATTCATCTTAGACCTTCAATCACAACCAGATAAGAATAATAGAAGAGAACTAGACACTTATTATATAACAAGAAACCGAGAGTTTTCCAGTCTTCAAAATGTAATACAGCCTGCGAACACCGTTACCTTTATTAAGGCAGATAATGAGAACGAGCGAAGTCCGCTCTGTTTGTTTGGAGATAAGTTCATCTGTAACATAAAGACAGTTGTTAAATACCGAGAGAGAGACTTCAGAACAATTTTATCTTTCGAAATGCATTAGCAAAACAATCTCGATAAAACTTAATGTTTTTCTGTTTTGCTTTAATTTCAACTAAGTCTCGGTACTGAAGCAAACTACGGTTACGAGGATTTTGATGCTCCATTTAGCAAATTTCTATTATCATCCCAGATTTTTAGTATATTACCTACTTTTATTAAGTGAAAACTATGCGCGTTGGGCGATTTTGGGATTGCTAAAACGTCAAAGCCGCATCACCGCTAATTATTATAATAATGTTCGGAGTGCTGAGATATGTAACACTAATTTTAATTTACAAACTACAAAATTTTAATTTTTGATACTAGAAATAATTTGGAAACCAAAAATTTTTATCCATTTTAGTTTTTGATTTATCGTGTAAAATGTCAAAAAAAATACCCGAGTACGGAATCCTGGGTGAGCTCGTCTGACACGCACTTTGCTGGTTTTTTTTAAAGGGAGAAACTGGCGACTGACATAACAAAAATGACAGCTTATACCGCAACAAGAGTAGCAACTTGAGATCTTGTATAGAGATCACATCGAGATGCATGACGCAAACTTCACTAAGTAGTGATTTCCAGAAATTCCACTCTCGAGCGAAGTCAAGGCTATCGCTCAGCTAATAAAAATATAACTAAGAAATTAATAAGTAGTTTAAATAGCATAGCAAGCTCTACAAATTATCTATTTGCTATGCTTATAAATATCAAATTACTAGATGATGGCCATGAAAATTCGTATTTAGGCTGCCGGTTAAAAATGAAGAATTGTGTTTCACGATTTTTGGAAATTCCACCTATAAAGGGGTCAAATAGGGGGCGCAAGTTTGTATGAAAATCTGTCATTCACCAAGTTATATCCATGAAAATTGGCTGGCTTTTGGTTAAAAAACGAAGAAGTGCCACACACCCGCACAGCCCCCGTGCTAACCTGGCGCGGGTGACGTGCGGTCGTGCGGGGCGTCTCCCCGCCTCATACTCCGATTGCCATCTCAACCTGTCGCGGACTATACGTGTTACTTTTTGGAATTTTAAAGACGCTTCACTGATTTTCAAAAATTCCACTCGAGTGAAGTAGGGCGAGTCAGCTAGTTTGTTATAAATGTAATACACCTTTCTAATTCAATAAAGATATTATGAATAGATTTAATTTGATCAGGCTTTGACGAACCGATGGACATTGGAGTCCCAAGGTGCTGGAATGGCGACCTCGCACCGGAAGGCGCAGCGTTGGAAGACCCCCCCCACTAGGTGGACGGACGACATCAGACGTGTCGCAGGGATCCGCTGGATTTAGGCGGTGCAAGACCGTGGCGTGTGAAAGTCCCTACAAGAGACCTATCTCCAGCAGTGGACGTCTATCGGTTGATGATGATGATGATTATGATGATGATTATGATGATGATGATGATGATCAGGCTTTGATAAAGTGAAGTTTTATTAGAATCTTTTAGCTCATTGAATCCTGCACTATCTGTAACTTACAAGAAACTTCTCTTCTTCGTCGCGAATATTCAAGTATTTAACTACCTTTTTGTTGAACGTATGTGTGGTGGTATATCTAGCTTGTGCTATGGATACTGATGTTGAATTTCATCTGCAGTGTTCGTCGCATAGTCGCTTATTATGGGGGTTTACGTGTTAATTTCTATGTTAAGCTCAGTGGATCAGAGTTACCACTGCGCATTATCCTATTGATGTGTCCGAACCAAGCGGTCGGTATGGATGTGCCTCGAGATCGTATTATTGCACATTGCCTCAGTCGAACTATAGTAGCCACGTCCACACGGACCGAACGTTTGACTCTTCTCTAAGGTCTAAAACCTGCATCAATCATTATTACAATCTCAATTGTTCTGATTGGCTGAATTTGTGCGATTCTTGTTGCAACAATGCATTGTAGCCAATAGTGAGTGAGCGTTAACCAATCAAAGATGATTGCGATCATGACATTGTAGCTGTAATTCTCCCGCAATCGCGCAGCCGATTACTTTTGGACAACGAAATATCTAATGATATGATAATGAAACGCACAGATTATTTTGATAAAATGAGGACCCGAACGTATATTTTGTATCCACTTAATATCAAATAATATCTATACATAATTAATAACTCCAATATTTTTATGATGAATTGAATAAGTTTAATTTTAAAAATTGCATGACGTGTTTTTAATTTAAGTAATTACGTATTCGCTCTCATTCGACCAAATTGATGAAATCTGTAGTCTCGTATTTAATTTCATCTGCAGCGTTTGTCGCATGGCTGCTTGTTATAGGGGTTTACGTATTAATTTCTATGCCAAGCTTAGTGGATCAGTGTCGACGCTCCGCACGTCGGCCGTGACGCATGGCGCGGCTTCGCAAAAGCGCGCTTAATGAAATATTAGCGTCGCGAGCGAAACGGACAATGCCGTTCATCACAGGTGATGCCCTCATTCGACCCCGTGCTTTATGGCTATAAACGGTAAAGTGGCTTTTTTCTGTTTTCTAGAATATACCTTATTTCTACAGAGCGCACAAAACTATTAGTCCAAGCTGAAGTTGCAAAGTGTGGGTGGTTTGCGCCGGTCACAGATTTAGGAATTAATAGACAATCCAGGCTGAGATCTGTTTTGTTCATTGTGCAGTCATATACCTCATATTCAGGTTGGACTACTTGTTTTGCGTGTACTTTATACTATATCTTACCTTGTATCAATAAAAAGTGAGTTCTGGGCAGGCACGCTCTATCTAATACTGCAATGTCAAGTGATGAGTTAATAACTCTTTTACCATCACGATCAGGTTTGATTGTTGTCGTAAAGTCTAACAGGTATTTAAAAACCCCTAGTAGCTACCTATGTAACTACATAACGTGCACGATTCTGATCCTGAAATATGGCCAACCCAAGCTCATTTAGATTTTTGTAGATTAGCCTTTATTTCTCCTCGCATCTGGTATGCAAGACGCGCGTATTTCGATACTTTTCGGCGCCGAGAAAAACGTCTCTCAACAATGTTTTACGCGATATTGCCAATCACTCACAGCTCGTGTCGGTTAGACATATGTATGTACAAGTGTTCCTTCCCTTCATGCACGCCATTTGTCTTGATTGGCGCGAAGATTACTTCTCTAACAATCTTTATTAACACATTTATCTCACGCTTTCTTATTATTCGTTTATCAACGCGTGTTAATACGTCGGGCAAGTTTCCATCCTTATGTCGTCGACGTTCCATCTACGCGCACAAAACGTTTTGCGTCATCATTTCTCATACGCATGGCTTAGGTTTGGAATACTCTTCCACGATCTGTGTTTCCTAGCAATTTCAACTTCTTTTAGGTAAACGCGTCCTATCTTAGGCCACATCATCACTTTCTATCAGGTGTGATTATGGTCATGCGTTTGCCTATAATGAATTTTAAAAAAGCTATATATTATATTATATGTGTCTCATCTCATGGAACTCATATTTAATCTTATTGGAAAAACTTAGGTTATATGACTAAGTTTTATCTCTTTGGAATCAATTCTTGGGTCAGGAATGATTGAAAGTGGATCAGTAAAAGTATGGCAGTGTGTAACGGGTCACGTAAGTACCATAACTTTGTTGCTAACGTTATTACGTCAGACGTGAAAATAGTAACTGAACAACGTGACCGCAATACTAACAAATCAATTGTCTTATATTTTATCGTGAGCAATACTGCCGCAAAAACACTGATTTTGTACGTATACGGCACGTACGATGCGAACAATATGTAACAAATTACGTAATTCAATTAATGAACAAGAGATTTATTAAGTTTATTGTACAGCAAACAGTTGTTCGGTTAAGCTGTAAATTATTAAAAAAGCTCATTTAAAAAGCCCTAACCTAACTGGGTACAAGCTTTAATGTTGCAACAGTTTTTAGAGGTCCGTACCTCAAAAAGAAAAAAGGACCACTTCGTCGTCTGTCTGTCGTGTCTGTAAGTAAACCTAAGGGGCCCGCGTGGACTAACAAATGTTAAACCCCTATTTCACCCCCTTAGGGGTTAAATTTTCAGAAATTCTTTCTTAGCGGAAGCCTACGTCAGAATAGCTGTCTGCATGCCAAATTTCAGCCTGATCCATCCAGTAGTTTGAGCTATGCGTTGACCACTCAATCAGTCACCTTTTCCTTTTATATATTTACAAGATTTATGGTGCAAAATGTCGAAAAAATACGACTGTAGTTCGGAACCCTCGGTGCGCGAGTCTGACTCGCACTTGGCCGGTTATTATAGAATCATTTCAGGCACGTTTTTGTGTCCTGCTCGGTCGTTCCGACACATACGAATGGGCACTATGCAGTGGAAAGTTAAGGGCACGTCCGAGTAACATAAGTAGAACATTTTCTAGACTGTGAAATTGAACTTTTATTATTATTTCCCTCTTCCATTGGTACTTAAAACTAACGTAAAAGAAGTTATAATAAACTTATGAAGAAGAACTCTACTAAAGACATCGGGTTTTTAATAAAATAAAGAGGTACTGTAACAGATATTAGATATATTATAAATAGAATATTTTTCTCGAAACCGTGTTAAGTAAATAATACAATTATTTAAGTACTTGTACTAGTACTTGTAGTGTAAATGTCACCATCTCCAGCCATCACCGGCTCACTACTGAGCACGGGTCTTTTCCAAGTATGACAAGAGTTTAGGCGACAGTCCACCATGTTGGCCAAGTGCGGATTGGCATTTCATACGCAGGCTTTGAGACCATGATGAAGAATTCTCAGGTATTTAGGTCTCTTTCTGATGTTGTCCTTCAGCGTTCAAGCAAGTGGGATATAATATCTCCCAAAAATTAGAGGTGCGGGCACGGGATCGGCCTTTTTAGTAAAATTGTGATTATAGCTTGATTATAGTTAATTGCGCTTGCGATTGTGTTGGTTAAGTAACATGACAACCTACTAATTAGAATGATTGTAACTGTTAGTCTGTTAGGCTTGGATGGATTTGGGAATGTCTAAAATCTGAATTCGAATTAAATAGAGTCGAATTAATCGATTTAAAGAAAAAGTCATACTTATTTGAATGAAGTTTTAATTTTGAAAATTTGATACTCCTAGGAGTATTCCGCTAGATTCATCAAATTTTTCACGTCACGTTCTTCGAATCAAATATTCTATTTAATTCGAATTCAGTTTCGAAAGTTACTTTTTAGGGCTCCGTACCAAAATGGTAAAAATGGACCCTTATGATGCGACTCACAGTCGATTATCTCAGTAACTGTTAAAGCTATCGACGGGAAATTTGAAATAAGTAGATATATAATGCTGGCACGACATCATTAGAATAAAAAATCGATAATTATTTTTAGTTTAATAAAAAAGGGGGTATAATCGGGGGTTTGAAATTTCAAAGTAAGATACCGAGTAGGTATCATATGAAAGGGCTTTACCTGTACTGTTAACAAAAATGATTGTTACCGTTTTACGTATTGTGTAGTACGGAAACTTCGGTGCGCGAGTCTGACTCGCACTTGGCCGGTTTTTGCTCTATGACACGACTGCTTAAACTCCAACATAGGCATCAGGATATCATCTCCGCACATTACCAAAAATGGCATTCTTTGAGCTTTTGTACTACCTATGTAATAAGAGTCAACGTACAAAAGGAACCACAATGGCTCTTGGCATGCAGGATGGAGCATGACTCAGGCATTATTTTACTATCAGTCAAGATGACAGTAGTATTTTTCGCGGCTAGCAGCCGACGACGAGGCGCCGACTCTGCGTCGTTTATCATCCACTCCGCTACCGTGTCCTAGCCCTTACTTATTTATGAATAAACCCTCAGAAAAATAAAGAGTCATTCATAGCAGTTGCCCGTAAAATACTCTGCTTTGCGGAAGATGTATCAATTAAACATGACAAGAGCGCTAATATACCTATTTATATTCGTAGCATGTGTAGTGATAATATCGTAATGGAGTCATGTAATCAACGGTTTGGCATCATATCAAAGTCATATTTACCTACGAGTATCTTTATCAATCTTGTTAACGGGGTTACGAAATAGCTGAGTATAAAAAAACTTCAGTTTTGGCGCCTATGCATAAATACGAGTGGGTATCTATACTTATAGTAAAACGGTAACAGGATAATTTCTGTGTATTATATATATTTTTAAAATTTCAATCGAAGGATACATTAGTATCGATATACATCCCAAAACAATTTTATTTATGGAATATAGTTAGACTCCCCGTGCGAAGCCGTGACGGCTTCGCTAGTGTAAAACATTGATACGGTTCGGGGGTGGCCGATGGTTTTGTCTGGGTGTGGCCTAGTTGCACGTTGCAACTTCTGTAATTAAAGCAATTTCGTGAACGTAAATAAAAGTAACGTTACCTTACCAGCAAAATTGCTTTAATATGCTAAGTTGCAACTAGGCCACACCCGAGTGATAAAACGTAAGTACAACTATTTCGTGATTGTTCTAATTTGGTTTCGCAAGTGATTACTGTGCGAGAACAGTTTTTCTCTATGATTGATTTTTCTTGTTTTGTATTCGTTAAGCGGACTCAGTTCGGTGCTTTCTTCATACAAATGTAACGGTCTAACCAAATATCGAGTGATAATTTAGATGAGTTAAATTTTCGTATTAGAATAACGGTCAAATTAATAATAATATAATCATGGCTATCTGCAATCTGTCGTAATTCGATCTAGATTCGTTATTATTTGTCAAAAATTGTATGGTCTTTTTTTGAAAAATATCAATATTGCTAAGCAATTTATCGGCCGATTTTATAAATAGATTGATTTATTAATTTCGGCCATGATCATAATCAACAGCAACAATCTCTTGTAGGGAGCCCCCCTCCACGCTCTTGCGCCGCCGCTGCCTGAATCCAGCAGCGGCTCTCTGTGAATCGTTTTATGTTATCAGTCTACCTAGTAGTGGCGTCTTCCAAATCTGGGCTTTCCGGTGCGAGGTCGCCGTTCTAGCCTTGGAATCAATCATTGCAAGAAATTATTGGAAAGTATTAAAGATATATATTATTTTACATATCACCACTTAAAACCTAGTAGGTATAAACTTCTTTACTTATTTTAAATTAGCTGACGCCCGCGTCTTCGTCCGCGTGGATTTAGATTTTTCAAAATCCCGTGGGAACTCTTTGTTTTCCAGGATAAAAAGTAGCCTATGTGTTAATTCAGGTTATATTCTATCTCCATTCTTTTAAGCTAAAGTCCAGTAGTTTTTGCGTAAAAGAGTAACAAACGTACTCACACACACATACAAACATTCGCCTTTAACATATATTCTGTGATATTAGTGTGACAAATAAATGGCTAGGTAACAGGTAAATGGGTAGGTAACTTTATAGGTGTTTATTCCTCGAGTCATTAGCTGCTAAGCTTCTTTTTAAAGGCACTTAAACAATTAGAGACGGTACGTTTGGCATAATTATGAATCGCTCAGCATATTATTCTATAATTACTAAATTTTCGTGCAGTAGGTAGTAGGCAACTGGTTAAGAGGTTTATAATTAAGATTTATTTATTCTATAAAGTGTTGTCTTGTAGAGGTATAGTACGCTAAAGGTCGAGATGGCACTTGTAGTATGAGGCGGCGGAACACCCGGCACACCCGCATGTCAAACGCGCTATCCCGCACTGGGTTAGCGTGGGGGCTGTAAGGGTGTGCGGGGCGTCCACACCCCCATTACCATCCTGACCTGTCGCGTACTATAAAGTGTAAGAGAGTGCACCTAAGAGTCTGCAGAATTGTTAAGCTCCTGATCCATTGTTAAAATATAAAATCAAGAAAAATCTTGCGAACGTGTGTTTTCTGCCTGTTGCTTTTTAGGTTTCCGTATCTCCAGAGTAAAAACGGAACCCTTATAGGATCACTTCGTAGTCTCTGTCTGACTGACTGTGAAGACATATCAAGGGAATAAAAACCTATAGGGTAAGTACTTCCCGTTGACCTAGAATTATGAAATTTGGCAGTTAGCTATGTCATATGGCACAAGTTTAAACGAAAAATCCTAAAACTGTGAATTTGTGGTTACATCCCAAAAACCGCGCGACCTAGTGCAAGTCGGACTCGCACACGAAGGGTTCCGTACCATCGTACAATATATACCTACCACTTTTATGTAGAACACTGCAAGTTAATGACGAATGGCGCAATCTCTATGTGATTTAGTAGGTAAATTTATTTGTTTGTGAACGCATTTAAATTTTTGTAGCTTGTTTAATTGTTGAGCTGTGATCACAAATTCACGGTTTTCAGATTTTTCCTTTAATTGTGCTATAAGACCTACCTACCTGCCGAATTTCATGATTATAGGTCAACGGGAAGTATCCTATAGGTTTTCTTGACAGATACGACAGGCAAACGGACTGACAGATAGACAACAAAGTGATCCTATAAAGGTTCTTTTTTCCTTTTGAAGTACGGAACCCTAAGAAATGGTATGTCTGGTATGATGGTGCGAAACTCTTCTTGTGTAAGTCCGACTCGCACTAGTTTTTATGGCTAAACCACTGAACTAATTTTGTTGAAGTTTGACGGAAAAGCAGTGACTATATTATTAATAAAGACAGAATAGGTACAAATTAGTATTATATAACCAGGAAATTTGATAACGATACTTTTGCGGTAGTAAAAATAGCAGAAGAAAGTTGTGGAATATTACTGCAAGTTTACTTCCCAGTGGATCAAGGCCTTAACAATGCGGACCAAGCGCTGCAGGAAGCCGTGTCAGCAGCACGTGCGTCTCGCGCCGCACTCCACGTTTATTATCGAGTGATTGCCTGTCTGCGTGATCCGACTCACCAACTATCATTTCGAAGCGATACGATCGTACTGCTCTGGGATTAGTATTTTTTATTTCTTTTTTATAGGCCTTCGCATGATTACAAGACCGAGTCATTGTATACGAGGCCGCCTTCACGTTTTATGTGGCTATATTGACAAAATGTTTGTCGTAGAAGATCCGGTTAACAAAAGAAAGTCTGATATAGCTAAGAATGTAGCTCGGAGCCTTCGCCGACATTTTGACAGTTAGTAGGGACAAGTCTGAAATATCGCCGTACGCGGCTTAATCGCTCAGCGTAGCGATATTGGCGTTACATCATGTCAGCGAAGAGAAAAATTGCCACTCTCCGCCCGCCCCTCGATTTCGCGCCCCGCTTCGGCTGCCTATGTCGACAGCGCGTTTATATTACTATGGAATTTATTGTAGTTTTACGAACGCGCATTTATTTGCTCCTATAAATAATGTAGGAACACTCTGTATGAATGTGCTGTTGTGCAACGGATTAAGCGTAGCAATATATTAAAATAAGTAAAGCGCAAATTGAAATTGTTGTAGTCACAGTCAAGATTCTTTTATTAGGTATACGAGTGATTTTCGAAGAATTGAGATGGGATGAATTCGCTGGAAATTAATATGGTTATGATACTTTTACGTGTAACTGCTCTATGCTTCGTAATGTATATTTCGAATATGTTGATCACCTACTAAGTAGATTAGACAATTTAGTAAAAAAATCGCCTAACCTAGAACAAATTCTAACAAAAGGCTGTACACGGTTGTTGAACTTGATATATTCATTGGCAGAAAAAAGTCCGTCAAAATTGGGCAGCTGGAATTGGATTATTTTCAAGATGGCCGCTGCTTTGAAAATCAATAGACTTCATAATGACCAATGTACAAATGTGATTGAATTATTAATTGCATTTTAATTATATCATTAACTAAACCTATTTAGACGTGATTTGTGTTTTCGTTTTTCACCGAAATAAAATAAAATAATAGGAAAGGCCAATGTCGCTAGCGCCAGTAGCCAATTCCCTCAGCACAATTACACAGTTCGTTACCCAGCTGAAAAAGGAAATGAGAGTAAATAAGGATGACCTGCTGTGGCACGTGTTTTAAATGAATATTGTTTAGATTAACTAAAATATGCTAGGATTAGTTATTTAATTTATGTAATCGAAGAAAATATGAGCGTTTTGGAGAGGTACGCTTTGCCGCTGGAAAACATTTGATTAAATCTTAAATATTGTTTTTTCACGGTATTTTAATTGTAGCTCTATCAACTATATCTATCTATAATAAATATAAGTTTATATTGAATAGCTTGGAAGCAACAGCTATTTTAGAATACATTGTCGTCGTGTAAATTTAACTACTTATAACCTTCTTAGATAATCCCTCTTTCTATTTATAAATAGGTATCGCATGAAAATCTGTACATTAAGTTTTTCAGATTATCCCGAATAAACACAAATTCAGCGCGTCCGGGGACTTAAATTTATAAAATATGTAGTGATACGATGAGAAAGCGAGTTGTTAAAGTAATAACAACTTCATACATTACCAAATCCTTACATTCCTGCATATACTATAGTCGCTGCTCTTTCGATGACACCTTGGATTCAATATTAATGGCTTCAACGCCCGGTGTATTCAGAATCAGGCGCACCCGCTGGATTTATGGGCTCCGTAAATTCATTGATATTCACTTCAATAGTCTTGATACAGAATCCACTTTATTGTCACCTGAATTTACAGTTCGATACGACAATCATGCTCCCTCTACTTCAATAGTCCTAATAGGTGTAGGCAAAGAATGTACTAATGGATGGATGACGGATGGTTCTACTTTGAGGTATCAATAGTTGGTTTGTTATCTACTTTACTAGATCAAAGTTATCGCAAACTATAATTATAGTAGACCTCAAAAATATATTATCTAATTTAAGTGTGTAATACTGTGGACAGTTCTGTGACAAATAAAATAAACTAAAATCCTTAACCGATTTTGACGGAATTTGGTACAGATATCTATAGTTTATTATATATATATTTAGGTTACATTTGGTCCCGTAAAATCGAAGACATCCCACTTGTGCGTTTTCTTAATAGGCTACTTGACTCATATCTAATTTCGTCCAATAAATGATTATTTACATAGTATTTTGCTTAAGACAGCGAAATATATCAATAACAATTATTAAAAACGCAGGATGGATATATAAATCCAATTTAAAAAAAACAGTTTTTATTTTTATTTGAAACGCAGAAAACGCTGTCAGCCATGATGTGACGTCATTAAATATGTAAACAAAGAAATGTCATCCCTTTGTCACGCGGGGACTAACGTAGTATCCATATATATAAAATTTAAAGTCCTGACTAACTTATATATCAACGCACAGCCTAAACATCTAAACAGCTGGTCCTAGATACATGAAATTTGGTGGGTGTGTTCTTTGTAGGTAAAGAGAAGGTATCCACTAGGAAAGGATTTTTTGAAATTCCACCCCTGAGTGGGTTAATGGGGGTTTGAAATTTATGAAGTACACGCGGGCGAAGTCACGAGCATAAGCTAGTTTTTTATATATTTCTAAAAACTCATAGTAAACGTAAAAAAATATCGTTTTCTCTGTATAAATTGAATAAGTTATTAAGTAAGACTTACAACAAAGTGATCTTTGCAAAAATAAATTTGGGTTGAAGTCGTTAGTCATATAGGATCCCTTTAAGCAAGTCTTCGCGTGTTACGTATATTTATTTCACTGGGCACTCTAATCCACAACTTTCCTGTGGTCTTTATCGATGCGTTTTTACATTCTCGGATGATACAATAACGATAATTACTATATTTGTGATGTAAACTAGTATAGAAGTCATGTTTATTAAACTTTAGGAGGTTATGCTGTTGTTTACAAATGCATGACGTCAGAGCACAGATAATCTATCGGCCAAACATCGCCGACAGTGTTTTCACCTGTCTAAGAAAAATATATTTTTTAATTAAAGTTTTACGGTTTTTAGGGCGCAAAAAAATATAGTGTTAATTTTTTTGATCTAATAGGACAAATATTAACCATTTAAGACCAACTTAAAAAAAGTGTCAACTAGCCTATTTTAATAGTCTACGCCATACGCCAATATGATAATCGCCATAATTGCGTTATCAATTTTTAAGTACCCAGGCCTTATGAGTCGATTTCAAAAAGTAATGAGATCCTATCTATATTTATTCATCGATAAAATTTTGACAATTATAAGTCATTTATTAGTCTCGTGTCGATCACATTTTTGATTCACGACGATTCACAGTGAATGTCCCGATGCGGGTGTTTTCAGGAACAGGCGCACCTGCTGGATTTACGAGGCCCGTAAATTCATTGTTATTCACTCCAATAGTTCTGATGCAGAATTCGATTTATTGTCGCCGACTCGTATCGAAAATCGGGATTTAGGGTTTTACGACAGCACTTTCGCGGGATGTAACTATACACCTACCTACTCCAAATTTTATTCGTACTTAAACATAAAATAAGGAAATACTGTGTAACAATAGGTATACACAGTGTTGCCAACTGCTTTCCAAAACATGCAATAAGCCAACCTCAAAAATGCACTAGTTTGTGCTAATTTTGTTGAAAACTAACTGACGGACAATGACGTTGTGTGAACGTATGAATGAACTATGAACGTCATAATAAACGCTGAAATATTATAGTAAAATTGTTTTTCTGTCGCTTGGTATATTTTAATGTTGTAGTACATTTATATTTATGAACTTGATATTTTCTTCTCTTCCATTTCACACCCCCCTCGATACGATAGCAAAAAAAAATTTGACCCCCACTTTTTTGGGTGCAACATCCGCCATTTCCCTTTATTTGTGATAGCAGACATTTCACATTGCGACCTGCTTTATGATTCTAGGTCAACCTATAGGTTTTGATCCCCTTGACGTGTCTTGACAGAGACGATCGACAGATAAACAGACATCGAAATGCTCCTATAAGGGTTCCTTTTCAAACCCTAAAAATGCAGAAAATTAAAAAATTGGTGGTGTGTGCCCAGATTAACTAGTAATTAAAAGAATTTTATGCTTCAAACTAAGTATTAATATCAGAATTTCACCATTCATCAGAATTACCATTTTAGTCCCTCGTGGATCAAAAAAGTGTAGCAGTCATCGATATAAATGATAAGATAATATGGTCAAGCGAACAAAATTTTTCACGGTTTAGAAACCAAATAAACCAGCGCCACCTCTTAGATACTAATGAACGACCCGTTTGAAATCCAGACGTCACTGAGGTTGCATTGGTGCATAAGAACCAATAAGTCGGTGCCATTTTGTTTGTTCAATAACCCTGTCCATACGAAGTAATATATAAGTCAATGGCAGCAGTTGTTTTCCTTGCCCTTTTTTAAGCTACTGCCTTGACATGGTTCCACGAAAGTCCTACTTTTTGAGATCGGTTTCATTTAATCGGTTCTAGGTAGGTTATCCAGTTCTGCAGCGTTTTCTCCCACTCTTCCTTAAATAACTATGGCCCAGAGTCATCGCCTCGGAGTTAAGTTTCTTGTCAAACTTTATATTTCCCACAAGTTTTCAGTGATGAATGATGATCGTATTAGGTCAGAGAATTCAGAAAATCATCCTGATAAAGGTATTAAGTATTAGATTGGCACATCACGCGGGTTTGAAAAATCCATAGAATAAGTCTTTGTCCAGCCGTGAAATCGGTCGAACCTACCACGCGATACTGATGATTTACGTAAACTAGTAAAAATAATGCGGTTACGTAGTGTGTAAATTTTATTCCTCTCTACGATTTATATACTTACTTACTTTTTATTAAAATACTCTATCTAACTACACGGTACGTAGGTACATTTTCTAATCATATTACTCCAAATATTACCGAAATATGAGACAGATATTGCCTTTATTAAAATTCTTCCTCATTCCGGAATATTTCTACGAAAGATTTCTTTTTAATATATTTTTCCTGTACATGAAGGTCATAATTATTCTTAATAGTTGCTATACTAATAAAGTATAGTAAAAAAGCATTTGTCTAATAAGAACTAATAAAAAATACACATAGTTTTACGCTACATGTTTTGTCCGCAAGCTGCTACAATTTCAACGACCCCCACCTAGCTTTTTATAAACAGCGCTAAACTTTAGTGTTAAAATCTACTTTTGCAATTTTAGATTTTTGATATTTCAAACCCGAGTTGATGTAAAGAAAGGCTTAGATTAGAACAGTGATCGGAGATAGCGTCTCTCGTAAGGCAGCAATAGATCACCCGCCTTTTCATCCCAGCACAGGCATGGCTTAGTGCAAAACTTCTTTAAAGTTATATGAACCAGAAGCAACAATACTTACCTGTCTTACTGTATTGTAGAAAACGGTGAACTCGAGTCAAATATCGGCAGGTAAAAATCGCCAAATTGTTCGTGGTATGTACCCGTTTTCTACAATACGTAAATAATAATGCAAAACCTCTTATTTCATTGTAAGATACCTTAAAGTATGTCGTTAAACCACGAAATAACAGGTTGAATTTTGGTAAACAAATGTTGGTAACTAAACTTCTTAGCGCAATTCAATACGTAATGGTTTTATTATCATTCAATTCAATACATTTTACGAAGAAGATATTTTATTAAATATATTGTTATGTTACATATTCATACTTAACAGGTAACTAGCCTACCCATGTTAGGCCAGACAGGTATATATATTTTTTATGACGTACCAAACGTAATTAAAAAGAAATAACTTTTCCGTACCTTTATCATTCACAAAGTATCAAAGGCTTAACGGAAACTTCTTATAGTCGAAGTCTTGACTTCTTTGCGTTCAGCCGTTCTATCAAGCAGGTAATTGCTCTGAACAAGAACTAATTGCTCGTTATTCGTTGGATATTGAAAAGACTTTTATTGTTTCACTATCATTACCTCTGATCCTTACCATATTTAGAGTCGAGATTTGATCTCGATAGAAGGCATTTCGCGAGTAAAACTTTTTTATCGTGTCTTCATTTTTTCTCTACTTTTTTTGCGATTGAGTATGATCATTCAACCAGTAAGCGAACCCGCCGCATTATTATCCCAAGAAAATTCCTACTATTATAAGAATAGTGGAAGGGAGTAACGACCCTCAGCAATGAGGAATAGGATGCAGAGAGAATAATATCATTTAGTCAAATTAATAATGCTTTGGCTAACGTGTGCGTTCGCCCTAAGTGAATAGCGCTCTAATTTTTGTACAAGGTTCATAAATAATTCCTAATTCTCCCAAGACCTCTACCGTTAAGGAAAGAAGTGTTCACGCTAAGTACCTTATATTTCACGCTTTTAATGTAGTATATTTTTATCCTCGCACTTTTAATCTGAGAATATTTTTGAGTTTAGAGAAGGTTTAAGGAGAAAATACTCATAAAAGATGTCTTCTGAATTGTATAACTAATTTTGTAAACAATTATTTTGCTTTATAACGGTGTTGGAAATAATTACATATTCGCAAATCATACCACTGCACCGGCGTAATATCAATGTTCGCGAAAATAGAATATTCGCATCTACATACAAACTAAACATAAATATTGTTTTCAATATTGCAAATTCCATCGTATTGTCTTAGATATGTGGGAGGAGAATAGCTTTAATATGAAATCTGATTTCGAGAATAGCAGCAATCGATTATTATTAAATGTAAGTGATGAGCACTCAGCGCAATGCTCGGCATCTCTAGAGGTCTAGAGAAGTTCGCTGTGGGGGTAATTGTAGTAGTAGATTGTCGTGGTCGAGTGTTCGGCATGGTCCGCGTGGCACAAGATTGCGGAGGCGCTGTTTGCTCTTTGGCGGAGCCCGCAACGGGCTTACGGTTCAGCGAGCCGTGCGGCGGCCGCGCGGCCTCTCGGGTCACGTCTCCGGCCAAATTGAAATATCCCCGCTGCTCTGCCTTCCACTCCTTGCACACGGCACCGCATCGCCACCGCCAACCACCAGGCGCCTCCCTCACTTCATATAGATACGACACTAAACTAACACATATCTCTATATCTAGTTGTCTACAACTACTATATTATTTACTAGCAGACTCACAACGGCTTCGCACGAGTGGCTTCAAGTGTTAATGCTTATAATCATATATAGAAACCTTCTTCCAAATACACATATATCTTTATTGTTATGTTCTTAATGTATAAAATAATAAATAAATACTATTTATTGTTCATCATCATCAGCATTAACCCATTGGTGACTCACAACTGTTAACAGATCTCTTCTCAGAATGAGGAGGGTTTGGCCATAGTCAAATCTGAATTGGCAGACTTCACACATCTTTGAGAACATTATGGAAACTCGGGTAAGCAGGTTTCCTCATGATGTTTTCCTTCATTTTCTATTGGATTTGGTCATTTAATTTTGTTTTCAATTGTTAGCTTTAACGTCTTAGCTAAGATACTTCGTTTAAACTTTAAACCAGGGATAACTAGAAGCTTTGTGTTTAGTTTCAAAGTTTAAATGCCGTCTATGTAACTTTGGCGATGACCACGAATGTACTGTATACGATTACATTTGTCGGGAGTATGTTTCATGCTTGTCAAAATTACTCAGTTTAATTTTATTTGTCAAATAAATAATCGAACTGTGTTTCGAGTCTACAGAACATATTTTATAATTCAAGTTTCAATAAACTTGAACGATACTTAAAGTTTCTCCCCTTTTAGAATAGAAAGTTTCAGCCGGGTTATATATCTGGTAAATATTATATATTGGCGTGGTTTTCAAACGATTCAATTTCCGTGCGCAGACAGCGGCTGAATTTACGTGCGCAGATTTACATGCCAACGAAATAATTTGCAAATGGTGCTCGAACGATTCATCTACATATATTTTATGATTTATTTCACGAAAGTGCAGCTTAAGGTTCAGAATTGTACCGAATCTTGAAATATTATCGTCAGAAAGACTTTTAGTCCTCTTATTTACAACAGATGCTCTTTCCTTTCATTTTTTGATTTATAAACTTCAAAAATGGTGTCTAAAGCTTATTTCACACTACGGGATATAAATTATATTATATTCCGGTCAATATTGGCGTTCCTAATATTCGTTCCAATATTTTTAGAATAAAAATTGGAACGAATGTTGAGAACACCAATATTGACCGGACTATAATAATGTAATTTATATCCCGTAGTTTGAAATAAGTTTCATAGTATTGTTATACTTCAAAATGTATGAATTACGATACATTCTCATTCCGAAAATGACTAGGAAAATATTAAAAATTTCGACAATGACAGGTAAGCTATATTAACCAGAAAGTCGTGGGTTCGATATTGCTCGCTGGTACCAGTTTTTAATGTACTATATTATTATGTCAGAGAATATAATGCATACGAACGTACAACGTCATAATCCCCATTAAATGATTTGAATAGAACCTAGTCGTAAATTAAAAAGTACATTCCATAGATAATAATAAACTATTTTCAATCAATAGTGCTTTCTCTGGACACATTCGTTGTCGAGAGGCTGACTGCGTCGCATACGTACGCATTGACTGTTAAAAAATAAGAAAAACGACATGGCAGACATTGGAAGTGACCACGTAAAATTAAATCTAAACGAATCTCCGATATATAGTTCGGAAAACGAATGGGTCCCAAGGTGCGGAAATGGCCACTAGGTGGACAGACGACATCAGACGAGTCGCAGGGAGCCAAGGCGCAAGACCGTGATGTGTAGAAGTCCCTACAAGAGACCTATGTCCAGCAGTGGACGTCTATCGATTGATGATCATGATGATGATGATGATGATGATGATGATGATGATGATGATGATGATTATGACATTATGGTAAAATACTATTCGTTAACTTATATAGATGGCTAAACTATTAATTTTAGTAACAAAAATAAATTGTAAACAAAATGAATCAGGGTGAACGCAGTGTTTAAATCGATAACCTTTGTAGAGGTGGTTGCCTTACAAAACCCCTGTGCAGGTAATCCTGCCCACTTGGAGTTATTGCCGCCGAGGGAAGGAAAGATTACCTCGGCGGGAGATAAGGAGGTCGACGGGGCTTGGAGTGCGATTGTCCCCGAGTCAGGCGTCGAATTGTGTCAAGTGAAGCGGCAAATTGAACGGCCGAACCTTCTGCGCTCTCTGCTCACTAATCGTCACATAAACTGCTGCCCCCACCTGCTGACCTGCCCCCGAACGTTTAATTACGCCAAATACTTTTTGCTAGTCTCTGCTGCTAAGTCATGGTCATTTTAATTATGTTGTGAAAATACTTATGTTAATTTAACTACATTTTTATCTTAAAAACTTCATCGAATTAATTTTAATTTATTTATTTATTCATGTACCAATAACTTATTTTTTTTCTTTTCCTTTTGAAATCAAAAAAGGAAATATGGTAAAATATGGCGTTATGTTATTCTGTATTGTAAATTATTCATCTAAATATATAAAAGGAAAAGGTGACTGACTGACTGACTGACTGACTGACTGACTGACTGACTGACTGATCTATCAACGCACAGCTCAAACTACTGGACGGATCGGGCTGAAATTTGGCATGCAGATAGCTATTATGACGTAGGCATCCGCTAAGAAAGGATTTTTGAAAATTCAACTCCTAAGGGGGTGAAATAGGGTTTTGAAATTTTGTAGTCCACGCGGACGAAGTCGCGAGCATAAGCTAGTTCATATATAAAATCATTGTAAAACTGGTTTATGATATTGCACTTAAAAGGAGCTAATTTATTTTGAAGAAACCGTATTGCACGACGAGATTGTCTTCTGATATTTTTTCTTACCTTCAATGTTCTGTTATAAGTGCTTTATTAGAATTATTTTACATTATTTGCAATATATAACACATTGTAAATACTGTAATAAAATCATTGTTGGACCTGTAAGGAGAGTGCACTTATTAATCATAAACAAAGTAGCGTCTGACATGCGTTCAACCTAGTTTTTGTTGTGTGCAAGGCAGGCGGTAGGTGATTGGTATCACCTGAGGGGTATGTGCTTAGTATGAGATTTTACGTCTCACCACGTTGATAGAATTCGAGCGTCGAGACACTTTGACATTAAAGTCAAATATACCTTAGATGCCTTGTTTTACAGCTCAAGTTCGTCCATGCTTCTACAGCCAGCGCTCCTAGTAGAAACGATGCGTGGTACTGAATTTTTAACTTTCAATCAAGGAGTTTTAGGCCTATTTTACTCTAATATTTTCGTGTTTCGATGCTCAAGTTTTATCAACTTTGATTATATGTAAAATCCCGTACTAAGCACACTGAACTTCGTTAAACTAGATTTACCTACTTCTACTGCTTTTCAACTATCGGATATCACTCACGTATATTTTCCCAAAATAATCAACTAGACAAAAAATTATAGAGCATGAAAAAATTATACAATATAAAATAATATAACTTTGTTAACTGTGATTCGTTAACACCGTCGCGTAGCAAAATTGTGAGTGACGCTAATGATAGGGCGCTACAATCGTAGCCACGTAGCGCTTTCCAATTATGAGAATATCCAATATTACCTACGAAGAAGATGGCGGACGATGGACCTTTGCCTATACAGTAGAACTAAAGGCAAAGCCAAAGTGATTATATTTTATTGAATTAAAAAGTTCTTTTGAATTGTTTATTAATATTTTTCATACAATAGTAAGCAAAGATTATGGTGATACGTACTTAAACCTCGTTCATATTGACAATAGGGTCTAATAATAAAATTATGTGATGTTTTGTATAGCGGTAGTTTATGCGGCTAGAATTAATTATTCAAGATAGTAATTTAAAAAAAACATGATTTTTATTTATTTAAAATAAACGCCACACTGCATGTACGGAAGGTAAATAATGCCGTCACAAATTTTCAATTTTTTAACATAAAAATAGAGTAATTTTGTGTGGGAAAATATTTTTTATGATAAAAAATTGAAAAATGTTTACGCCATGTGACGTACAGCTTTCCTTACCGCGTGACGTTAATAATTAATTATTTTTAAAATGAACAAAAATCATGATTTTTTTAAATTATTCTCTTTGATAATGAATTCTAGCCATAAACTACAGCTATATAAAAAATAACGTCATTTTATTACTACGGTCCAAGACCCTGTTTCAATTGCACTATTGTAAAAGTTTTCAATTTATTTATTCTGCACGCAATACTTCAAAACAATGGAAAGATTAAAAAGAAAATGATGAAAATGTTTTTTTTGAGAAAAGTCGAGGCTAATGTCATGTCAATAATTATTACTTTATTCCGTTTGATTTGGCCAGATTTGCTACCACATCGTAAAAAAAGGCCTAAACCTAGTTGGTTCATTACCACTATCGTAAGATTGTGTGAGCGACACTAATGAAAGGGCGCGTAGCAAATCGTAGCCACGTACCATCTTTCCAATTACATTTGCAGGCGCTACGAGACAGGCGGAGAGGGCGTCCTCTACGAACGGAGCTCTAACCTGCCGACTTCTATACGTTACAAAACGTGCATCCAAGTTATAGAATTTTGGCTCTATAATATCCATATCATATTATTTAATAAAAAGAGCACGTTCTCATTGTTTTAATGTACCTATATGTACAGTGAAATCAGATTATTGTCCAACCGATTCTCGTCTTGGGTTTGGTGTAGCAGTTTACTCGTGCTTACTCGGTTATAAGGCAACATTGTTTCTTAACTAGATGATGTCTGCGAATTTGTCTGCGTGGATTTAGGTTTTGAAAATCACGTGGGAACTCTTTGATTTTCCGCGATAAAAGGTAGCCTATGCCACGCTCCAGGTATTTAACTTTATCCATGCAAGAATCACGTCGATCCGTTGCTCCATTCAAAGTGGTTGAAAGACAAACCAACAAACCAGTAAACCAACAAACAAACACACTTTCGGATGTATAATATAGTTAGTGATAGTAAGATTAAAAAATTAAAATTATCTATACTAATCCTAATCCTAATAATATTATATTATAATATTATAAATGAGAAAGTGTGGATGTTTGGATGTTTGTTACTCAACCACGCAAAAACTACTGGACGGATTTGGATGAAATTTGGAATGGAGATAGATTATACCCTGGATTAACACATAGGCTACTTTTTATCCCGGAAAATCAAAGAGTTCCTGCGGGATTTTGAAAAATGTAAATCCATCTCGAAATCGAATCGAGAAATCGTGGGCATCAGCTAGTAATAAATAAAATTGAAATGTCTGTCTGTTATTTCAAAATAACTACCTCAAATTAAGCTCATGTGTTTATTTGAACTGTATCATAACTGAATCACACGTTTTTAAATTTTTTGTCTGTCTGTTTGAACAGGCTAATCTTCGGGATGGCTGAACCTATTTTGATGGGACTTTCTCAGACAAGGAATTAATCAAGGAGTAACAAAGGCTACTTGTTTAACTGACCTTCAAAAAAGGAGGAGCTGTGTGTTTCTACCTATATTCACAGAAATCTCCGAGATTTCTGAACTGATTTGAGTATTTTTTTTAAATTAAACAAACTTTGTGGCATTGTCTCATAAAAAATTGGATTCCAACTCCTCAATCCTGATGCTGTACGGGACCTGACCACAAAAATTGATGGGATATAGAAACTGTCGGTATAAATTGATATTGGAGGTACCGAGCATGTAAAGGCTTTTTGAACTCGAGGACCCAACTCCTCAGCCCTGATGCTGTAAGAAATTGCATTCCTAAATCGTGGTGATGCCACGGGATTTTTAAATAATCATGAGTTTTAATGTTTTTACGAAATTTGGTACTGAGACATCTTGCATTTTAATATTAGTATGGATTTATTATTCATATTATATTTATTAAAATTTAAAGTTATATTTTCTTTGCTGTTCGTACACCTGATAAGCCAATGTTTTTGTATCATGATTATAATATAATTTTCCGTAACAAAATGATAGTAAATAACGCGGAAAAAGTTTATTCAGTGAGTAAAATTAGAAATTTCAACAAAACACTCCACGTGGAATTCTGTGATAAGGTGGAACTTTTCCCCGCTCGCAAATTACACTCTGAATTCCGTTGATAGAGAGAAACTTTGTTCAAATGAAATCACTTCTACGCTCTCTACAACGTTTCTCTGTTTTACTTTCCGCCAAGTCACCCTATCGTGATTCATGTCTTTTGGGACGGCTCTCAAAAAGAAACAAATTGAGTTTCGTTTCTCGTTAACCTTAATTTCAAATTTAAATTATTTCCTTAAAACTCTCAGAGCTACAAAATTATAAAATGTTTGTTTTTTTACTATTTATTGCATCCATTTAAATGGGTTCAAATTTTATCTCGCACCAGTTTGCTTATGGCTTAAGAGCCAGCGCGTGCCAGACCTTCCTTATTTTATAAAAGCTGAAAGTTTCTCTGCGTATTGTCCCCAACACTGGCTGGAACGTTTGTTTGGATGTTTGTTTGGATCATTGTGGCTTTGGGAGAAAACATGTGATAAAAATGTAAAAAATCTTACGACAAAGCATAAAGATTTTTTTTTATATATTTTCTTCGCAACAATATTAGAAATCACGCCATGCATTGCTCTGGCAATGCATGGCGTGATTTCTAATATTGTTGTTGATTTCTAGTATTGTTGTTGTGAAGTGACTACACTTAGTATGGTGGCAACTCCCTGCCAAACACCTTTAAAGTTTAATAAATTGACGTTTAAGGGTGTCTGGCGGGGGTTCCCACGATGCTGTGTCTGGCAATGCATAACGTGATTTCTAATACCACTCCGAAGAAAATATAAAAAATAGACTAAACGGTGGCGTAAGATTTTTATACCTTTGTTACCTGTTATCTCCCAAAGCCACCATGATCCAAACAAACGTTCCTACCAATGTCGGGGACAATACGCAGAGAAACTTTCAGCTTTTATGAAATAAGGAAGGTCTGACACGCGCTGGCTCTCTCTATTAGGTGGAATTTCTAAAAATCCTTGCTTAATAGGGTCTACGTTATCTTCATCATCATGATCACCGGCCAACTACTGAGCAAGGGTCTACTCTCAGAATGAGAATGGCTTAGGCCATAGTCTGCCATGCTGGCCCAGTGCGGATTAGCAGACTTCACACATCTTTAAAAACAGTATGGAGAACTCTCAGGCATGCAGGTTATCTTACAATGTTTTCCTTCACTGTTTAAGCAAGTGATATTTAATTACTTAAAACTCACATAGCTGCGAAAAGTTAAGAGATGCGTATCCGGGATCGAACCCCGATCTCCTAAATAGAACGCCGACGTCTTAACCATTAGGCTATCACCGCTCTATCTCGGTTATAATAATATGCCTGCATGTAAAATCTCATGTTTCTTGATACAAGGTTTGAGCTTGTTTGTTGATATATCCGGCTTTAATTTATAACATGTAGTGGTAGAAGAAAAATATAGATAAACGGTGTTAAAATGAATGGAATTCACTTCGGCGTTATACGATAGTAAAAACTTAGATTGTGTTACAAAAAAATAAAAGCCATATTTACGACTTGGGGGCAATATACTCTTGTAATGGAAAAGCAGGCCAGTGGTTAGCACCAGAGCGCTGCGCGGATTCAATGCAGGCAGCAGATACACGAGGTAACGCGGTTCCATTATGATATTGCCCACTAAGTGAAATTTGTTTTCACGAGCTTCATAAAAGCAAAGAGATACAACTCGTACTAGAGGAGAAAACCTCATGCATAAGTGTCTAAATATACTGTATAGAATAACTAGCTGATCCGCTCCGGCTTTACTGAAGTGCAATTTTGAATAATCTGAGGGGTGGAATTTTCAAAAATCCTAAAACACATAGCTCTTGATTTTTAACCGAAACCCCAAATACCAATTTTCATCAATATACGAGCTTGGAAAATGCCGGACTTTTATACAAAGCTCAAACCCTATTTAACTTCCTTGGGGTAGAATTTTCAAAATTCGTCAATCATTTATTTTTTTATTTTTAACTGAAAACCATGAAAGCTTTAAAAACTGAAAATTAGTTTCAGGGCTATAACTTTAAAATGATAGATTTTCATACAAATTTTTACTGCCTATTACCTACGTCATAAAAGAAACGTGACATGTCAAAATTTCACGGTTCTAACCCCAGTGGCAAAATTCACGACAGTTAAGAAACTTCTAGCAAAACGTCGAGGCTTCGAAGTCACTGGCATGTTGGTACATTTGACGCAGATAGCCCTAATGTAGTCAAATTTTTCTATGATTTTACGTCAAAATAGCCTAATATTTGTCATATTATCGTCGATTCAGGATCAAACCGAGAATTCCGTCACTCTAGTTCACTCTGCCAGTGGTTTATGCGGATAGTTCTTATATGTATATGTATGAAAGATAGAAAAAAGCAGGTCCGTGATTAATTTAGGCAGTGACAAACAGCCCAACTGGTAACCTTGTACTGTAGTCAGTTGTGACTATTTTTGCGGGACACCGTCTCTAGTAATATACCAACTCCCTGCATAAAAGTACGTTTTTTTCCACCGAGTCTCACGGAGCGTAACAGCTCGTACTGCTTATCTGAAATTTGAATGGAATTTAAGTTTCCTCTTTTACCCTTATAATGATATCCATTTCTTTGAGCGTTATTTCCGCTCCATAAAAAATAACGCCACAGGTTGTGCTAAAATTTATACCTACTTTTTAACTTATCATATCTTAGCAGATACTTATGTCTCGTAATGCTAACCTACTTTGAAGTTATTTTGTACTTAAAATTTTGTAGAGATTTTCTGTCGTAAAACTGCTTTTGGAAGAGTTGTTTACCATTATGCAATTTTTAATGTTAGTAGGTCTCCTTTTTTTCGATAAGATATTACCGTTTATTATCGTCTGTTGGTACTGAATGTCACGCGATAGTACAGGAATGGAGAATATCTATGGTAAATTATTTTCATTTTACTAAACATGTACCGAAAGACCGAATACGTAGTACGAACACAGAACCGTTCACACGGTTAAAAACTGTGTACGTTTTTGCAATACAAACGTGTAAATAGCTCCACACACAATAGCTCTAAAGTATGCGCAACTTCGTGTAAGGTTTATACTGCAAAAAACGTGCGGAGTTACTGCGGTGGGAATGGAGTCTAAGAGCCTGTAGTCTATCCGTTTGACATGTTGATAGATTCCCAATACAAAAACTGTAATAACGTCTTTATTCGTTAATTAAAATCTTGAGGTTGTGATACAGGCCATATTATGTAGGTTAATATTGCACTTTTCATATTTTTTAATTTAATCACCATTCCTGATAATGAGATTGTTTAAAAATGCAGCTGCAATACGTACCGGCTGAAGCAATGACTCGTGTAAATGTCAGACAAAAGTTTGCACTCATGCAGTGACGTACTCGTATGATTTGTATTTTATTGCGCTGTCACTGCGTCATGATGCGCCGCGTCCGGGGCACGGTCGGTTAACTTGTCAATCACGTAATTGACGATGTGGCTCTTTGGCGTATAGCGCTCGCTGACACAGGCGTTGCACTCGACGCGTCGCACGTGCCGATCGCCGCCACTTCTCGCCGATATTATCGCCCTACCACTTGTCACATACTAGTATGTTATGTGTGCATGTTTACTGTATCACATAATTCTTCCCAGTTTCGATCATGTCTCGCTATTTTGTCTGTGTCCTTACAATTTTTGAGTACAGACTGGGTGGGCTGTAACTTAATATATCGCACAGGTTCTTGAAAGCAGAAATTTTCATATTAGAAATTCTCGACCAAACTTCAATCGTCATCGACGATTATAGTAGGTACTCCGTTTTCAACAAGTTTTTGGTTTTAAACCGCATCCGAAAAAAGAACAATTTGAAATTTTGACATCACTGAATTTGCGTGACCGATCGCTTGTGTCCACCGGTCTCGTCTGGTCCCCGGTCTGAGGCAAAAATATCAAGAATTATTCCGTGATGGATATCCAATATCCGGCTAAAAATACGTGGAAATTCATATTATTATGCTTACCTAGATCAAACAGACTTAAGCTAAGCTCTTTTGAATCGCCAATCTCTCTGTCGCCATCTCCGTAGGGGATGAAGACTGACAGCTGAGTCTTCAGACGGCGATGCAATATTGCCCGTGTTCTATATTAATATTAATGAATCCATTATTGCAATATGTTACTCTCACCTTATATCCTGTAACTTGTGGGTGACCTGTGAGCTATCAGCTGAGGCCACTGTCCTCAACTGTAGATTGTGCTAGGCGTCACCATCTGTAATATTTAATTTCAGCTATGATTCACACTGAATCCGTTAAGTGCCTAAAGTTTATACATGTAGAAAGCACTATTGCTTTGCCTTGTTTACTTTACTGTCATAGGTACAATTGGTCCACTCTGAGGAGTGGACGAGCGATCTTTATTGCTTTTGTCTCAATGACCGGTGTCCAGACGTCAGTCTGGACCCACCTGTCATGTCACTGACTCCAGGGCTTAGTGTGTGAGCCACCACGGCTTTGCTACCTTACAGGTCAAATACCGCCCTCGCGGTACGGGGTTAACCGCACCGCCTGAGGCACCCTAACTGCCGGCAGTTGTCCAAAACGTTTGGTTGGACATGCCCACGCCTGTTGCGGCTGGGAAGTCATGATCCGCTCACACGGCACTGCACTACAGCAGTGCCGTTCCTATGTCTCATTATTATACTTTATAGAAGCTTAGGCAATACTATGTAAACCTGAGACACTTAGCTGATTCACATCTGCTTGGATGTCACTGCCCGTTGACCCAGTCCAGCACGTATCACTCACGTATATTACCACTAACAACGAACTACGATATGAAATTTGAGATATTAGGCGCGTTTGGCGGCCATATTACATACATGTCTAAACTTGAATTCTCTATGCTCAAAGAGAGACCAAAAACTACTCTAGACTAGAATACTCACCATAGAGTATCAGTGTTGCTATGTACAATATTTACATTCGCGGAAGTCGCGACACTCCCGCCGGGAATGATTGCTTACAACAAGGTAAGCAAATTGCGCGTCCATTCCCTTATCTTCTCAAGGGCTCGGACCGCTGCAACTCGCTTATGTCTAGTTTCTTCGGATCGTTCCTGTGTATCGTCATTCGTTGTCATCAAATATTTGTCCCTAACATCAGAATCATCTCTCAGCTCATTTACAACTCTATCCTTTTCAATGCTCTCAGTCTCTATGTTTGCTTCATTATTTGTAACATGTACCGCATTTTCTGTCTCATCTATGTTTTCACCTTGTCTCATTGTAAGGTCATTATCACTTAATGTTTCCTTTTGCATGTTCTCCGTTTCTATTGTAACGGCATCTGGTGAAATTACTAACTCCTTAGAAGCTTCATCAGATAATTTTTGAATTTCAGAATATTGTTTTGCATCTTGAGGTATCGGTTCCCATTGGACACCGTCTTCTACTTCAAGCGGGTATAAGTGCGCAATAGAACGAGTAAATATAGTGTCTCCTACTTTCACTTGAGCCACTCTCGTTAAACCATCAGCACTCTTAACTAAAGAAACTATTTTTCCTACTTTCCAGCCTTCACGATTCTTATCTCCTTTCATCTGAACCAACTGGCCTTCTTTTGGAGTCAGCTTTGAAGTCATACGTGGTTGTTTGAGCGAGTGACTATATCTCTCGCGTAAACTCGGTAAGTAGCGATTACGAAACATTTCTTTAAATTCTTCTAGCAGTATACGAGCTCTTCTCCAGCCCTTGACTAAATTGGTCTTTGTCGATGTACCTTGCAATGGAATGTTATCTTGTGCTGTTTCCACACTGATACATCTGTCCATTTGTAGAAAATCCGCAGGTGTCAGAACATGTTCTAATTCTGAATCTACAGATGTCAATGGTCTTGTGTTTATTATTGCTTCTATTTCCTTAACTATTGTTGCGAGTTGATTATCCTTTAAAAGATGTTTTTGAAGTGATCTTCGCATGCAATGTTTTACGAGTCCTACGAGCCTTTCATAGAACCCTCCAAACCAAGGTGCGAGTTCAGGTATGAATCGCCATTTTATTTTATTTTCAATACAGTATGCGTTGGAAACTATATCCGCTATTAGTTTGAAATGTAATGCGTTATCTGATGTAATTAAGGTTGGTATTCCTCTGGTCGCAATCATTCACCTCAAAGCGAGTAAACCCTCTTCAGCTGACAAATCTTCAACAACTTCTAAGTGTACCGCTCTAACTGCCAAACATGTTAATAAGCATATCCATCTTTTGCTCGTTCCTCTTTCTGTTTTAACTAACACTGGTCCGAGATAGTCAATTCCAGTAAATGTAAATGGTTTGCTATAATTTACTCTTTCATGTGGTAGTGCAGGTGTGGTTGGTGCTTTGAATGGTCCACCTCCATGTTTCACACAACGTGGACACATTTTCCAACTTCTTTCGAACTTCACGTTTACCTTGAGGTATCCAGTACTTCTGACGAATCAGGCTCAGAGTATGATTGACGCCCACATGATAGTTCTTTTCATGTGTTTTTGTGATAATTTTATTAGTGAAATCACATCCTCTGGGTATAAGTATGGGGTACCTTTTGTCGAAAGACCATTCAGCATATTGAAGTCTACCCTTACATCGTAAAATTCCATCAACATCCTTGAATAATCCCAAATTACGACTGAGACTTGTTTCTTTACCATTTACTTCTTCTTTGAAGTATTCAGTTTGTATTTTCTTAATTTCATTTATGGTGTTATCCAGACATTCACTCTCTACTTCTTGTTCTGTAGATGTGTTGTCTTGTATATTGTCATCTATAAAATCTTCCAATTCCATTACCTCTGGAAACTGTTTTTGAACCTCATTGGTGTTCATCTGATCTTCTAAATCCGTTTGTGGACAACCTTGCGTATCACTAGTCTTCGTTAGATCCTCCCCAACTAAAAATGTATTGACACTGAATCTCCCTGACCAACTATCAGGTTTCTGAAGCAAAAAGTTTGGTCCATTCAACCATCTCTCCTGATCTTCCTTCGCGCTTGTTGGTCTGGTAGCAACATCAGCAGGATTCAGCTCTGACGATACGTATCTGACGACTAAGTTTTTATTTTGTTTGATCTCATTGATCCTTCTGGCAACAAATGGTGTTAGTAATTTAGTTGAGTTAATCCAATCAATAACAATCTGACTGTCTGTCCATAATATTTGTTTAGTTATATTAAAATTAATGAATTTAAGAATATATTGTATTAATCGGCTTCCAATTAATACACCCAACAGTTCTAAACGAGGAATTTTTAGATTTTCTTGATCTTTTATCGGTACCAGCCTCGATTTTCCAATAACAAAACTTTTCTGATCATTTCCAACGATATAGACTACTGCTGCGTAGGCTCTTGTTGATGAGTCCGTGAAACAATGAATTTCAAAGTTATTACACTGGGAATTCTTCATATAGCATCTAGCTAAACTTATTTCCTTGACTCCTTCTAAGTCTTCTTGAATATCCTTCCATTTTTCAACGATATTCTTGGGTAATGGTGAATCCCATTTCATTTTCATCTTCCACAGGTCCTGCAGTAAGATTTTTGCAGCTAACAGAGTCGGGACTATAATTCCACATGGATCGAAATAAGACGCAACGCTTTTCAGAATACCTCTTTTGGTGTTAGTATTGTTCGTGATTTTGTTTGTCCTCAATTGTAATGTATCATCCTTTATGTGCCAGTCTAGACCCAATACTTTTACTATCTCTTCTGGACAACCATCTGGAATTTGTTGCATGAAGTCTGTGGAATTTGAACTCCATTGTCTCAAATTCATTGAAATTTCTCGGAATGTCTCCTTTGAGTTTCTATATAAATCTTCGACTTCCTTTGCCGTATTGGCTCCAGTCACGACGTTGTCTACATAAATGTCATTTGCTAGTTTTCTAACACTTTTATTTTTAGCGTTCATCAGATGATGTTTGACTGTAGCATTTAATATAAATGGGCTTGATATTATTCCAAATGGAACACGAGTAAATCTGAGGTACAGAAGATTATCTTCTGTTACCGGTTTCTTAGTATCTTTTAACCATAGAAATCTTGTGACATCTCTGTCCTGTTCTTTAAGTCCAATTTGTAGAAATGCTTTTTCAACATCAGCTGTTATTCCCACATTATAAAATCTAAATTTAATTAGTAACCCCGTTAAATCTTCTAATAACAGTGGTCCACAATAAAGATATTGATTTAAACTTTTGTTATCTTTGGTCTTTGCTGACGCGTCGTATACGATTCTTAACGGTTTTCCAGGTGTCAAAACTCCATGAAATGGTATATAGTGTATTGGATGATCCTTTTCCTCTGTGTTTGGGACTTCTTCAATGATTTCGTTTTCCAGTTGTTCTCTTAATGTTTGATCATATATTGTTAGAGTATCAGAGTCTGATCTTTTAATTAAACTTACTAGACGTCCGAACGCTAATCCAAAGTTAGATGGTAAGTCTGTTGGATAGTCGTTCCATGGCCAACTAATATAATATCTGTTATTTCTGTACTCAGTTGTGTCATTGAAGTGCTTGATAGCTTCTTCATCGCGACTTAATTTTGGTGAATCAGTGATTCCTATAGACTCTAAATCCCACAAACGTTTCAAGTCTCCATTATCTAGTGGTGGATCTGGTTGATTCAGTCTGACTTCACATGAAGATTGACAATATGTCAATACTGACAGTTGTTCAACTGTGTTGTTATTCTCTGAAATTTTACCCGAGAGCATCCATCCGAATTCCGATTCGACGAGGTATAAGTCTTCTCCAATACGAACTTTCTTCGTTGACATAATCGTGTAATAGTAATCATTTCCTAGTAAAATGTCTACTCTGTCTGACAATGTTCCATCGTCTGCTAAGATGTAATCTTCCTTGATCTTGCAGTCAAGTAGTTCTTTATCTGGATGTGGAACTCCATGAGATATTGAAGGTACTACGTTAGCACATACAGTCCTAATCGCTTTATTCTGTGTAACTAACTTTATTT
Organism: Maniola hyperantus; assembly: GCF_902806685.2. NCBI lineage: Eukaryota > Metazoa > Arthropoda > Insecta > Lepidoptera > Nymphalidae > Maniola > Maniola hyperantus. Next base: position 11,600,317 of record NC_048536.1, on the reverse strand, counting down.
TAACTAGTGGACTTTCTATTTCCTTGGGCTTCTGTGCTCCAAACGTAAATATTGAAAGATTGTTTTGTTCTTCAGCTTGAAGATTTAAATCCTTGGCAATCCTTTCAGTGATATAGCTCCTTTGACTACCACAATCCATTAGAATTCGACAGATCCTTGTATTATTACCATATCCTTGGACTTCAACTACAGCAGTCTGCAATAAAGTAGATCCCTTTCTGCTTATGTGCATTACACTAGTGCTGGTTGATCCCTTCTGTTCCTGGTTTTGTTGAAATTTACTAGGACATAACGATCGGTGATGAGATCCTTGTTTCTCACAGAATTCACATTTCCTTCTTTTTACTGGGCATGTACGCATTATGTGTCCTATTTTAAAACAAATAAAACATCTACCTCTCAGTTTCGCTTTCCTTTCTTCAATGGTCCTTGCTTTGGTACAATCTTTATTGTTATGGTGTTCCCCACAGAAAATACATGACCATCTTCTTCTTTTTTCTTTATTAAATTTGCCATAACCATTTCTCTCTGGTTCAAATCTTCTTTTAGTTGGTAAGGTTTTTTCCCTCTGATTCCTATTGTTCCATCTAGGTTTAAAATTGTTCCAATGGCCTTTATTATATTTAAATTCATTAGTATTATTCATTTTAGAAGAATGTCCTTTATTTTGAAGAGTCGTTTCTTTTACGTGTAAAGTTTCCACAGTATATTGTGGAGCACCTTCCATGGTATTTTCTTGAGTTATCATCCGTGCTTCCTCTTTAACCGAGATCACTCTTGAGAGTTGTTTCAATATATCTTCGACTGACTCTGTCCGGTCAGAGTCCAATCTTATTTTCATCTCGTAGATAATCTCCGTTGGAAACTTTTCCATAATGAGAAATCGCATTTGATTGGAATTTGTATTTTCTCCCATAGATTGTAGTACTCGGAGATGTCGTTCTATATCATCCAAAGTTCCTTTGCAATCTTCCATCTTTTCAGCTCGCTTAACTTTCTTTAAAGCGTTATGATGCGCGTATATAATTTCATTTTCTTTACCATATCTGGCTTTTAAAGTATCGACCGCTATCTGATAATTTCGGTTTGTTGTATCGAGTCCATCTATAAGTCGAGCAGCATCTCCTTTGAGAGAACTCTTGAGATAAAGCAGCTTGTCGACATCGTTCAGTTTTCTCCGGTTCATGTTTGATGTGAACTGGTCCCAAAATTGGTGCCATTCGAGCAAATTACCACTAAATTCTGGTAAATGCAAATCTGGTAGTTTGCTGTATGATGAATAGTCACTTTGCTGAGGTACCATCGCTGGCTTCTCACTCCTCATGGCTAATCTTGCCTCTAACTCTGCTAAATTTTCTTCACCTCGAAGTTGGTCGTTAGTCAAATCTGATATCTCGTCTGGATTGGGATCGTTACAGATTTTGAAATAATTATATAATTCTGTGGTGAATCGGGACAAAATTGCTTTCAATTTAGACCTCACAATCCTTGCTGATTCTAAGTTTTCATCATTTTCATGAAGAGTCTGACATAAATTGAGAGCTTGATCCGAGAGAGATTTCACTTCTTTGACAAATGTGGACAAACGACTTAAAAGTATTTCTTCCATTTTGAGGTTAAATATTCTGGAAATACAATTTAGACTAGGTATGACAACCTACAATAACTATAGGTATATAATAACCTATCATCAGGTATATCCACTTACTCACATTTGAAATAAGTCATATTTTATATTTTTTATTTATTTTATATCTAATTAGAACGGCAGTGCCACTTACACTAACTGGAATAAGCCACTCATATAAGCCACACGACATTCAACCTTATGCCAACGGCACAAGTACTTTGAAAAGTAAAAATATTTCTCTTACATAAGCTACACAAAATTCTACTCTATGTCAATGGCAAAGTACCTTGTCAGGTAAGATAGTTTAAAACTTTAATTATAGTAGTTGTTACTATTAACTTAATTTATTAATAAAGAATTAAGTTATTTCCATATTATTATCGAAGGTTAAAACAACAAGTACATTATTTTTTGTCACAACACATAAGATCTATAAGTACCATTCATGTAGGTATGTATCATCACCATCAAATTATAATCAAAACAATGAAAAACAAAATGTAGAATTATTTTAAGAATTTTCTATTAATAATTCATGCCAACTGTACACCATATAGCATTAAACTTTATTTTAAATCATTTTGGAAAATGTTACTTTTGAAATATTGATTTACTTGTTGCATGGAATCTGAGAGCAATAATAATAAACAATATTTGTCATTGTTTAGTATTTAAAATCATTCATGAACATTGTGTCTATAAAGTTATAAACATAAAACTTCAAATAAATTCTACAAGTTAACTTGAAACTATTTTTCAAATCAGGTAAAATTGTTCTTGGAAACATCTCATAAAGATAATAAAATTTTGGAATTATCTAACTTTGGTAAATAAAGTATGTATACACCTACATACAAACAATTATTCTTCCAGTATTGTGGATCAAGTTATAATTCTGGATATTATCTTACACATGGATAATTAGGTTTAGCACAGATAGCCTACTACGCTAGAGTATATGTACTTGGAATTCTCGTTTGAAAGTACTACTGTTCCTATAATTATAATATATCCAAAACATACCTTATACTAATTTTGGTAAGTACTTAGGAGTAAAATACTAATCGTGTCCTCCTGTGGTTGCCTAAAACAAGTATATGTTCACATTTAATTACACTAATAAGGTGACTTGGAAATTTGTGGCGTGTCTTACAAAGAAAATTCCGGTGTGTCCGAATTCAAATATGTAACCGATCATCTCGCTAACTTGCTCGAATCTAGTCAACGATTGAAATGAGTTAAGGTCTATTAACACTCAACAGTAGGTTTCTTCATTAAGTAATTAAATTTCTGTTAAATATCAAAGCAACTCATGTACTAATGATCTTGTATGAAAATTTTCTTAAGTAGTTTAACTCTTTGATTTGACCGTGCAAATAAACTTTTCGTCACAAAACTCGAAACGAATAGCGTATTCACATTATCAAACGATAGAAATATAATGGTCCTCTTACGAAGTACAAAACGAAAGTGCTTACCTGTTTATTTATCTTTATTCCACACTTATTCAGCGTTTTATGGTTTTACTAAAGAACTTGCGTCGTTTAGTTAATAAGTAAAAATAAAAAATGGCCGATATCAGGCACGGAGACGGAGTTGAACTTGAAATAGTGTATTTACGCGGCAAGTTTGAAACCTGCTACTTAACCCTTTTATCTTTAAGTACGGATCCCGAAAGTTATCTTAAAATTAGTCTTATAATTAATCCTTTTTATTAAACTAAATAACTTATATATTTAAACGGTTTTCCACATTAATTAGTAAATGTAATAACTAAAAAGATGCTAAAAAGCCTATCGTCACTATACTCTACTGATCGCTATATATTGGTGTACTCTATGACCATAGATCACTATATTAATTACATAGATTAATTAGTAGTCCATGTTCTATGAATAAAGCTTAGCGTACATCAAACATTCTTAGACCTACCTAAGACGCCATTTTCTAAATTTCACGTCCGGTTCAACCAATTGATAGCTCAATCAATCAACTTTCATTTATCTAAAAATTGCATTAAAATGATTTTGCATTCATAATTACCCGTATAAAATATTCCCATCATAATATTATTACGTGACCAATCTCAATTTTAAACGAAAATAGCTCATTTTACTATGAAACAGTTATAACTTGACGATATTAATTTCGTCAGTGAATGATAGATGGCGTTGAGAGTAACAACTTGCAATTTTTCAATAAATTATAATAATTTGAATTCTTAAAATTGGCAAATATTTGATTTGTAATTATCCCAGCATCTCCACCATGTCGCCATCTCCGTAGGGGATGAAGACTGACAGCTGAGTCTTCAGACGGCGATGCAATATTGCCCGTGTTCTATATTAATATTAATGAATCCATTATTGCAATATGTTACTCTCACCTTATATCCTGTAACTTGTGGGTGACCTGTGAGCTATCAGCTGAGGCCACTGTCCTCAACTGTAGATTGTGCTAGGCGTCACCATCTGTAATATTTAATTTCAGCTATGATTCACACTGAATCCGTTAAGTGCCTAAAGTTTATACATGTAGAAAGCACTATTGCTTTGCCTTGTTTACTTTACTGTCATAGGTACAATTGGTCCACTCTGAGGAGTGGACGAGCGATCTTTATTGCTTTTGTCTCAATGACCGGTGTCCAGACGTCAGTCTGGACCCACCTGTCATGTCACTGACTCCAGGGCTTAGTGTGTGAGCCACCACGGCTTTGCTACCTTACAGGTCAAATACCGCCCTCGCGGTACGGGGTTAACCGCACCGCCTGAGGCACCCTAACTGCCGGCAGTTGTCCAAAACGTTTGGTTGGACATGCCCACGCCTGTTGCGGCTGGGAAGTCATGATCCGCTCACACGGCACTGCACTACAGCAGTGCCGTTCCTATGTCTCATTATTATACTTTATAGAAGCTTAGGCAATACTATGTAAACCTGAGACACTTAGCTGATTCACATCTGCTTGGATGTCACTGCCCGTTGACCCAGTCCAGCACGTATCACTCACGTATATTACCACTAACAACGAACTACGATATGAAATTTGAGATATTAGGCGCGTTTGGCGGCCATATTACATACATGTCTAAACTTGAATTCTCTATGCTCAAAGAGAGACCAAAAACTACTCTAGACTAGAATACTCACCATAGAGTATCAGTGTTGCTATGTACAATATTTACATTCGCGGAAGTCGCGACACTCTCTATGCGTACCTAAATTTACGACCCGGTTCGGAATGTTCATAACGACGACTAACAACTTTGATAGATACTTTAAAATTGAACTTACTGTATACGGTGAATTTTAAAGGCGCCTACAGACAAAAAGTACATTGAATAACACGGGTTCAGATGTCCGGGTATCTCTAAAATCAAATGAAAATCAAGATAATTTATCCAAAGTAGGCACTGTTGTACTCCTTTTGATAGTCAGTTGTTGGATTTGTAGGATGATAAAGAGTTGATACAAATACGCCCAGGTCTGAGAAGAGCCCACAACAAACTCAGCCGGGTATTCTAAAAAAATCTAGAACTTAAAATTATATTTCACCTAACAGGCAATCAAAGAACGCTGTTCTATTTCTTTTCATGTTACAGTTCTTGTGTGATTGGTAACATTTTATGAAATTGCAATAAGTTTTCTATCAATAAAATCTGTTTAGTGAATAATAACATACACTGCTCGACGTCCAATTATTTCACACAACAGGCAATCACCGGATGCGCAGCGATTATTTTCACATAACATAATTCAGGTGGCGATGTGTGAACTCTCCGGGGATCCGTACTTTGGTCCGTTTTGGTCCATATCTGCCAGGTGTCGCGTATGATACGGACGCATTGAAATGCTGTAGCGTAATTTGATCTAAAGCAAAAACTTATTATAAAAAACCGGCCAAGTGCGAGTCAGGCTCGCGCAATGAGGGTTCCATACTACAGTCGTATTTTTTCGACATATTGCACGATAATTAAAAAACTATGATGCATACAAATAAATAAAAATATGTTTAAGAATGTACAGGTGAAGACCTTTCATATGATACCCCACTTGATATAGTCACTCACTTCGAAAGTTGAAAATACTAATAATTAGTTCATGACACAATTTTTTTTTTTTGTGTGATCTAACACTAAATTCACGGTTTTCAGATTTTTCCCCATATGTCAGCTATAAGATCTACCGTTACGTTCCGTTTTTCCTTTTGAGGTACGGAACCCTAAAAAGGCAATTTTGGACTTATTACTGGTACCTACTGAGAACTCTACTATCTCTTATAGTAGGTACCTACTTATGCATGACGCCAGTGTTATCATCCAGCTAATTTATATACAGATGAGAGATGGTAAATAAAATCTTCTATTTATGACTGTCGCGGTTTGATTAAATTACTGTTTAATAATTTCGTCAAGATTCAGAGTTTTGACCAAGTCGTGTTTATGTTGGTAGTCTTGCGAGCATGTTTGAATTAACCAATAGCGACTCAGCGCGGCTTTTAAAAAGCAATATGGCTACGAATAGGGGAAAATGACGAGGATACATTGAAATGAGAGATTCATTACGGTTTGTGCCAAAGGCTACAGTGTATAGAGGGTTTTGTGCTTTGATATAGTTAAGTTGTGGAAGGGCACTTGTGTCAGTTACTGTGAAAATGATTTTGAATGGCTGTTTTTATTTGGTGAGTCTTGTATCGTTCCAATTTGTAGAGATAAATGTGATTTTATATAATATGTGTGGATACTGTTGGCTAGAAATGTTGATTGGAAGGTTGTAATAGTTAGATAATGGTTGGTTTGGGATCGGTGTAAGGGGTGGGCGAGCCGATCTAGGTAGGGATTAGGTTAGGTTAGATTTGCCTAGTTACTTTTTATTATATTAATAGTTTTACTGGTCAGTGATACGTATTATACGTATTAGATTTAGTTATAGAATCTCGTGCCATTCCATGAATACATTACATGATAATAAAAGGTATATATGTACGCACCTTATATTGTATTGTTCAATTTATTTTTTTTTTTTTTATTTTTTTTTAAAGAATATTAGCCATATTAAATGACTAATATCCCCCTTTCCTCTCCAATTAAGCGTCAAGCTTGTGCTAGGAGTAGGTACGACAATAGTGCAACAGGCGGGATTTGAACCGTCGACCTTTCGGTTTTCAGTCCACTCCTATACCGGTTGAGCTATTGAGGTAATGTAATTATTTTTATATTTTCAGGTACGTTTGTTCCGGTTTAACAGTCACCAGTATTATTTCTGTAAGTATGATCATTTATTTACACATATAATATGTATATTGAGTATGAAAAGTGAGATGTTTAAAGAGTGGATTTTTAAATATTCATGAGGGAAATTTACAAAAAAGGGCTATTCTTAAAATAAATTAAAATCTGAATTGAAATATTTTATTTTTAAGTCGGATAAGTTGCCGAGCAAAATTACTTGAGACTTGGTGAGAAAAATTCTTGAATATAAATTTTAAAGTTTGACACAGAAAATTGACATTTATTTCTGTCACCATCGTTCAAGATACGGTAGAACGTTCGTTCGAAACTCCGAATAGGAGCGGAGACATTTGATTTTAAGCCTCACGGACTATAAGTGTTATTTCTTCGGGAGAAGTATTATTCTACGAGAGCAGCGCAGCTCCGCCGCCGTCTCGAATGCTCCATTTAGTTCCAAAGTTTTTCTCGTTTATCACCGTTGGGCTCTCTCGGAGACGGAGATTTTTCCTTTAGATTTGTTGTCACACCAGACCTTTTTAATGTACGTTTCTTATCGTTACGTGATTAGGAGTAAACTTTAGTAAGCTTTTAAATTCTGGAATGTATTTGAACTAATTCAAAGAGTCATAACTGCACAGTTAGAAAAGCATATTACAATATAGGCAAGTAGTACCGCATTCAATTATATTTTGTTGAAGTATTAATTTGACGTTTTATTATATTTCTCAAGCAAATAACAGCGTCAGAGATCTAAGAGAAGTTGAATAAAGAGATTTTATGTCCACAATTCACTGTCGCGGATTTCATCGGTGTCTGACGGCCGAGATAAGGCCTACCTTTTGGTGCTAAGGGTGGTTCGTTAATTAAGCTGCGGAACAACAGTGAAAAGAGGGTAGATTAGCCTCGTCACAGAATCGAGAGGACGACAGGGTGTGCTTTGAAAATTAAAAAGATTTGGATCCAGCTTTGAACACAAATTCCTCAATTTTCGACAGAGTAGTGCAGCTTCACCGATGATTCATACATTTCTAAAATAAATAACTTATATACTTTAATATCAATAAATTTTGGTTGGATAACAACATAATCAACTTGAAAAGTTTGAAGTCCTTTTACAACTAACAAACAAACATTTGATTTGAAAACTTACAAAGACGGTTGAAAGTGTAATAAAATTATTGCAAGTATCTCGTTTTGCCAGCGGAGCCGGAGGCACGGTACAAAGTCGCCGAAAACGGAAATATATAATACGCGAAATTGTCGCAAAGTTAGCAGTTCCATTGGCCAAATTGTACCTTTTAGTAATTTATTACACGCTATAGATTTCTTTTAGATGTAAATTTTGTAATTTATCGCTGATATAATTGCCTACCTGAAAAAGAATTCCGACATACCTATATATAATTTATATTAGTTGTCGGGTTTTTGGTATATTTACACGCACGATTTAGAGATTGCTTTATTTTTTATAAAAAATAATTAATAAATAAATTTTAAAAAACAATAATTAATTAATTGTCCTGTCCAACTGAGAACACGAAAAATTTACTTATTTAAAAAATATTTGAATCAGACATACATATAAATTTCGTTTTTCTCGCGTTGATCGTTTTTTTGAGACTCTGTGAATACTAAAAATTATTTTCTACTAGATGATGCCTGCGACTTCGTCCGCGTGGATTTAGGTTTTCAAAAATCCCGTGGGAACTCTTTTAATTTTTCGGGATAAAAAGTAGCATATTATGTTCTTCCTCGGGATGTAAACTATCTCTTGTTAGCTTATTGAAGTTAGTTTAATGAATTAGACAATATTTGACTCATCCGATGTCACGCGATCTGTGGCGGGGAAGCCATCTTGAATCGATTTGTATAAATACCAGTATTTGAAGGTTTTTAAGTCAGTCTCGTTCCGACTCGAGACTCAACGACTATTAAATACTTTTGTGTTTAGGTCGATATTTTGATTAAGTGGTTACAATAACAATTGTGCCCTAATCAAGTTAATATTGCAGTTAGGTTATATAAAGATTAAATCTCTCAATAAGCCTCTACGCGTTGCGATCTATATCCACGTGCAAGCTTTATATGAGGGAACATTTTAGTAACTTATAAAATTAGTTAAATTTAACCTGCTTTTCTGACTATTGCTTTTAGTTCAGAAGTGGGATCTAACTTACGTTGCCTTAATTTTGCTTTGCCATCTAAACAGTTGTATTTTTGAAAACGTGAGTAATTTAAAGTAAAATTAAAAATATACCCGCAGATATTTCTTTATAAAGTACCCGCAATTTTTTTGTTAAATTTGAACAGTTAGACGCCACCGAGTTTCTTGCTGGTTCTTCTCGCTAGGTCGTGGCAATCCGAACCAGTGGTAGAATCGCTTTAGAATCAAGTAATTTAGTACAGTAGATGATGCAGATTTTGTGTACATCGAATAAGAGGCAAATGTTTAAATTGATTGTTGTGTGATTAAGACTGACAGTGGGCAGTTCAAGGAATGTTTATATGTTTTAATTGCTAATGGGCGAATACCTTCTGTTTTAGTTGTTGTGAACATTACGGGGTCACGCAACAAACAGTTTAGTTGTTGTGAACATGAAGGGGTCACGCAACGGGTAGTCGGTTATTTCACGAGACGTGAAGACGATCAGGAAAGGCCGACTGTTAGCTTATTGAAGTTAGTTTAATGAATTAGACAATATTTGACTCATCCGATGTCACGCGATCTGTGGCGGGGAAGCCATCTTGAATCGATTTGTATAAATACCAGTGTTTGAAGGTTTTTAAGTCAGTCTCGTTCCGACTCGAGACTCAACGACTATTAAATACTTTTGTGTTTAGGTCGATATTTTGATTAAGTGGTGACAATAACAATTGTGCCCTAATCAAGTTAATATTGCAGTTAGGTTATTATAAAGATTAAATCTCTCAATAAGCCTCTACACGTTGCGATCTATATCCACGTGCAAGCTTTATATAAGGGAACATTTTAGTAACTTATAAAATTAGTTAAATTTAACCTGCTTTTCTGACTATTGCTTTTACTCTGTACCAGATTTTGTCGAAATCGGTTGAACGGATGGGACATGAAAGTCTAGCAGACAGACAGACAGACACACTTTCGCATTTATATTATTAGTATTAGTATGGATTTTCTTACTAGTAGTTGCTGAAATAAGTAGCTATAACGGACGGATGGACCGACAAAATCGCATTTTGGTACGGGAACCCTATAATAAGAATAGTTTTTTTTAGTTTCAGAACTTAGGGTCAAGACATTTCGACAGCAAACCAACTGGAAAATTGCAGTTTAGATAGGGTTAATGCAGTTGACTGCACCGTAACTGCCGATCTCCACTCCACACGACCGACTGCACTCTCCGCGTGTAGTTCACGCATGTCTGTATGCCCGTACTAGAACTGCATGCCGACTGCACGCTGACACGCTTCCAAACTGCTATTTTGCAGTCAATTTTGGTCTGTGTATACCCTAAGCCTAAGCAAAGGTAATCGATTACAGTTTTTGTACAGCCCTTTGTGCTGGAATCGCAGAGGCTTCCTTAGACAAAACCTTTTTCTATTCGAGTGACGGAGTTCGGTGGCCGGGATTGGAAAATGTCACCACAACTTTTCTACTTATACTGAAGTTATTGACTGTTTGTTGACCTGCAATATAAACTCTTTGGTATAGGTATACTTAGCCAACAGTTAAATTATACCTAACTTAGTACCTACTACACTTCTACTATAAAGGATTAATCATTTTATGGAGAAATAGAACTTGGCGAGTCAGGTCTGTCTTTTTCCAGATTTTCTTTATGTGTTGCCGGAAAGAATCAGTGCCAACATGGTTGGCTAAAACGATTAGATAAGTTTTCAATGAAATGGTCCGATGCGCCTAGTGAGTTGCTAAAAGTCTGTGGGACCCTTGCCCAAGTCGTGGGACTGGAATAAGCTTGATGATGCCGTGAACATTAAAGCTATTGATCTTAAACATAATTTCTAGTTAAATTAATGTAAGTACCATAAAATAAATAGTAAGTGCAAAATTTTAATCACTTTCAGTGAAAAATCACATGCTTTAAGCATTGTACCGAAATAAAACGAAAATGATTTAAGATTTGCCATAATACCCATATCTAGTCAAATTACTCGAACTAGATGGTGATTAGAGTTTAAGCTCAGAAGAGGTATAGTTACACACAATAATTATTATGCCAAAATGTAAAATTATTATAGTTTGTTCGTTAATCACAATCCCTTTATAAATTTCATAAATAACAAACAAATGAAATAAATAATATAACACAAAAATGGTGGCTTCAGCTCAGGAAGCAAGCAATAAAACTTACTTAATTCCGGTCACACTCCCATAGCAAGTATTAAATGGAGGCTGTGGGTAGCACGGGTCAAAGGGTTGCCATACAAAGTTATACCTTCGAATTAATTATACCATTGCGTGCTATATCATAGACCATAGTACACACACAATGGTTGTGATGTAGTTTGTAAGGATACATGTAGTATTTCATAGATTAAGAAAAAACTGACATATCTATAAGTACGCGCAAGTCTCAGCAATATCTGTACAAAGATTCAAGTCAATCGAATGAACAATTTACGAACGCAAAGGTAACAAATAGACAGACAAGCAAACATTTATATTTATATTAATGATCGGAATACATACATTAAAAACCTCTATCGTTTTGGAAGTCGGTTAACAAAACACGTTAAGCATACTTGTAATACGTTAAAAAAAATTTACAAAAAAAAATAAAAACCGACTTCGATACTAACACTAAAAATTGAAAAATAATTTAATTTATTACCGAATATATTATGTATACAAGAGTTAATATAGTTCCATAATAATACTTTTTGGTGCCGGTGCCAATTAGCTTTAGCTGCGCGAATCGTCTAGACTTCATATTTTTATGAGACTCCACAATGGCACCTCATTGGCACCGACCCCAAAAAATATTATTATGGAACTATGTTAACTCTTGTATACATAATATATTCGGTAATAAATTAAATTATTTTTCAATTTTTAGTGTTTGTGTATCGAAGTCGGTTTTTATTTTTTTTGTAAAAAATTTTTATTTCACAATTTTTAGTGGCCCCATGGAATTATGCTATAACTGGTTAAAAATCTACTGTTTATTACTAAGCTATTACACTGATCGCGAGCAATTTACTCTTATCCGTTGAGGAGTTCCAGTATCTATCTTCGAAGATGTTCATCAGATCTTCACCAAATTTAAATGGGACCAACTTTGAAGTATACCCTTTCAAACAAAAAAAGAATTTTCAAAATCGGTCCAGGCGTCTTCGAGTAATCGGGGAACATACCTCCTCCTTTTTTTGAAGTCGGTTAAAAAAATTAAATTAAATCTATCGGGATCTACCGCTCTACTATTTTCAAATTATTAATAGTAAAACACGAGATATTATTTTTTAGATATGTTGGGTATGATTTGAAGTTTGAAATCCATTAAACACCAAGACATTGTTACTCCTTCTATGTGAGTTCGTCGTAAACATGTCAGTAAATCATGAACCCTGCGTCAACAACTTTACTTGGCCAATATTTGCGCTAACAATAAAATCGCCTAACAAATCTAGTGCTGTCACTGTCAACAACTAGGGTGACCTGTTTTTGTCTGTAACGGAAATAGTTGTCACTCTTGAACTTAAAAGGTAATATAGGATCGTGGTACTTGCGTGCTTCTTACTATTATTATCGTTGCTGACGTTGATGACATTGCTGTACAAACCTCTATACAAACCATCCATACTAAGATTATAAAGTGTATCTGTCTGTCTGCTAGCTTTTCAGGGCTCAACAGTTTAACCGATTTTGATGAAATTTGTTACAGAGTTAGCTTACATCCCGGGGAGGACATAGGCTACTTTTTATCCCGGAAAATTAAAGAGTTCCCACGGGATTTTTAAATACATAAATCCACGCGGACGAGAATTGATTCGCGGGCATCATCTATTTACGTATAATAAGTAAAATTTAAGAAAGGACTTACTATTTTTACTCTTTATGTCAACTCTCATCTCAAAAGTATGATTAACAGCCGTACTCAGAGTCGCTTAGTCGTTACTTAAGTTTAGTTAAAACGAGACAGAGGTATATCTCTCACATGAATCTGTCTCGTTTTAATTCAATCTAGAGTAACGATCAGCGACTCTGACTTTACTTTTGACATGACAGTTGACACATAGAGCAAATATGGCAAGTCCTTCCTCAACGCACTTTTAATGAATTTTTTATCACATTTTTGTCCTAAAAATATACATTCAATAATATTTCCCAATATAATAGCACTGAGCTAGTTAGTATAACTTAGCCCAGTATTAATTTTGCTGCGCAATAAAAATAAGTCCGATTATTGAGCACACTTCCTGCGCCTTCTTGATTTGTCAATAACTTGAAAACTATCACCGGCAGCTCTCGCGGGAGGATAACTAATAAAGTTGGAGAGGAAAAGTAAACTAATATCAGATGGCTCGGCGACCGCCGCCGGTGGCCGTTGCAAGCGCGCACGGGAGCGTCATACTCGCTACAGATTTATGACTTTAATATGAGCACTCCATCCCCGCCTATGAATGTCACCGTTACATTATTCTAGCATTATGAAAAATATTTGCGCACCTCTTTTATAGATATTTAGCGTAAAGATTGACTTTCTTTTGTCGGACTATTCATGAGAGGAAAAAGTGGAAAATAACATTTAAAAAATTATTTAGCCTGCTCTGCTTTATCAATTTTTTTTGTTCTCACATTTAATTTGAGTTTACGTTTAATAGGGCTCCTGGTAGAAATCTCTTAAAAAGATAAGTTGTTTTTGTGCATGTCCTTTCAATGTTTTAGTTAAAAGTTTTAGTACAAAATAAATTAAATATGTGTGTACAAGAGATTTATTTTCAAATAAAAATTAGTAAATACATATCTCAATTTTGTCAGTTGTCAGGTCCCTATAGGTAAATCTCGTCTCTACAATAGAGACAATTTTAAAGACTCAGTTCACTATCAAAAACTGATGAGTAATGAAAACAAAACAATGATCATTAGCATTTCTCCCCATCATTCTCACTTTAAAACTCTAAATCTTTACCAACTAAATGCCTCCGAGAATCTAGTTTTGTTTTAATGGCTGAAGTGATTTTAAGAGAGTTTAATATGCTCAGTTCACTATCAAAAACTGATGAGTAATGAAAACAAAACAATGATCATTAGCATTTCTCCCCATCATTCTCACTTTAAAACTCGTTTCGCAAACTTTCTTAAATTTCGAGAAAAAAGTTTTGCTACAAATTAAGAGCGAATTTCACTCCGTCCGTTTAGCCATTAGTAATTTCAGAGTTCTAATGAATTTTCTTCTGTGACATTGAAAAATGAATTTCGACCCTTACTTTTGCCATGGGACATCTGTAACGCTCCGTACTAAACATACATCGATCCGCGGTTGCCGGGTCTGTGCAGCCCTCGCGCCATTTACATATTTTCATTGGGCAAAACATTTTCGGTGTACCTAAAAATCTCATAAACACTTTGCTAAATCTTTACCAACTAAATGCCTCCGAGAATCTAGTTTTGTTTTAATGGCTGAAGTGATTTTAAGAGAGTTTAATATGCGATAATGCGTATAAGACGCGCAAATTTTACAAAAATTTAGAATTAAATAAAAGACTTGTTTCGTAGTTTATTTTGATTTCAAATAAATGTAGAGTTGGCATTTAAAACAATAAAAAATATTAACGTAAAATATATCAAAACCATTAGAATCTGAGTCTGAAGTTAAAATGAAGAACCCTTACTTGGACTTTAATGTTCAGAATAAATACAGACTCTTAACAATATTGTTGTCTATAAATAGCATGATAGCAATTGTATTGAATAACAATAAAGCTACTTCCAATACTCGAGTTTCTTGAAGGTAACGGTAAATATTTTCGAGGAGCAGTAGTAGAGCAAATCGAGAGGCGATCCCGCCCTATCCCCGCACCCCTCATTACCCGTAACGGTGGCCCATTAGGCTCACGGGCCGAAGTGCCCCGGACCGTAGTTAATCCACGTCCTCATTCTCTGTTATTTCGAAGGTCTGATCTAATCTAAACAGGGCTTAGGATCCAACAGCGCCAGTATTCGCGCGACTCGTCCCTTTTATGTGCTTGACTATCCTCGCTCGCAGTCCCGTCGGTTATATCGCTTGCCTCACTATAAAAGGAAATAACACTTCCGAAACTTCGATGTGATATTGTGTTAATATCGTCGGGCGATAGTAAATAACTTGGAAGTTAAACAAGCTATTTTGACACAAATAAAAAAGGAAACCTTGATTAATCACAAGATTACGAAGAGTTTTATAGCGAATAGTGAAATATTACGATAATGCTGAGTCGAATGGCAACCGAGCGAGGCGAACGAAAGCCCGAAGTAGAAGGGTCAATTTAGAAGCTATTATACGGTGGCCGTTAGAGGCCTACTTCCGGCGGCTGCACTAAGCTGCCGTGTTCCAATCCACCCGTTCAATTTAGGCCTTTCTGCAAAGCTATTCAACTCTTACATTTACTGTAAATACCCTTACCACTAACACGGACGGACTTTTATAAAGTGTACCTCCCACTATATAACGCTTTTAGCGAAGAGTTTTAAGCTTTTACCTTGGCTAATGGTATTTACTTCGTTTCAACTAAATTTGAAGTAGTGAGAGGCAGTTTTAATTTACGTTAGTTATTTATGAAGAAGTTTTAATAGCTACTCACGCAGCCCTATACTTTCAAAATAGATTTGTAAAAACTAAACACAAAACACTTCCACATACATCTTACATGCATTTTCTCCCAAATATTCTTTTTAGTGTTTAAACTTAGGTAATTTAAGATGTAAAATACTAATGATAAAGACGTAAAGTAATATTAATTATGAATTAAGTTGTTATGACGATTTTACACTGTAGGACTGTAGCCGGTAGAGGTGCATTACCGAGCCATACCGGGTGTAAAAGCGCTCTAGTACATTTTTCCAGTAGCAAACGAGAAGTTATGACGGCGGCGAAGGATTACGTGAGTGGATGTCGTAATAAAGCTTGCGATGAAGCCGTTACCCAAAGATAAACGTAAATATCTCGGGCCCTGGCTGTCGGCTGCGCGCCTTAAACCGTTCAGCCCCTGCCCTAACACCCTATCCCTTCTGCCGTTTGTTTCTTATTTTTTAATATTATCTTGATGAGTACAGGGCTCTATTTAAAGCGCAATAGGCCGGGCAGCGATCCTTAATCTTCGTTGGGATGGGTTTTATAGCTTCCTCTAATTTTCTTTTAGAAAACCAATTACATCGTAATATAACTTAAACGCGTACCTATATACAAATACGTTGCTTACAGATTAACATCAGTAGTGTTTTATTTATTCTTTTCGTATGCATGTTGTTCAAATTATATAATTGGGCATGTATAGTCCGTACAAAATGACTTTTCACGCGCCATTTTAACTCTATGGGCCAACTGTCATGCCAAAAATACGCTTCACCTTTAAAATAAGGACTAAAATCGTACTTTTGCATGAAATTTGCCACAAAAAGTTTAAAAAAGACAGTTTTTACCCATTATATTAATCATGAATCATGTTTACTCATTAAATGAAACTCGACTATCCTATCATAAACCATTTGGAGAGTTTTCGTTTCCACCGTTCATTTCTATTATCAGGCTCTTGTAATTGATTTTTTGAAAAGTGCTCATAAAAACAAAGCAAATGAGTCCAAATTCGACTGTCATGCCAAATGCCATCAAAGAGTTCCAATGCCCACCTCACGCCTTCATCTTCAGAGACACTTAATGGTACCACAACCATAATATACATACATAATATGTTCTCATCCAAAGCACAAACGTTTGTAAAATTTCAACTCAATCGGACACATGGAATTACGAATCAACTTAGCCTGCTTAATCAGACAAGTGCAGGAATCAGCCGAAAAATCAGTTACCATTTTCGACGGAATTACAACATACCTACGAACAAAGCAACCCATTAGAAATGCTTTTACAAACAGCCATGTGATGTCTGGAATGCTTTGAGTTTTGAGATATGTTTCAGTATTCTGAAGATAGAGTGTCAAGGAAAGCGTGGTATATCACACGAATCTCTGGTTCAAGCAGTCACGACGCCCGCGCTGGCGCCGCTGACAGCCGTGTAGGTGTCCTTTGTCCTCCGTAACGTATGTTGTGTATCGCGCCTGCTCTTATCACCTAAATTAATTACATAAATCTTGTTTGCATACGTCTTAAGCTTGTGACGGGGCGCCATAACTCAACCGGGGCTTAGGTTTACACTGCTAATGAAGGACGACTACACCGGTGCATATAGTTGCTGTGGATTTATATATGTGGATTTGTTTTCCGTTATTTATTGGATCAAAATTATTACCTATTATGGTATCTATATTCCGCGACAGGTTGAGATGGTAATCGGGGTATAAGGCGGGGGGCGCCCCGCACACTCGCACGTCACCCGCGCTCGCCCGCCCGCTGTGCCAGTGTGCAGGGCGTTCCCTCCGCGATTGCCATCTCTACCTGTCGCTAACTATACCTAATATAGCACTATCTAATATAACTTTTCGTCTTTCTTCGTATGTAGGTCGTTGTTTGTCCTTTTGTTTTCAAATTGTAGCATAATGTCTTTATTTTAAAAATGTGCCTAGTTTGTTTTGTAATTATTATTAAACTAGCTGATGCCCGCGACTTCGTCCGCGTGGATTTACGTTTTTATAAATCCTGCGGGAAAAAGTAGCCTATGTGTTAATCCAAGGTATAATCTATCTCCATTCCAAATTTCAGCTAAATCCGTCCAGTAAGTAGGTTTTGCGTGATTGAGTAACAAACATCCAAACATCCACACTTTCACATTTATAATATTATAGGATTAAGATTTATCCTTAACAAACAACATAATTTTTATTTTGGTAGAATTTATGTGATTACAATGTTAGGGTAAAATAACGGGAAGCATAGTAGATAGTGTCTATTTTCGCATCGACATCGCCCAAACTATTGAATAGCTAACGAACGAATCAACTTATTTCGCTTTTTATTCATGGAATAAATTCAGGAAATGTTTCAGTACTAATCTATCTAACGAATAGTCACGGTACGATGTTGTGAATATGAACATGAATTTAGACTAAAGTGTAAAATACAGCCATCCAAAATTCTTTCTTAGAGAAGGACGATAAAATTCAATAACAAGAGGGCGACTGTGCACTAATGTTTTATTTTTAAGGTTCTGTATTTCAAAAGGAAAAAGGAACCCGTAGGTATAGGACACTTCGTTGTTTGTCTGTATGTCTGTCGGTCTGTTCATCCACCTATCCGTCCGTCATTAACTTCCAATCCATAGTTTGCGAGTCCGTCTCGCACTTGACCGGTTTTTTAAGTATAACGTAAACCTACGTATTACGTTAACAAAATAGAACATTAGTACACAGACCATAGTGCACACCTGTCGCCTGTTTGCAACATTATATTGGTAATGGCGTCTAAACTGTGGTTCTTGCAATCAACTTCAGCAGTAGTCATTAAAGATTATTTTTTTGGCTCAACAACAAATATAACATAAACATAACAAGAAATATTGATTTAAATCAGTTATTATACAAAACATTACTACATTACTGTGCACCTGTTTTCCGAACAATTAAAAATTGTGTCTCGAAAAATGTTCATTAATTAATACATATCGATGATTGTTTATACTAGAACATAAAGATGGTTGTTCGAAATAATGTATTAAGAAATAAATCTGATCTGTTGTGTTCTTTTCTCAAAACGAGAAATTATAAAGAGCGTTGTAACAAGACTGTGATAATTTCCCAAGGCGTCGGGAATCGTATTTGATCGGAGCCATGTCGCGCAAATTCCTTGCTGGTGGCAGGCGTACAGTCGAGTCTGGCGCTGCTGCAATCGTGTCACCGTCGACATCGTTTACATTCATGTACTGCACTCGATTCTCGTTATTCTAACATATTGTCACTTTTCTATTTGAAATCATTTCCCCAAAGAATTAGTATTGTAAATTGAAGGGAAAAGATGTTGTAAAATAGATTTCTCGTCCAACTAGCCGTTTCTTTATTGGCTTCAAGATGCGACAGTTATACAAATATCTATATAAAATACGTTGCTGCTTGTTATTCCTGAAGTTATTTCCATAATTCGTTTACAATTTCTTTTTATTACAGAATTAAGCAGCGTGGATTTTATATCTATAAATTCTTCGCTTGAGTCTTGCGGTCTCGGTCCAATTGCAGCGGGAGTGCGATAATCTCCCCGAAGCTCTTTACCGCTGCCTGGATTGGAACGGACTTGGCATCAACATCGATTGACATCAACCGCCTTCGGTTTATCGATAACATAGTCGTTATCGCAGTCTCTGGAAGACCTTAATGCAATACTCAATGATATCTGCAGTTTCTCAACAGGTGGGCTTAAAATGAACATGAGACGATGACATAAAACGAAAATTATGTTTAATGCTCATGTCCCGCTGCACCCAGTGATCGTTAAGAGCTTAGCTCTTGAATCGTAAGCGAGTTTATCATCGACACACGGTCCAGTAGGTAGGTAGGTCAAATTTCGAGAAACAAGCTGGCCGCCGAACCCAACCCGACTGGGAAGCGTTCGGGAAGTTTCGAGATGTCTTCCTGTCCTCTGGGCGTGAGGACCAAAGTCTTCGATAAGTTCTTGTTGGCAGTGATGCCATACGGATCCGAGACATAGTCGCTAACTATGGGCCTCATAAAAACTCAGAGTCACTCAGCGGCCGATGGAGAGATATGCTCGGAGTTTCTCTGCGTGATGAAATGAGAAAAGAGGAGATCCGTAGAACTGACTTAGTTCAACGGTCTATAAAGCTGAAGAGGCAATGGGCGGCCGGAACACATATTTCTAAGAACTGCTAGAAATTGGGGTCTCTAGGTGCTGAAATGGCGACCTTGCATCGGAAAGCGCAGCGTTGGCAGACACCTCACTAGGTTGACAGATAAAATCAAACAACTTGCAGGAAGCCACTAGATCAGGCGGCGCAAGACCACGACGTGTGGAAGCCCTTATAAAAGACCTATGTCCAGCCGTCAACGTCTGTCAACTGACGACGACGACGAGGAGTCTTATCCCAGTGTTTATCTAAGGCTACTTTGATGCGTCTGTCAATCATTTTATAAGTATAGATGAAAATATCCATACAAAGAACTTCTACTCAACTTGGACTTCGGCTACTAGAACTTGAATTTATTTTAAAGTTGAATAAGATGCGAAACACTCAATGTTTGAATTGCACTCAGCTGGTGTTTCTTGTTTTGGTAGTAAACGTATAACGTACGGAATTCATTTTTCAATTTCAGCAAAATGTTTATACTATCTTAAACGCCATAATAAAATATCTGCATAAGATAGATAGATCCCAGATGTAGTCCAGCTACGCAGTTAAAAAACCTTTTACCCAAATAGTATAATAGTAAATATGAGTACATATCCAGTGATCAAAAGAAAACGAAGCCCCATGAAACTTCCCTATTATTTGTACTACTTATCACTAATATTTATCATTCCTTTTCAGACCATTAACACTAAGTGCTGCAGATGTCCACCCATAATATGCTTGTTTTTTTTCTACCTACTTACTTAGAAATAGTCGTAGACACTGTATTAAATTTAAGTTTCAATTAAATAATTAGGTATGTGCTTGATTGTATTTTATCTTTTCGATAAACTTTAAAGTTGATGTCAGCCATACCTATTATATTGCTAAACTAGCGTATAGCGTTAAAACAGTTTAACGCTAATTTCATAAGGACGGCAAATTAAATCCTTTCTTATTTAGATAAATCCCTTATATATTACTGATAGAAATATTTTGAGTTTCTTCATGTGTCACGTCCAAGAATTCAACTATTAGAAAATACCACTGGCACTGCAAAGAACTATCACAAATGTAGCATCGCTGGAGAGTAAAGATCAGAAGCTGCCCACTGCATTGAGCTCTGAGGTGGAGGCTCGTTCCTGCCCGCATTCGAGCAATAATCAGCTTTTGTGCGGCGTAATTGGGTGTCTGAGCTGCCAGCCGTAGCATTTATTCCCTATAAATTGAAAACTGCTTTTGTGCTTAGAATCACTTATGCGGGTAACCTTTTCCCGGGATGGTTGCCTGTACTGAAAAATAGTGCAGACTTACTTTAGATTTTAAAAGTTAGTCGATTTTAAAATGTAGTGCAAAATGAAACATATTCAGGTACGCTAATATCTTGATTATGAATTCAAAAAGTGACTTAATGGCAAATATTTTTCAAATCTATATAATTTTAAAAGAAATACATTCACGCATAGTTTTGTTACCAATATAATCAAAAATAATGCTCTAAGACATTTTTTCAAGTTTAAAGTACATACAGGACTCTGGGCTATACCTACTGAACTGATAAATATAGTTAATGTTGTTCTTTTATGTGCGGCTGAGGGCTTATGCGATTTTTTTGTAGAATTTTAGTCTGTGACCATATACCATATGATACTGTTAAAACATTGCCTGTGGCTTAGTTTTTAAACTCGCACTCGGGTTTCCCCTTTTTATACACCCATTTCATATAAACTACTATTATAAAATGGGAATAATATAGCTATTATAATCTAGCTAATGAAAATATTGTGTCGTTAGAGATATCCTCCCTCGCAATTGTGAGGCCCTTAGCGTTGTATCTACGCGCTGGAACGGCGTCATTTACATATTTTAATAAAATAATATCGCAACTGAATCGTAACTGAGAACTTGATTTAAGTTCTTACTGCGATGAATGTAAATTCACCACCGCCGCCGCCGCAATTCCAGATTTCAATTCTGGAATTAATGGCAGCCGACGTGGGCCGAGCCCGTCTAATATTTGCGTTACTTCCGGAGACTTACTTAGGGATGGATATGGAATAAATTAGTGCGAACGAGCCGCTGAGAGAACAGAAAATAAAGCATTCGAATGCACATTCACGGCAAAAGGAGGAACTCGTAATTTGAATGGGAGATTTGATGTTTTGCAATATTCGGTAGGCGTTGCACGGAGCCGGTCGGGCCTGCTAAGCGTGCATTAATATTGTCAATAGTTGGAGTTAGTGGAAGTGAAGTACGTGTTCCGCCGCCGCTATCTACGGCGTAGCTCGCGCGGTGAATTCGAATGGCCTCTCACACTCGCGCCGCGCACCCACCTCGCGCTCCCACGGCCCACCCCGTAACGCCCCATAAACTCGCGTCTTAATTTTAACTTTATTTCTTACCGCTGTTCCAAGAAAATTAAGTGTGAATGTACCGATGAAAGATTTGCGAGGGCGTTGTTATGCACTATCCTGTCTACCTTACGATTTGGCAAAAATCTATACGAGTAGGTACATCTTTAGATGTGATGGTAAGTAATTACATCATAATTATTATTAGAGTCATAAAAAATGCGATGGTAAACCGCGTCCGCCTAGACGGGGGGGTCCGAGGTTTGATCCCCAGACCTCTAACTTTTTAAAGCTATGTGCATTTTAACCAATTAAGTACCACAGACTTTATCGGTAAAGGAAAAGATTGTGACAAAAACTGCACGCCTTCATGTTCTCCATAATATTCTGTGCGTAAGTCTACCAATTCGATCTTGGCCAGCGTAAAAAACAATGGAAGGCCCGTGCGGAATGGAGCGGCGTCTTTCTTCACAACTCAAACTAAACGGGCCCAAACACGTCCTCTGTTTTCGGTATATGTCAACCGTCTAGTCCACCTACAACGCAAGATTCGTTATCTTGAAAATAAAAAAAATCTAGAAAGAAATTCAAATAGATCGTCGATACCTTTGCTAAGATATTGGCTGTAGCCAGTTTTCGTGAAGATCACGTCGGATCGTTTGGAATTTTCTCAAAGGTAAAAGTTTTCTCGGGCGAATGCAATTTCGAAGTTGCACGGGGAGGCCAATGATCGAGGAGCGCGAAAGTTAGCAGGGGCGGCTAGGTGCGGCCGGGCGCTCGCGCTAGATCGGCCGCTCCCCGCGCCCTCGGGTCTTCGCCCCCGGTGCCACGCAAAAGCGATTATTGGGGCAATCGGAAGCGCCCTGTGCCTTCCGCGCCCGAGGAAAGCCTCGCGATGAAAATAAATTCGCAGGCCGCCGCGGCCGGACAACGCTGCCCCTCGTTATTATTCGCCTCTCGCGGAATGGCTTTTATGTCCTTAATGGAAAAGTGAGATATTTACTTCGAGCTTGTAAAAAGACCTTCCTTTTACATTTTTCTTCTTATCCCCACAAGTCGTAGCTGAAAATTATGCGATTCCAACGTGAACGAGGCTGTTAGATT
Organism: Maniola hyperantus; assembly: GCF_902806685.2. Classification (NCBI taxonomy): domain Eukaryota; kingdom Metazoa; phylum Arthropoda; class Insecta; order Lepidoptera; family Nymphalidae; genus Maniola; species Maniola hyperantus. Next base: position 11,577,074 of record NC_048536.1, on the reverse strand, counting down.
ATACATTTACATTAGCTTTTCGGTGAGACTTTTCGCCTTCATTTTCATAATATGTAAAAGATCACAAAGTCATGAATAAATCGGGAAAGTAAGGTATTTGTCCACTTTTTTTTATTTATTTAACTAAATAAAGCCATAATATTTAAGAATATTATCTTCTCTATATTTAAAAATGAATCGCTAAATGTGTTGCTCATCGCAAATCTCGAGAACAGCTGAACTGATTTCGCTAATTCTTTTTTTATAACATTCCTTGAAGTACGAGGATAGTTCCTACGGAGAGAAAAATTTAATTCAACCTCCCCCTCAATTTTCTAAACTCCACCCGAGCGAAGCCGGGGCAGGTCAGCTAGTACAAAATATTTTCATAAAACCGACTTCAAACGCACTTCAATTTTTTTTATTTTAAGCCTTTTAATCTAAATATATAAAAGGAAAAGGTGACTGACTGGTTGACTGATCTATCAACGCACAGTTCAAACTACTGGACGGATCGGGCTGAAATTTGGCATGCACATAGCTATTATGACGTAGGCATCCGCTAAGAAAGGATTTTTGAAAATTCAACCTCTATGGGGCTGAAATTTGTGTAGTCCACGCGGACGAAGTCGCGAGCATAAGCTAGTGTAAAATAAACTACAATATCTCAGTCCTGATAGCTTAGTGCAGTAAGCATAAGGATTGAAGAATTGGGTCTTGGAGTTTAACGATGGAGTCGGCTTGGTAGCTACAATATCAATCAACAGCTTCAGCGTTCCCACTGCTTAGGAGTGTAGTAGTGCAGTATCAGGATTGGGGTGTTGGAACCCGAAGTTCAATAATGTAATCTATCTTTGCTATCTACAATAGTATTTCAGCAAAATCTATTATAATAATATTTTAGATGAACCTATGTGGATATATTTTTTGTTGTTCATTATAAAAATGACTATATACGCAGGTTTAATAAAGCATTAGTATATAATTCCAAAGTAAAAGTCGATTAAGTACAAATAAACAACCATGAAGACAAGTGAGTGTAAAATAATGTCTACTGCCGACTTGCCAGTTGGTGCGAATACAAATCCCTTAATAATTATGAAAATGTATGCGAAGCACATGAAAGTTGGTGCAATTATGCCGCGGCGGCCGCTCTGCAGACCAGCGTCCTTAACTGCCGAGCACTGGAGCATTTCCGTCTGCTGCTTGCTCTATTCAATTATCCTATAAACCACTCGGAGAAAATTTTCAAGATGCTCATGTTTGAATCTCATGTAAAACTGGGTACTCGCCTACTTTACTGTAAAGTGTACAAGTATATAGCGTATATTATAATTTTCCTGCGGTATAAGGTTATGATGAGTGCGTTGTCGTTAGCCTTCCACGTCAGATAGCGTTAGCGTCTCGCAGATAACTCTACCGAGCACGATGGGTGTATATTACGCGACAGGTTGAGATTGCAATCGGGGAGGGAACGCCCCGCGCATCTGCATAGCCCCCGCGCTAATTCGGTGCGGGAGAGCGCGGGTGACGTCCGTGTGTGCGGGGCGTCCCCCCGCCTCATAACCCGATTGCCATCTCAACCTGTCGCGGACTATACTTTCTTTAACGTGTACAAGTATATAGCTTGTATTTATAGAGAGAGCCAGCGCGTGCCAGAGCTTCATTATTTTATAAAAGCTGAAAGTTTCTCTGCGTACTGTCAATACTGGCAGGAACGTTTTTTTTGGATGTTTGTTTCGATCATGGTGGCTTTGGGAGGTAAGAGGTAATAAAGGTGTAAAAAAATTATGTCAAAGTAAAAAGTCGATTTTTTTTATATTTTCTTCGGAGTAGTAAACCTTAATAATTTATTAAGCTTTAAAGGTGTCTGGCAGGGGGTTATGTCAAATGTATTAATATCGACAGTGACACCTAACGTCTGCGAAAGAACTTGGTAATGGACACTTGGCCTTGTTAGTATAGTATTAATAATATGGTCACCACTAGTATTATGAAGCATATATCCCAGTAAAACAAATATTTATAAAATTTTTAAATTGTACCATTTTCATTCATTTTTACAAAATGTACTTTAGACTATGTTTCGAAATTCACGCGGGTGAAGTTGCAAGCAGCAGCTAGTGGTAAGATAAAATGAACCACAAAATAGGAACCATTATCGCTATGACGTTCAAAGCAAAAACCGTACAAAAACGAATAAACGAAGGCAACATCAAATAAAAGCCCATATTCGCGGATTACTCAGACGCGACGAGGTCAATTATGAAGCAATAAAAGTTTTAGTGCTCCGCACAAATTGTCGATTTGCCCGCTGACGGATGGTTGCAATACTGACGCCGGCAAATGAGCACACGATAAAATTATCGTTAGCGGTAACGACATGAATAAATGCAATAGGGTGGTTCGAGTCGTCCGCGCCTCGCGGGTGCTCCATCGCTGGAGCAGAACATGCCGCTGCGGTGGAGTGCTCGTTACAACTTTTGTGACGACTGTGCGCCTTTACGCCTCTCTCGTACCTATACTCAACTCTCCAATAACGTTTCAAATGGTTTCAGCACTCAAATGCATTAATTTAACCTATCATCTTATTGTATTGAAGTTAAAGCTATTTTATTTGACGTACCAATAGTTGAACATCAGAGTGCTCTCGAGATTTCGAACTTAGAATTATTATTTTAATTTTAATTAGGTAATAGTCATTTGTGAAACTATTGTAAACTCCACAGTTGTGGTTCGAAAATTATACATATGACAGTCACAAATGCTACGTAGCTGTTACAATGTAAAATAAAACTCATAAATTAATTGTGGTTAGGATGATTGTATAATGCGCGCAACGAGCGCATATATCTACACTTAGCTGTAATTATGTGTTCCGGTCGTATAAAACCAAAACTCATGTTAACCAATTTTGGGGCTGGGCACCAGTATTTATTGCTTACCAAAATCCAGACCAGACAGATCTTAAACAAACCTACTCAAATGTCGAAATATTCACGCACCAGGACTAAAAGCTTTTTGTCTGGTAGAAATATTAGACAGGGTTGTGCACTAAATATGTGATAATTTTAAATATACAGCAAATGCGCCAGGTAGGACCGTCCAAAGTAGTGCTTGCTGTGATTTATATCGCAACACTGCCGGCTGGTAGCCGGGCGTTGGAAATTTTAAACGTCACGCATTTGTGATGAATACTCGCAATTTTCTCGCGGGAACACGAGTTGATAGCTACGACTTCCCGACATTGCGACGTTTTATATCACAGGTTATTTAAAATGAAGATGAGAGCATTGTTAAAGCAGCTTTATATTATACTGGTATTGTTCGTGAAACGTATAAATATTGCGATGAGTAAACCGTTTCATTTGCACTTTTATTTACTCTCATGAAGAGCTTTCATATTCATATTTTGCTGGGATTAGTTTTAAATGTGTCGGATAAAATATAGGTAGGGTAAAAAATAAACATACGGCAATTGGCTTTCAATGTTGTTTACGTGAATAGGACCAGTACTCGTAGTCTAATTACTAAGTTCCCCGGTTATGAAAAACTTCATTTTGTCCTACATACATATGTAGGACAAAATGAAGTTTTTCATAACCGGGGTGTGGTACACATGTACCACAGCTACCACTTCCATTTAGTTTTATGACTTAAGTTTCAGTTAAAACGAGACATATTTATGTCAGTGATATAACGCTGTTTTCAAAGTCAAAGTTCGCTCTATACCTGGATAGCAGCCTCATACTTCATAATCGCATATAAAGTTCTGATGATAGGTAGGTACAGCAGTCAAGCGTAATAGTCTCCCATTGATAAATCTTATGAACTTGTCTTCTACACCTGAGGTGAAGTCGTATTTCCTGCATTTCGCCTGACGCTGTGTACGGCAACTCTCTTGCTCAGTTAGGTGATATCTATGGAGGAACAAACTTAAACCTCAGGCGTGGGAAAAAAACCACCACCTAATCATTCCTAAGACTTAAACTTTACATTTCCGTAGTTACGTCATACGATAGAGTGGTAAAAAGTTTTGAATCGTTCGCGACCGATGGTTGGGGCATGGAGGGGGGGGGGGGGGGGGCAGTAGTGGAGGACACTGGTTTCTATTGTATCCAACCGTGTTGATTGAAAACCCGAGAAACATATTGGTATCATATCGATTATTTCCGTCAAAAAATGATTAAAAGACGTAATACAAATCAAAACCCGATAAAGTTGGTGACATTATTTACAAACTGAGTAAAAGAAGTCTAGCGCTAATATATTTTATTACAAAAAGCTCTGCTAGTGTCCTTGTACATAAGTCATGTAGAGACGATTTTGTGCGAAATTGCACGCTCTAGTATGCATAACATCTCCCAGCTCCCGCCCCAGCCCCTGGCCTCTAATCGCGTCGGCATCGGGAGTAGGCTAGGCTCATGTCGCCCTGTTACACTACTGCCATAAATCAGTCGACACCGCGTGATGGATGATGCAGTCACGACGAAAAAAACAGTATATCTAATTCAGTCACTATACATATACCTACCTAGGGACCTTTGTACATTGGTACAAATCGGTTTTATCGCGGTATTGATCTGACGATTAAAGGCCGCCTTTATTCTAAAAATATGTGCTTCACAAAAGGGTTTTTCAATATGGTTTCGATACAAACTTCGATTTAATGATAATAACCAGATGTTTGTATAAAAATTAAAATTAGATCAATATGTGATTAGGTCCATTTTCTTATTACACTGTGTGGACCTACATCCGCAAATAAGTAACGCTTATCCGTGACTTAAGTAGTCCATTTTTAGACCGTGCAAGATGAAACTGCAGCCAAGCCGTACCGCCAAGCGATTTATGTCACGGAGTCTAAAAAGCATAGGTATAGATCGTAGGAGCTTAATATGTTATTATTTATTATGCACTTCTATAGTATTCTAATCCACTATTTATGCGGGATGAGACCGTGACTCATCGCGCAGTAGACCCGCTGCGTTAACCTAAGGCATGCTAGTCATATTCTGTTGGGTTTCTGTCACGCTCATAGAAGCGTACGTTCGAACCGTCTGTTCAGTGCAGACAGGTAGAGGTATTCGTTTGAGTAGCCCCAGTTTGCCTCAAGCCATGATTGCCCAAATGTATACGAAACTCGAATGGATTATAGTATAACAATATTTCGCAGTTACGTCTGAATGATTTTACTTACCCTAAATCACCCTTCAGCTCTGTACTTCAAGGGAAAAAGGTTCTCTTCGTTGTCCGTTCGTTTGAAAGTCAAGAATGTTTGACTCAGGAACGCTTGCTGGTATCAAGTTGAAATTAATATCAAGCACGTAGGTCTAGATTCTACGGTTCCTTGGAGCTGTAAAAAAATCAAGCTTCTAAGTCAGCGAAACTAAAATTATGGTCATTTATGCCGCAAATTTTTTAAATCAAATGAATCAAAACCTATAGAGTACTTCCGTTGACCTATCTTGGAAGGCAAGAAGCAAGTTCTCACAGTTCTCTCTACTTCCAAGTTAAGGAACCCTCGGTGCGCGAATCCCAATTTGCACTTGGCAGGTTTTTTCCAACATGAGCGTTCCATCCAAGGTGAGCGTAAAGGGGGTTCATTTCGATGTGATTCGTAATTCCAAGGCGGCGCCTCACGGGCGGCTGTTGCTAACTTTTATTATTTTCGTAATGATTGCAGCTGCAAAATGGCTTTTCTGCGCTTTTATGTGGCAAACTTGGACCATAATTACACTGTAGGAGAACCTTCTCTGCATCCAACCGATTGCCTCGGTAATGACAGTTGTAAATCCCTAGTTGCTTTGAAACTGAAATATGCCTAAGTGCTTTTTTGTTTCACTTAATAATTTAAACAGTTAGTTAGTTGATAAATGACTTATTGATGGATGAATATGTATTTGTTAAAGAAATCACGAAGATAAGTAAAACCCAGCATTGAGTTCAAACACTGAGCCGATAACGTTTACATACTTGTATAGTACGCGACAGGTCGAGCTGGCGATCGGGGTATGAGGCGGGGGGACACCCCGTACACCCGCTCGTCACCCGCGTTCTCCCGCACCCGGCAGGAAATATTGAACACCGACCTTTAGAAAGAGGTAGCGGTTTCGTCGAGCGTTGTCTCTGTCGTTGAGACCGACAAAACATCACATGTGTATGAGTGGTAGAGACAAAGCTCTACAATACCGAAATCTCATTCTAGAGGTTGATGTACAATATTTCTTGCCGGCTACTGTTATGTACATTCTTTCATTTAAAGGAAATACTCTTGGTAACCGTGGTAACCTTAGCTTTTTAACATTTTCAACAAAATTGCGGCAATAAAATTGGCTAGTTTACTTAAATTCACTTTGTCTCTACGAAGTAGTGTAGTGGTGGCCAGCGGCTTTTGTATTGAAAATGCACACCCGCTCGTTAAGCGACGCGTGACGTCACGTCCTCTGCTTCCGCCCGCCCTCATTAGCATACATTATATTCGCTATTCGCTGAACATCGCCTGCGGGTGGCGCGATTTTTTGGCGATACAACGTAAACAAAAACACGATAATCTTATATGTATTTACATCCTAACGTTATACCTTCCCGTGATAAATATGTATAACTAGGTGATGCCAGTGACTTTGTCCGCATGGATTTAGGTTTTTTAAAAATCCCGTGGGAACTATTTGATTTTCCGGGATAAAAGTAGCTTTTGTCCATCCCCGGTATGTATATTCTAACTCTGTCCCAAATTTAATCTAATTCGGTTAGACTGTTGGGCCGTGAAAAGCTAGCAGACAGACAGACACACTTTTGCATTTATAATATTAAGTATGGAAATATGGGTAGCTAGTCTTTCGTCTATAATGTACTAGATGATGTCCGCGACTTCGTCCGCATCATTATTGGTTTTCTGAAAATTCCGCGAGAACTCTTTGATTTTCTAAGATAAAAACTTAAAAGTAGCCTATGTGTTAATTCAGAGTATAAGCTATGTCAAATTCTTACCACCAAATCGATTCAGTGGTGGCCTGAAAGATTAAAAAACATCCAAACTTTCACACTTATTAAGATTAGGACCATGCCTGCCCTGGCTCTTCCAATTGTAATTACTGAAAAATTTATGGAAAAATCTTCTTTTTTGGGGTCCAAATTATAGATAAATACCTACGTTATAGATAGACTACATAATATACATGTAAATACGTGCACAATCTGTCGGTCAGTTTCTCCTTTTATAATGAAGATATACTTGTTTCTACTTAACGGCATTTTAAAATAAATCCTAATAATGTAAAAGTGAAAGGTTGGGGGTGTTCGTTACTCTTTCACGTCACAGTGACTGAACCGATTTGCTTATGTGTTTAGTCCGACTTGACACATATGCTTTTATCCCGGAAAAGCGAAGAGTTCCACTTAAAAAACCTATATCCACGCGGACGAAGTCATGGGCATCATCTACTAGATAATATCAGAATCTATTACGTGATAATGCTAACGTACTTGACTACTGCGTATTTATGGAAATCCAAAAAGAAAAATCGAATAAAAATAATATGTACATTTTACTATGGTTATTGTTATAATTGTTATTTTATAATGATTATTTTTAGAAGTTCGGAAGCACTCCTGCTGCTCCGTCTCATAAAAATCTGTCCACTCGAATCCCATATACATTCTAATCCGATTTCGCATAGGAGAAGCCGAGGGCAAAAGCAAGTAGGTACTATAGAGTAAGATATTCAGAGATGTGTTGAAGTCCCCTGTTTTGCGAAGCTTTACGTGCGATGTGTCTCCAGTGGCATAAGCTACTGGCATTGTAGTTAGATCAGAGTTTATTTCACGACTTAAGATCTTGTGTGCGAGACTTTATCAGTAGTTGGAGCTTTTTCCAAAGTGTAAATAGGTAAATTTAAAATAATAGCACAATGACAATTTACGAGATATCGTTATAATTGGGCAACTTTGCGAGTAAAAAGTAAAAAGGTTATGATTTTGAAGGTATTAATATGAATGTAAAACTATGATGCCTACAGTCTGAATTTGTGTGCCTATGTTAAATATGTACTGCACAGTTGCAAAATCCAACGGAACGAAGCTCTGCAAGCTTACCCTTCCAAAGGTTCACATGTCTCTATTTAGGGACATGAGCCATGCGCAATACGCCTTTCAGAGTCTGCTTTACGACTTCAGAACTCGCACCCACTCCCCACACGAGTAATGTTACGCAGGAAGATTACTGGCGAAACTTTACAAGTATGTTCTAAGGCTGTAATAATTGTTAATCATTTCATGGTGGGCAGCTATTTTTCAACTAGGTATAGCACAGAATATTTATAATAGTACTAACGTACCATAGTAGTTCATTATCTGTCCGTAAACAAGAATAGATTCCTCCTACATCAATAGCGCTCGCAACATTATAATTACGTACATCTATTGAGGTAGTAAAAAGCTGTGATAGCCTAGTGGTTAGGACGTCCGCCTTCTAATCGGAGGTTGGCGGTTCGATCCCCGGGCACACACCTCTAACTTTTCGGAGTTATGTGCGTTTTAAGTAATTAAATATCACTTGCATTTAACGATGAAGGAAAACTTCGTGAGGAAACCTGCATGCCTGAGAGTTCTCCATAATGTTCTCAAAGGTATGTCTACCAATCCGTCCATGGCCAGCGTGGTAGACTATGGCCAAACCCTTCTCACTCTGACAGGAGACCCGTGCTCTGTAGTGAGCCGGCGATGAGTTGATCATGATGATGATGATGATGATTGAGATAGTAATTGATGCAACTACACCTGCTATTATATAATATGTATTGTAGTCGTGAGGAAATATTCGGAGAAGTAACGGCCAGATTACACATATACTATACTTTATAATATTAGTGTGGATTTGTGGGATGCCAGCGTAACCACGACGAATACCTATCACTATCATCTGCCATGTTTTATTAAAGCCGTAGCAATTTTTCGAGTGGCAGTTAATTTTTAATAAGCCAATGTAATTGCATAACAGAGCGTCGCAACACGTAAATCTGCTGCCAGCACGGATATAATTGTTTCAATAGATGCGGCGCTTCATAGTAACTACATGTTCCAACGAACATCGGTATCGGCACTCGTGTCAATCGTAATTCGCTTTACATAGATAAGTTAGAACAAACTATAGTTACTAAAGCTACCTACTCAAATATGATAACGTGAATAATAATTTAGTGTTATCGCTCAAGTTTAATTTTTGCGTCTAAAGAGGATTGCGATTGACAGGAATTCAGACGCCGATGTTCGTTGGAACATGTTGCTAAGAAGCGCCGCATCTAGAGAAACATTTATTTCCTGGCTGCCGGTCGCCGGCCATGCAGCGGCGCTAATATTTGCATATCGCAATTGATGCAAAGCAATCAATACTGCAAATAATGGAATTGTCACATAAAATCTACAGAAAGCACGGCGCGTACTCTCGTTATTAACAGATTTAATTGTTTTAAATACATCAGTAAATAATGCCGCTATTACTCCTGTTCCGAACAGAAATGAATTCAATATGAATTTTCATAATGAGTGCTGTTTTATATGAATAATAAATTAAAGTCATAATTTATTAATTATCGGAAATATTCATAACGATAAAATGAATAACTGGATCAAAACATATTACAACTGTAACTGTTGGGTAAAAAATTATTAAGCATCGTTTAATGAACATCATTTATCACAGATAATGAGTTGCTGTTCATATTACAAGTACGTGTGTGTTCAATTAAAAAGTTTGTCTATCTGTGTGTTTGTTTGCTAGCTTTTCCAGGCGTTTAACTGAACTTTAATACAAAGTTAGCTTTTACATCCCGGGGATAGACTCATTATTAAATGCTCATTTTTATCCCAGAAATATAAAGTTCTCACAAGATTTTTAAAACCTACATCCACGCATATGAAGTTGTATTCAACTTGTAGTAGGGGGAACTACTTGTCTCATTTGTTTGTTGTAGTATACCGTGTCGATAACAGTTTTCAGAATGTAAAGCTTAGTGAATTTATTTTGGTGAAAAATCTATCGTTTTGAGTACCAACCATATTAATTAATTATGGTATTCAAAACCTATTTCATTGGTAATGGTTTTTAATCGTTAAATAATGATTTTTGATCTTTAATCTACCTGAGAACTTTGCAGAATTAATTCCTCAATTAAAAGCTATTTGGCAATTGAAAAATCAGCCCTTGAGAAGTAAAATGCATACCTATTTAATTCTTTAAAAAATCATAACAGCGGTTTTGATATAGGACACGAAATATTGGAACCTCTAAAAATCATAAAGCGAATGTAACAAGCCAACCCCGCACAAAGGCGATACAGTCTATAGATAACAATAACACACCCGCGATGCGCCGCCGAATTGCTGTGTCAAAGTATTCCCATCCTGATTGCTCCATTCTGCTTCCGAGGCACTACGCTGGCTCCACTACGTTAGCTTTTCAGTGTTCCGCGTGGAAAATGAAAAACGGAACGCTTATAGAATCTTTTTTATTCCGATGAAATGAACTCTACTTTCGTGTCGTTCTTGACTGTTTATCATAACTAGATGATGGTAGCGACATTGTTCCCGTGGATTTAGGTTTTTTTAATCCCGTGGGGACTCTTCTTCTATTTTAGGGTATAAAAAGTAGCCTATATTCCTATCCGGGATGCAATCTGTACCTAATTTCAAAATCGGTTAAACGAGTGAGCCGTGAAAAGGTAACAGCTTTCAATGCTTTCAGGGCACACTGACTTTCTTTGTTATAATTATTAATTTTGTTTAACAGAGAGTTCTTTTTTATACGGATCACCAATTGTGTATGACTAACTTGCACTTGTCCAGTTTTCTTTTTGAGCTTCCATTATCGATACAAGGAAAATGGAACGCAGCATGTGCACGCGGTTAGGCAATTAAAGAGACTGTTCCGTTATCGAGACATTAATTTCTTTCGACCTGACATTACAATACGACTTAGACTTATTTGCGAGGCCAGTTATTAACTTATTGAGATAACTAGGTGAATCTTTTTTTTTTTTTAATCTTCTATTAACAGGCTAGTTTTTTCCTTGCGATGATACGATGCAGAACGCTGTCTACTTAAGATCTGTTTACATTTAATTAATAAAAGATTTAATAACACTTCTTATAAATACAGGCCTATTTTTTTTATTTTCACAGCTGGACTTAAAGTACTTGGGTTTTTTTCGTGCCCACCCGTTTAACAAATTTTGACGAAATATAAAAGAGCTCCCACGGAATTTTTAAAAACGTAAATCCACACTAACGATAGCATAGGCATCAGTTCAGTATTTTATAATTATTATTAAAACAGAATTATTCTCGTTTTATTGTAATAAAACGCCTAATAAGAAGTTCGATTTCATTTTCGTAAAATGTTTTCTTTTCTTATTCAAAGCTCTCTCCTGCCTTCCCTATTCACTTATTTGCGTGTTATCACCTCTGTTCCCCAGCTCCCCCAAAGTGCGGGATATATGCCATTTTCTATTGTGAACATTTGTGTTCTACGTCCTCCAGAGGCATATACCGTGCCCATTTTCTCTATTAACCTAGAAAACTAAGTTTGTTCACCTTCAAAACGAGGCAGTCGGGTGTCGTGGGGGCTAAAAACATACGACATTTTTCTGTCACGTTGTAAACTCTTAAGAATAAAATGGACTATAATATGCCTAAGTAAGTGTTATTTAGGTATGCACCAGTACCATTACTAAAATATTATAACTTAAAACATTTTTATAAACTAATAATATAGTAGGTAAGTATATTATGCAGCACCACCTGGACAAGCAAGGCTTTTGTTGTACTGAGAATCGGAATGTTTTACAATCATTTAAACATTTTTTTCTATCCTGTCTGCATACCTATTATAATTTAAGTCTTTAAAGAAATACATACATTCAAATACTAGCTGATGCCTGCGACTTCGTCCGTATCAATAAATTTAGTAAATTGCATTAAAATCTGTTCAGTAGTTTCAGCGTGATGCCTGAACGATAGACTGACAAAGAAATCCTACTGTTTTTGGCTCTATGTCGATGATAAAGCTTCGGCCGGTTAAAATGTCCAAAACAAATTAATGTATAGAAGATTAATTACACGATAGACTTCATTTTACAACCCTCTGGTTATCGCGGCCAGGCAGCCCTGTAAATACTCGAATTAGACAAAGCCATCGAAATAGAGATATTTTTGATTTTTTCTTCACATCTTTTGATAAGGTATTTACACAAATTAGAAGCTCTGAAAGCACGTAGAAACTTTCCGTAAGCAAACGATCAACGCGGCCTGCTCACAGTAATTCAATTTCAACTCCTCGCCTAACAACCTTTGGCTGAAACGTCCAGATGAACGGTCATGCCGCCGAATTTACTTTATTACGAATGACGTTAAGTGCCCAATTATTGTGAACCCAATTTATGTAACAAGGAACTGCTGGTTTGCAGACAGCTTATTAGTATTCCGCTCACAGAATTAGTCCGACTAACTCGCTAACATTTGAGATTATGTGAGTAACATAATTTAAACTAGTACAAATTTTCAACTTTGTCACTGTGCATTTTAATACCTACCTATCTAATCATGTTATTACATTGAAATAGTTTTATTTTTGATGATTTAATTTATTCTTTGTCATCATTGTTGTTGGAAGGCCCCTTTGTCATGATCTGAAATGTAAACATTTTTAGATTTGCTCTGCATAATCTAAATATATAAAAGGAAAAGGTGACTGACTGACTGACTGATCTATCAACGCACAGCTCAAGCTACTGGACGGATCGGGCTAAAATTTGGCATGCAGATAGCTATTATGACGTAGGCATCCGCTAAGAAAGGATTTTTGAAAATTCAACGCTTGAGGGGGTGAAATAGGGGTTCGAAATTTTGTGTAGTCCACGCGGACGAAGTCGCGAGCATAAGCTAGTATTAGAATAAACAATTTATAAAGGATTTATTACTGAGTAGGTATAACTACAAGTTTACTACGGAACTCATGAATGGGATATTGATAGACTTTTTATTTTGATAGGTAACATAGAATAAAAACAATATCAGCTAAGAAGGACTATGAATAAAACAAACGTGTAAAAGTATCTTAAGTAAACCATTAATTAGTCCATGGGCAAATTTAAAAATCACTAGAACATAAATATGCCTGTGTATGAAAACTGTAAAAATTTGTTCGGGAAATTGCATTGCTTCCGGGAAATGTATTTGTAGGAATTGTCATTGTTGTTGGAAGGCCCCTTTGTCATGATCTGAAATGTAAACATTTTTAGATTTGCTCTGCATAATCTAAATATATAAAAGGAAAAGGTGACTGACTGACTGACTGATCTATCAACGCACAGCTCAAGCTACTGGACGGATCGGGCTAAAATTTGGCATGCAGATAGCTATTATGACGTAGGCATCCGCTAAGAAAGGATTTTTGAAAATTCAACGCTTGAGGGGGTGAAATAGGGGTTCGAAATTTTGTGTAGTCCACGCGGACGAAGTCGCGAGCATAAGCTAGTATTAGAATAAACAATTTATAAAGGATTTATTACTGAGTAGGTATAACTACAAGTTTACTACGGAACTCATGAATGGGATATTGATAGACTTTTTATTTTGATAGGTAACATAGAATAAAAACAATATCAGCTAAGAAGGACTATGAATAAAACAAACGTGTAAAAGTATCTTAAGTAAACCATTAATTAGTCCATGGGCAAATTTAAAAATCACTAGAACATAAATATGCCTGTGTATGAAAACTGTAAAAATTTGTTCGGGAAATTGCATTGCTTCCGGGAAATGTATTTGTAGGAAACATTTCATTAAATCCAGAACAAAAACCCCAAACACCACTTTTTAACAATCGGACAACAGCGATTGCAATATTCTCTTCGATTTTGCTAGAAACAATTTCATTTGGCTCATGGTCCTTTCAGATCGTATGTAACAATGAGTTTAATCCTATTAAAACGGACACACATTGTGCCAGAATTGTAACGTGGTGGCTTTGGTCTGTCGCCGTTCGCGTCGGCTCACTGCCTCCTCTAACCGGAACCAGACCTTAAACAGAGTTAAACATGGTTTAATTTCCCTGCCGAAGCGTCACTGAAAAAGCTCCGCCTAGTTGAAACACAACTGTGCTGGGAGGAAATAAAATAGCACGGGAAGCGATGCGGGCGTCGGACGAAGCGATTATGCAGTGGAGAATAATGGGCGCCGGTCCACATGCACGTTTTTGTTTGTGGTCTGTGACGCGATTTATACGCGAATTTCTACCATCGCTGAAGTGAGCACTATTCACAATAATTGCTTTGAACAAAATTTCATGGCATGTAACTTTTGCCGGGAGGTACGCGCAATTCGCTTTTGAAATCGTTGTTACGGATCGCTTTCACGTTACATTGATATACCTCGCTCAATCTACGTGAAGTATTCAACAGATAGAATTATATGATTTCACACAATACCTAAGTATTAGGAATCAACTGAACTGTTCAGTAAAATCAATGAACAGGGTTTGGTATGGTTTGCTATTCTGATAATATTTATAATTTTCAAATATCATATTGGTATTTTTAAGAGCCAGCACAAACAGACGGAGTGGAGTAGAGCCGAGTCTTATTTATAACAGCTTAAACTGTGTTTTAAATACTTACTTTAAAACATAAAAATTGGCATTTGTCGCGCCGCCGCTCTTATGCAAGAGTAGATAAAGCTCAATTTGTGCTATTATCGAGAAAGACGCTGAGCCTCGACTCTGCCGGTGTGCGTTGCGCCTAATGGTTCTAGCATCGTATAAGACGAGCAATAAAAATTTTCTTTTATAGCTTTTACCATAATTTTCTCAAGAAAATATTGGCGTAACAAGTTCTATTCAACTAAATTGAAATAGCTGAATCGAGATTTTGAACTGCCGCGCTGAAGGTATTACCGTTGAAATGTTTCTTTTGCTTAGCTAGCAAAATTATCTCAAAAGACGTCTTCAACTCGTTGCTAGTATTTTTTTTTTTTTTTATATTATTGATCTGTCCTTAAACTTATTTTATATCTTCTGTAAGGGATTTCTTTAAAATCAATTGGAAGTACGCAGTTATTCCGGAGGATGGTCTATGGCGCAACTTTTAATAGCCTTATCAACCTCAGACAGACCGCTCTGTGGGTTTTTTTCTTTCCCTATCTATCTAGGGCCTTAAGACCCTTTATTTAAGCTACGGTAGATTGTTCGTTGAAACTGAAAGGAGCAGGAATAGTAAATAATCCTTATTACTTAGTAAATTAACTTACAAATCTTATTGGTTAAAAGTACTTCATTTTCATGAGATTAACAAAGAAACATATGAACATGCACACTAATATAGATTGCTCTTTCATCATATCCTTCCGTTTACTATGCTTACAATTATTTTTAGATTAACTAGATTATACCATAAAATGCGTTAACATCAAAGATCTCTACATATTTTAATTTGAGTGCTTAACATTATGTTTAGATTTGTCCGCCCGGCATTGTTAGACCACTTTAATGGTTCGGTAAAAGAGTTCACTACCGTTAAATCTGCCATAAACAATAAAATTTGCATTTATTGGTCGTCTTCAGTGTCGTAAATTCACAACGAGTGAGCTGCCAACGACATTTTGAGTAAATGTCCACAGCC
Organism: Maniola hyperantus; assembly: GCF_902806685.2. Taxonomy (NCBI): domain Eukaryota; kingdom Metazoa; phylum Arthropoda; class Insecta; order Lepidoptera; family Nymphalidae; genus Maniola; species Maniola hyperantus. Next base: position 11,561,421 of record NC_048536.1, on the reverse strand, counting down.
ATTACACCAGAAACTGCATAGAGCTAGGCGAGGTTTCGTGAACTTGCCGATGCGCAATAATTGAAATCACCAGTCAATTAATGACTGCGGCGCCTGTGACGGCTGCGATGTCGCGGTACGGCTGCATACCAATTATTGTCATTAGTTCACCCGCCCGCTTGATGCCTACTACACACTGCTGCTGTGTGTGTTATACAAGTGCTAGTCCAACTGTCGGGGTTTCGTAGAGCTGATTCTATTGTACAGCTACGGATATTTTAATTAGTCTTTTTGACTATAAGTGTAGTCAGTACTTTTAAGATTATTATGTTCGGCATGCGTTGCAATGCGACTCGCGCGCCTCCTATTGTATGTTGCTGGTACCATGTCAGAAACCTTCACGCAAGTCCAACAATAACTGTCATCATGATCATAATCAAAGTATAGAGCACCTCGTCTCAGAATGAGGACGGAGTTTGGCCATAGTCTACCACGCTCTTCAAGTGCGGATTGGCAGACTTCACACACCTTTGAGAACATTATAGAGAACTCTTAAGTGTGCAGGTTTCCTCACGATGTTTTTCTTCACCGTTAAAGCAAGTGATATTTAATCGCTTAAAACGCACATAACTCCGGAAAGTTAGAGGTGATTTCAAAATATACACAACAACAAATCAGAATATAAAATATTATGGTTAAAGTAAAATTTAGGCTTTCCCAGTTTGTGTCCCAGTCGACTTTGTTATTTGCAAAATTGTACCAAAAAAGATAAAGTTAATCAGCACTAAAACCCGATTACGATCCTCTTAATAAACGCTGAAATATTATAGTAAAATTGGGTTTCTGTTGCTTGGTATATTTTAACAGTATACTATATTTATATTTATGAACCCAGTATTTTTAGGGTTCCGTACCTCAAAAGGAAAAACGGAACCCTTATAGGATCACTTTGTTGTCTGTCTGTCTGTCTGACAAAAAACCTACAGGGTACTTCCCGTTGACCTAGAATCATGAAATTTGACAGGTAAGTAGGTCTTATAGCAGACATAAGGCAAAAATCTGAAAACCGTGAATTTGTGGTTACATCACACAAAAAAATTAAATGGTAGTCATGAACTAATAATTAGTATTTTCAATTTTCGAAGTAAGATAACTTTATCAAGTGGGATATCATCTGAAAGAGCTTCACCTGTGCATTCTAAAACAGATTTTTATTTATTTTTATGCATCATAGTTTTTGAATTATCGTGCAAAATATCGAAAAAATACGACTGTAGTACGGAACCCTCGGTGCGCGAGCCTGACTCGCACTTGGCCGATTTTTTCTCTTCAATTTGACATCCCACTCGATACAATACCAAAATATAATTTTAAAGATCTCCACTTTTTTGGATGTAACATCCGTCAGATCGATTTTGTTCGTATACAATGTTGCCTATGTCACCCAGACCATAACAACGAATCAATTGACACTTCATTCATCAAAATGGGCCCGGTAGTTTAGCCACTAAAGTGGAACACACATAGATACAAACATACATACCTACATACATACATACATAAACTACCAAAATCACAACCCAGTTAGTCTTTGTCGTAGTCGGGTAAAAAATACTGCCATCCAACCTAAAGTTGCACTCTAAATGAAAAAAATTTTCTAAACAAACAACTGACAAAGCGATAAAAGTGCTTATTTGTCTTCTATGAGCATTTTCAACGGCTGTTTTCGCACTAAATACGCCATTATTGCCGGTTGGTGGCTATACGTCAAAATTAATGACGCGAAAGCCCGTAACCAGCCGTCTATGTGCAACGTATATCTACTTTACATTTGAACTCAAAGAGCGTTATTTGCAGTTCGCATTTAGTAGGTTAGGTAGGTATTCGTAAATATATAATATTGTTACTAAAAATCTCTTATCTAACCCTTATTACATTGGTACTTATGTTTGTGTTTTAAACCTATTAGGGGAGATACGCAATGAAACGGCCATTTAAGATTGATTCATTTTTTTTTTAGAAAACCAATCTTTGGCGAAAAATCAACAATCATACAAATATCTTTACATATGTTACTCATATAAACTAAAATATTTTTTATCAAAATGTTAACCGATAATTGTAAAAAAGCTTTATTAAAAAAAATATTTTTTGGCCGTTTCATGACACCATGCGCTATGAAAAGTTCAGCGGGTGCAATGAAACGGACTAAAGTTATATAACGAATATAATATCATCTAAATTATTTTAAGTATTTTAAACAATACAAATAAACACTATAAGAACTTAAATTCAGTTTTATCATCATTAATTGTTAATTGCAATTATTACCGCAACCAAGCTACGGATTGACGTGATTTTTTGCATGGTTATAATCAACGACCTGAAGAGTGACCGGCTTCTTTTTGTCCCGGAAAATCAAAGAGTTGCCTCGGGATTTTTAAAAACTTAATCCACGCGAACGTAGTCCCGGGCATCAGCTGTATGAAATAAGTTTAACCGTTTCTCAGCAAATAAATAGGAACAAAAGAAAGCTTACAATACCACACTCCGCGGCAGACAAAGTTAAAGAAAATAAGAATAAGGAAAGCCATTCAAGAGTACATCCGCGAGAAGTAAAGTATCGAGAAAGGGGATAATGTAATGAAGTAGAGATGGTCGGGCGTTCGGTAGCGACGCGGGAGCGGCGGCGGAGCGACGTCGCACAATGGCGACGGAACCGGATAGCGCCTATTGCCGGCAAGCGCGGCCGATAAGAGCCACCGCGGCCGCGCCCGCTCTGCGCCTGCTCCTGATTTATAGTCGACGTGTCTCCTTTTTAATGAGTCCGTAAGAAGATATCTCCCAGAACACTACAATAAATTTCTCAGCTGTGACGCGCCAAAATACCTCCGTATCGATATCTGCAAACAAACGCAGTTTCATCCCGTTAATCTGCCTCGACGAACGCACCACGTATATAAGTTGTGCTTATCTCGGGTAATGGCCGTCTATCTAGTTGATCTGCCAGTTTTATTTATGGCCATGTTTTTCTTTACACGCTCGTTCCAATTTGTGAAGAGTGAAAGGGATTGTTATGAGGCTGCCATGTTTCATAGCAATAAACATGTGTATCCAAAATAACAACATTAACAATTTCCTTTGCCGGTTGTTTCACGTTACCGATGTTTTCTTCGAGCATTGTTTGCGCTGTTTTACAGTGAATTCACAACTATTTCGATTTAGTTTTCCGAGCTGACTGAATAGTACCTATTGGAATTCCTAATTTAAGAGTTTTCCCGTGAATTCACTAGAAAGTTCAAATGTAATTCATTTTTGGAAAGGAATACTTATGTTTAATTAACTTATCTCGAGTACGACAAAAAGTTACCATTTTAGAACAAATTTTAATAATTAATTAAACACACCAAGTGGTAGTAGGGTTATTATACAAACGAACAGATAAGGCATTTGATAAGACCCTTGAAACACAGAATGTTCTGTATTCGGAGCTTATAAGCTACTTGAAATAAAAGCTATTTATACTGTACAAAGTTTACGTGATAAAATGTTAAAAAAAACCGGCCAAGTGCGAGTCGGACTCGCGCACGATGGGTTCCGTATCATTATCTATAAAGACGGCAAAAATTCATGTCTGTTGTATGGGAGCCCCCGTGAATATTTATTCTATTCTGTTTTTTAGTATTTGCTGTTGTAGCGGCAACAGAAATACAATATCATCTGTGAAAATTTCAAATGTCTAATTATCACGATTCATAAGATACAGCCCAGCGACAGACTAATAGACAGAGGGACGGACAGCGGAGTCTTAGTAATAGGTTTTACCCTTTGGGTGGAGAACCCTAAACAAATTACCTACCATATTGATTTTTTTTGCCAAATGTCATCCAAAAAGCAATAAACACAAAAATGATTGGTCGATTGGGTGTCCCCTCGTTACGAATACCGTGGCTGTGCGCACGTTCTCTATAAGTAGTGTGTTCATCCTGCTAAATTTATTGCGCTTTTATATCAGCCAGCACAGAGGTCCCCTTTCGTCCGTATCAGACCGCGCGGAGCCCGGCTTAGTGAAGTCGCAATTACGTTTTACCGGCTTTGACTCTAACGGAGGACTTTTGCCGTCCATCGAATCGTAATGGAATTAGCGTTCCAACGTTCTTTTAATTTGTACCCGATCCTTGTTCTAAACGAATCTTTCGCCGTCGGCCGTTCGCCGGCCAGCTTTTCTTTTTTTTTTAGTCGAAAGCAAGATTGAATGTGACCCATTTTATTTAAAGCTCAAGCTAGAGCCTTTTGGATACTAATGATTTTCAGTCTGTGTCATTAAAAATATGTAAGGTTTTTATAGGACATGTTTATATCTCAATCTACTATATATATCTGTACTATCATATATATAAGCAGCTATATATATATATTAATAAAGGCAGCTGGGCCAATTAGTTTGTTAAAAATGCTTATTTCAAAAACTGCAAACGAAACCTGTTGATTTCATTATACTTTTCACCAGGATTATCTCTAGGATAAGGTCGCGTATTGGCACATATCACTCCTTTTCGACAGCTAAGAGATTGATTTTTGGCTTAGGCAGCAGCTCATCGCTACTACAGAGAAGCTTCTTAAGACTTTAGTCACTATTCTTGCTAGTGAGACTATAGAACGCTCATATAATAGTAGCCAATGTACGCCCGGGCTAAGGCCAACCATGCGTTGCATTGCAACTTGCAGTGCTACGTTCTATACTCGTAGCACACTGCTACGAATCGATTGTATTGTACAGTAGAAAAAAGCTTTTCATTAATAAAAGAAAGTATTCATTGTTGAAATTATAAACCACATTAAAAATTGATGAATCTAACAAATTTTTGTGTTGTCGAAAATCTACGTACCTAATATGTATTATGTTATCGTAATTTTGCTTTCAACTAGGTATGATCTTACTACCTTTATTTTTTGTAAAACAAAGCACCAATTCATTTTTCATATTTTGACACTCGCAAATAAATCAAAATCTATCGGGTACCTACTTCGCTTCGCGCTGACCTACAAACATAAAATTTAGGAAGAAGCTAGGTTTCATAGCATAAGTAAAGGAAAATCCGAAAATCGTTAATTTGTAGTTATATCACACTATATGATGCCCGCGACATCGTCAGATATTTAAGTTTTTTTTTAAATAACGTGGGAACTCTTTGATTTTCCGGGATGAAAAGCCTATATCCGCATCCGGGATGCAAGTATCATGTAAGAAAAAATCCTTTAATGTAGACTTAAATAGTATTAAAAAAATGTCTAAGTAACAAAATTTGAGATCGGTCTTAGGTTTTTTAACTATTTATAAGTAAATGTGAAACTCGAAAATGCAATAGATTTTCATCCTCGCATTTAATGATAAATTGTGTTAGACTGAGGAAATACAAAATATGGCCCAAGTCAGCATCTGCATAAGAGATTTGTCCGGTACGTAGCTTCGATGACGTAAATAATTTACGATCGTTCTGTCGATGCATGAATATTCGACGACGCGACGGTTAGCTTCAGGAAACATTTTTCATCTACAGAGGAACGCCAAAGTCTCGCGGATGGATATTACTCTGAGAAGTTGAAAGCCGATATATTGTTGCCTCGCCTCAATTTTAATATCGACTTATGCACTGACGGTAGAAGGTAGGCAAAATCCCAAGAATAGGTTTAGTTTCTATGAAATTCATAGTTTTCTGTAAGGTGATTTACACTCACGCCCTAAGTGATGCGGTCCGGTCGAACCCAAGCCGTCATAAGTTTGTAATACCGTTTTATGACCGGCTTAGACCGTAACTTATACATTATTTTGAATAATTTTGCCTCCCGTAGAAAAGAATTACAAGGGCCTGGCTGGCATGATAAATTTTTTCAAGAGTATAAATTGTTATTTCCCTATAATATCACAATCTTCGGTAAAAACCTTGTTTAATCTAGCCTATCAGAAGTTTGATAATCTTTCGACGAGGAAAAGCTAACATTACTAATATGTGATGGAATTACCAGTACAGTCATTGAGCGCTCTTTCAATCACCAATTTTAAAAACTCGCGAAAATCTTTTTAGGTAAAAGTATGAATGAAATGAATGAAATATGCTTCATTATTGTACACCATGGACAAAAAGACAAAAGTACACAACAATAATAGACGTAGATTTGGCGGCCTTATGAGTATGCCTAGTCATCTACTTGTTATTATTAAGTTTATTATTACATACTCAAAGAAAGCAGTTTCTAAAATTTGTATTGTATAAGTAGGTAGGCAATACGCATAAAATTAAGTATGGTTTAAGCAAACATAACTATGCTAATGTATGGATCGCATGATCTTTTCACTGTAACGTTGGAAATATTTGTGGAAATCGCTTTAGTGTAGAAACGTAACCTGTGAAAATGTCACGGGTCGGCACTTGGTACACGTGTGGCCTAACATATTTGTTTAGTTACTTTTGTAACACAAACTATACGGTATTTTACACCAAGCGAAAAAAAATCTAAAAAAGTATAAACAAGCAATCAAAATATGTAATTTCAGTTTATGAAAGTATGTAATGAATTTTATAATTTAACTAGCTTCTGCCCGCGACTTCGTCCGCGTGGACAACACAAATTTTAAACCCCTATTTAACACCATTAGGGTTACCCACCACCAGTCCAGTAGTTTGAGCTGTGCGTTGATAGATCAATCAGACAGTCAGTCACCTTTTCCTTTTAATATAGATTAGTGTAAATTGCAAAATTTCGCAATTCTAATTTCAAAACTGACAGAGTTTCATACAAACTTCAAACCCCTATTTTAACCCTTTAGGCGTTGAATTGAGAAAAATCCTTTCTTAGCGGATGCCTACATCATAATGGCTATCTGCATTAGTGATGTCAAATACTGTTAAACTTACATAATATAATATCAATAATTGTTATTAAAATTTATTGATAAATAAACACGTTAAAAATATAACACTGACTAAAAAAAAACACGATAACTACCCCACTTGATTTCATCTTACTTTCAAAATTGAAAACACTACTTTCATGAACACATTTAAATTTATTTTTGGTGATGTAACCAAACAAGTCGCAGGGAGCCGCTGGATTCAGGCGCCGCAAGACCGTGGCATGTGGAGTGGAAGTCACTCCAAGAGACTTATGTCCAGCAGTGGACGTCTATCGGTTGATGATGATAATGACGTGACCAGAAATTACGGTTTTCAAATTTTCCCCCTTGCGTGTGCTATAAAACCTAGGTACCTACCTACCTGATAAATTCATGATTCTAGGTCCACGGGAAGTACCCTGTAGGTTTCTTGACAGACAGACAGATAGACAGCTAGACAGACAGACGGACGCACAGACAGACGGACGGACGGACGCACAGACAGACGGACGGATGAACGCACAGACAGACGGACGGACGGACGCACAGACAGACGGACGGACGGACGCACAGACAGACAGACGGACGGCCGGACGGACAGACAACGAAGTGAGCAAAACAAACTACACCATCAAATTACCCGAAAAAATAAACTAGCAAAAAGTCAATGAACGCGCACTATCGTTAATCGAACAGTATCGTTAATAAACAGAAATAACAAAAAATTTTATTTATGTATCAAATCAAAGCATCAACAAAAATAACAACATAATTATTTAACTTATTTATTAACACTTCGTAGGTATTCGATGGGAACAACAAAATTATTTGATATGTTAAATTTATCGTCATATCGATGTGGTGCTATTTAACATTAGTTGACTTGTTATTTTTAACCATATTCAATGTATCGGTATTTTTAGCGCATGGCGTAATCGGTCGCAATCGGTAGGTATAATGTCGTCGCGCGCGCGTTTTGCACCGCGCGCCCGCTTCGAAATTTAATTTCCTGGAATTTTCGCGCTACCTACTTAAGTACCTACTGCAGCTACTTAGAACGTAGATATAGGTCCTAACTATAATAATATGTATTTTTTGATTTAATAATATTTTTTTATTTAAAATTGTTAAGTTTTAGTATCGCAGTTAATCAACAAACTTTAAGAAAGAAAGAAAGAAAAAACTTTTATTTGATCACAATACTACAATAAATCTTAAAAGCTAATTAAGTCAATCTACATAATTAAACTGATAAGTAAAAAATAATAATAATAAAAATATACTATATATACACGAGTACGTGTGACCAAATATAGGTCTCCCACTCAGCATCATGCTGCAGCAAGCTGCAGCGCTGGTTTTCAGTGGGAGCCTTAACAAGTGAAGTCACGGACGAGGTATTTACCTACCACAGTATATTATAAAAATAAAATACGCAAACAACTAAACTAAGGTTTAAACAAATAACTAAAAAAAACTATATAAGAAAACTAAGACCGTACATAAAATAAAAATAAAAATAAAAAATATGAGAAGATGTATAACGGAATTATTGTAAATGATCATTGTAAAAAACAATAAGTGCAATATAATATGCGACATAAGTGCTGAAACGGTAGGTGCTGATCCGAATAGTATAAAATGATTAAGTAATTAATTTTAACTTGTAATTTTTTGTTGTATAAGAAGATAAGTTATTAATTTAGTTTTAAAAGTTCCAATAGATATTTGACGATTTTAACGGCGGTGGTAGATCGTTCCAGCACTTAGTAGCTGCAAATTTAAAGCTTCCCTTAAATGCCGCTGTTGTATGCCTTGGTGTAGATAGAAAGAGGTGGGAATTTCGTGTAACGCGTGCTGACTTATCACCAAACCACATTAGTTTATTACGCAGGTATTCTGGAATTCCGTGTTTAAGTACCCCAAAAAGTAGCGTGGCAAGATGTAGCTTTCTACGTGCTTCCATCTTCAAGAGATTTACTTCGTTAATGTAAGGAGTGACATGTGAGCGTGGTGGAATCTTGAAGCAAAACCTAGCACAGGCGTTTTGAACACGCTGAATAATCTTTTTAGTCCTACTAAGGAGACGAGGTCCATACACCGTGTCAGCATAATTTAACCTTGACAGAACAAGTGATTCGCACAAACGTATTCTTAGCTTTACACTAATATAGGGCCTCATTTTATAAAGCAACTTTAGGCGATATAAGCTATTACTTTAATATGTGTTAAATTAACAGGTTAATAAATAAATTGGTCACCTCTAATCTGCATGCCGAATTTCAGCGCGATCCGTTCAGTAGTTTGAGCTGTGCGTTGATAGATCAGTCAGTCAGTCAGTCAGACAGTCAGTCAGTCAGTCAGTCACCTTTTCCTTTTATATATATAGATTTAAAGATTTCACTTGCAATAATAAATTATGATTATGACTTTTTTATCTGTTGTACAAATATCCAAAACGCATGATACCGTAGCCGCCATGTTAATTCCTACTGTGACGTGACATAGATTGAAATTGTAGTGTAGTTCACTAAGAAAACACCGTTGCTTACCAATACATGTGACGTCATGACAACTCATGAACCTAAAAAGATGGCTGGTAGCGTTTTCGTGGCGAAATTTGACATGCAAAATTTAAATGCCTTTTTTTCCACTTATCGATCGAATAAAATTTTTGTAAATTTTTTGTTAGTTTATTATCACTTTAGGGTCAAATTAAGTTTTTTTTTCAAAAAGGCTAAAATACCCTGTTTGATTAAAGTCATGTAGCTCGAGACAGGTTTCATTGGGCGACGCAGTGCTACGTGATAAAAAAGTGCAAGTTATACTCGCTCTAACCCTTAATCCGCTTACTCCGTTTACCCTGCCGTCGTAAGCGTTACCATTTAATAACACAGTCGAGTGATTCCGTAGCCGAGATTAAGATGACTGCAAGCAAATATTACACTTGCACACACACTTGCAGCTTCTTGACATTGTCATAATATTTGAATTTTGGGATTCCCAGATGATATATACTACTCACTGATATAACGTGTCGAGAAGACCTTATTTGCACCCAAATAAAATTAATAGTGTTTGTAATTAAAATATATAAAATTAGCTATTTTCAAAGCATAACTATATCCACATTGAAACCATTTGTGAACTTTGTGATAAATCTATTTCAATAATAATTTGTTCCAGGAATATACATATATGTCGTCGACGGCGAACTAGAATGAACTCCATTATAAGATTTGTGAAAAAGTTTGGCCTCCCTATCCACCATTCCACATAAAATTTTGCCTGTGATGAGTTATAAGCCGACAAAGTCGTTTGCAATGTGTCCCCTCTCCCATTATTTTTCCAACCGTAGATTCTACTCTCGGTACTTCCTATACGTAGATCTACATGACTAAATCCACATGTAGCGCCATAAAGTTAGTTTATAATATTTTCGTTAGCTCTATTTATTAGATCTTGTTACTTGTTGCGAAGTATCGAATCCTGAAGCTTACGGTGCGAGCGCGTGCACGTCAAACTTCGCTAACCGTCCTTAAGAAAGTTAGTAAAGTTGTCTCCCGTCGGAGATGTGCTGTGTTGTGCCGCCCTGCGACGTTCCCGACCTCATGTTAACTCTAATCCCGCAGATCAGGCTAGGCTTTACCGGCTTATATAATTCTTGTTGGAAGTCACCGGATAAAGCTCGTTTATACTTATATACTACCGCAGAAACTTAACATATTCAACAGTTTAAAAAAATACAAATCGGTGTGCATAAATTATTTTTACTATTATCGGGAGAGAAGAATTGGGATTATGGAAGAGAGTTTTGCTAATTACAAACTTGGCGTAGAAGATCTCTAAACGAAGTCTAAAGTTGTGGACAGCGGGAGGCTTCGCTCTCTCGCACTCCACTGCACTTGAATGGCGCTCGCGTCGCATTATCAGCCGTCACTTCGCTCGACAGGTGTCGCCTTCAGCCAACTCGAGAGTAAATTACTAGCTTCGAAGTCGCTGAATCAACCCGACTTCCTAATCGATTCTCGAACCACTCACTTAAAGAACAGCATTATCATCTATATCATTGACATTTGCCAAAAGACTAAATGTTTAAAATTTTATAATGTTATTACATGCTACATATAGGTTCTGTAATGTGTGTTGACTCTTGGTGTCTTCATTGAATTAGGTATATAATTTTATCAAGATTTCACACAAACCCAAACAACGTTATTCAATCCTACCTCAAAGTAAATGAATTAAATTATGGAAACTCTTTGTATTTTAAACAGGTGTTTTACTCGTATAGTACTGAGAACTGTAACATCTTGCATGCTAAGCGCGAAGTTCGAGCTCGTTTTCGTATTTAAATAGGGAAATGGGAAACAGACGCAGTGAGTCGACGAAGCACTGGTGCCGTGGTATTGTTTTAATTAAAGTAATTGGAGTAGGCACGTTGAGAGCCGCCGCTCGGTTGGCATGATCTGTGCCTTGAGGATTTACACCAATTGAAGACCGCGCTCAGCGAGGCGTCAATTAATGGCATGGAGAATACTCGATCGCCGAATGCAAATTCCTTATCTACTTGCGAATGTACGACTGCATTTTTGAAATATTTGTATATATGTATATTTTTTGTTATAAATACAACTAAATATTACACAAGTACACATCTATTGACATATTGAACTGGTACCTTTATCTGACGTATTTTTATTTCTGACTATCTGACCTGCCCCGGCTTCGCCCGGGTGGAGTTTAGAAAATTGAGGGGGAAGTTGAATTAAATTTTTCTCTCCGTAAGAACCATCCTCGTACTTCAAGGAATACTATAAAAAAAGAATTAGCGAAATCGGTTCAGCTGTTCTCGAGATTTGCGATGAGCAACACATTTTATGATTCACTTTTATATTATAGAATAGTCCTCATGGTTATAAACTTTTGTTTTAAAAATGAACATAAAACACAACGTTCGATATCTGACTTTCACATTACGTTACATTGCGAGTTGCAACGTGACTGCATTTCTCTTCCGCCGCGACAAATGCGACGACGAAATATGAGAAAAGAAACTAAAGTTAACAAAAAATGACTGAAGATAAACGGAAACAGACTCGCTCATAGAGAAAAGTAGACGCTTCTCTTATAGAAAACTTTGCGGACAGTCACTTTTTAGCTGTTCTTTGTATTTACGTGCCTTTCGTGTAGCAAAATAAAGTTATGTTCCCGCAGACAACATTTAACTTGGTGACAAAAATGTTTGTTCAATCTTAATGACAGCCCCAGCAATTGCACTTGTCCGTCCGTCCGTCTGTCACAGTCAAGTTACGAAAGAAGTTATAACTTCTGATTACAAAACTTAATTATTTCAAATTTAAACATACCTAATATGTAAAAACTGATGGCCTTCAGCCGAATATTGCATGAATAAAAAGTTTCAGGGGGGCTCCCACACAAAATGGGGGCTTTAAAGTGGAGATTGAATCCGACGCTATAATATGTCAAAAACGACTACATATTAGAAACTGAAACTGGTCTATAATTTCAGTTGTATGTATGTATGTACTGGAAAAAAAGTACTAAAATTAGATAAATACTAGCTGATGCCCACGACTTCGTCCGCGTGGATTTAGGATTTTAAAAATCCCGTGGGAACTCTTTGTTTTTCCTGGATAAAAAGTAGCCTATGTCACTCTAAAGGTCTTCATCTATACCCATGCAAATCACGTCAATCCGTTGCACTGTTGCGACGTGATTGAAGGACAAACCAACAAACAAACACACTTTCGTATTTATAATATTAATAAGGGTACAAAGAAACAAAATTTTAATGGGTATCATAACTTTATAATAATATTAATGGCGCTATTAACATTATAAAACTATCGGGAATATGGGATACCCCGCCAGATTTTAGTTCGGGGTGAACCACTAGTTATTTTAATTTTGCTTCTTCTTTTTAGGGTTCCGTACCTCAAAAGGAAAAACGGAACCCTTATAGGATCACTTTGTTGTCTGTCTGTCTGTCAAGAAACCTACAGGGTACTTCCCGTTGAACTAGAATCATGAAATTTGGCAGGTAGATGGGTCTTATAGCTGGCTTTAGGGGAAAAATCTGAAAACCGTGAATTTAGGGTTAGATCACACAAAAAAAATTAAATCGTGGTCATGAACTAATAATTAGTATTTTCAATATTCGGAGTAAGATAACTATATCAAGTGGGGTATTCTAAAACAGATTTTTATTTATTTTTATGTATCATAGTTTTTGAATTATCGTGCAAAATGTCGAAAAAATACGACTATAGTACGGAACCCTCAGTGTGCGAGCCTGACTCGCACTTGGCTGGTTTTTTTAATGAGTAACTCTCGATAAGAGAGGCTTACCTACTTGCGCTGGTTAGGTACCAGGGGCCATAAAAAGGTGAAAACAAACATACATTAAGACGGAAAAACTATTTAGCATCGATATCATTACTGATGTAATAAAAGTCCCAGCGAATACATTGTAATGATATAAGGAACCCCATCACGAAAAATACTAAGAATACCAAAATTATGTAATAACTTTAGGAAACCGATCATATTTTGAGGAGAATTTGTGGAATCGTGAAGTGGCAAAACAAAATTTAATATTCGTAAAAGGGTTGACGTCGGGACCGGGCAGCGCAGCAGTTGACGCGTGCCTTTACTAGGAGTTTTTTTGGCCACATTCCAAAATCAATATCTTCGAATACTCGGGCCGTCGCGCATTTTGCACTAATCTTACCCACGAGCGACATATCAGAGATAGCCATCCAAATAGATAACTTACGTAAGTACGACTGTAGACAAATACTCGTAGCTTGCCTAAATCCATACTTTTTAATATTATAAATGCGAAAGTGTATCTATTTCTCTATCTGCTAGCTGTTTACGGCCCATCTGTTTAAGCGTTTTTGATGAAATTTTCTCAGAGATAGCATGCAATATGCATCCTAGGAACGGAATATGCTACTTTGTGTCCCGAAAAATCAAAGTGTTCTCACTATATTTCAAAAACCAGCCAAGTACGAGTTAGACTCGCGCACCTAGGGTTCTGTATTTGGGTATTTTTTCGACATTTTGCACGATAAATCGTAAACTATTATGCATAAAAATAAATAAAAATCTGTTTTAGAATATACAGGTAAAGCCCTTTCATAGGTATAGTCATCTTACTTTGAAAATTGATAATACTAATTATTTGTTCATTAACACATTTTTTTTGTGTGATGTAACAACAAATTCACGGTTTTCGGATTTATTCCGTTACTTGTACTATAAGACCTACCTACCTGGCAAATTTCATGATTCTAGGTCAACGGGAAGTAGGTACCCTATAGGTTTTCTTGACAGACACGACGCGGAGAGACGGACAGATAGACAGACAGACAACGAAGTGATCCTATAAGGATTCTTTTTTCCTTTTGAGGTACGGAACCCTAAAAAAGCTCATCTATTTAGTTCAAAGATATATTGCTTCCTGGAGACGTACATATACTTCGTCACTTTTTATCCCGGAAACTCAAAGGGTTCCCACGGGATTCAAAGAACTAAATTCGCGTGGATGAAGTCGGGGGCATTATCTAGTGCAAAATAAAAGCTTTTCTACCCAATCACCAGTTTGCAGTCAATTAGATGGTTATTGGTTTTCTTATCTGTGTTTATCTTGGAATTCACTAGAGCTGAATCAACTAAAGCTAAATAATAGAACCTAAATGTTTGTTGCTTTCTATTGTTTGGTCGCTTTCATCCTAATGAAATTGCAGTCAGGATCTACAATTGTAAAGTTTAACTCTATATAATATGTATTAATGAGACACGATCTACGACATCGTAAAATTCAGGCACCCGTAAAATTAAACAATTCCGTCTGCAAAACTGCTGCTGTTTAGTTATGAATAAACATGCTCTTTGTCACAGTAAAGTTATTTCAAAATAACTGAATATAATTACTAACATAACAATTTTATAAAAATAAATTGTGATTTTAACTTTTTATTTTACTATAATTTACCTATTATAATGCAATCATATGAGTTACCTAAAAATTTAATTTATTAACTATTAATTAGTGTTAGTTGTTGTTATAAAACTTTTACTACTCAATACATTCACTTTAGTCCACTAGTTACCTACGGCTATTAGATTAAGATCCTTGTATGTTTTTACTGTGTTTACTTGTGTCATTGTTGTGTGCAATAAAGTGTTAATCATAGATTAATTATTGGTTTCGCATGGTGTAAATAAAAAAAACCTATTAAAATGCGTATTACTAAAACATGATAAATAACCATATTTTCTTAAGTACATAGTTTGAAAGTAAGACATTTAATAAATCATTCTAGCCTATAATTATAATATTACACGAAATTATTGCGATATTAAAGAACTTTATTAACTAGTTTATTTATTATCTACTGTAACATACTCATTGTTTCAAAACGCTGTGATTTATTTAGATGACATCGAATACCGTAACTGCTTTTGTGATAAATGTCATTATCGCACCGCGAAAATTCGATGCGCAAACGTACGAAGACGTATGAATGAATAATACATGAAAATAAATCTTTTTTGTGGATTTCTTTTCTCAGAGTGCTATTTTCTGCAGGAAATATGTTTGCCTCAAGTACAAGGTTTTCAGATTATATCATAATATTATGTAAATAAAATCGACGCCTAAAACTAACTCGTTTTGAACGTAACTACTCGTACATCTTATTAAAATAGAATAAATACGGTAATCAATAGAAAGTAAGTGCATAGAAATGAAATAATCGTTTTGATTCAAATTAACACAGAACAGTAATGGCATAGCAGTCGGGCGTCGCACGGAGAGCGGGCGGAGAGGTGCAGTCGGTGCGAAGCGATGCACCGTGCTCGAGTGCTCGGTTCATTTAAAGGCACTTGTCTGTAATTGCAGAGCGACTAAGACTTAGCCCGCTCGAACGGCAGGCGCTATCAAACAAAAAGAACTTTTAATGGTATGCCTTTCTCAACCCTCTACGGGCAGAGTCGCCGCGATTCGAAGGCGACCTCATTCGTTTAATTTTCCTTTGATGCCGCTTTTACATCTTATTATGATTCTAGACTCCTAGAATAATCAAGTGAGCATTCGCTAGGTCCCTTTCTGCTAATTTAACTTCCTCGCAACTGCTTAAGTATTTTTTATTCTTAGATAGCTATTGCAATTTAGTCGGAAACGCAATAAATAGCTTGGGCGGCGCCGCTTGACCCACTTCCTGTTACATGCCGAAACGCCTGCGATTTAATCGCGCTTTGCCCCTCTCTGTCTTTCCACCGAGACCCCACACGGAACGCTTCTTTGCCCCGTAATTATTAAATTCATTCCTAGCGTGCCAAGAAAGGGTTACGGCCTAGTAAATAATGCTACCGTTTAGACTTTGTCGTGGTCATCTTTTAAAAATATTTTTATTTTAGCAGTTTATTCGATCTATGTTGTAGCTACTTATATTCTATAACGTTTATTGATATAATAATAATTTATGTCGGTATTCTTTTGGGTTTGTTATTTTATTTTGCATATCTTAAATAATCATCAACATAAATTAAATAATTCTATTATGGTTATTTCATTAATCGGAAATAATTGTTTCGAAAGCGTATGACGAAATATTGTTAACTACCACTTTAGTTAATTTTTAAAATTATCCGTGCCGCAAATTAATACCTACTGATAATTTTAATGACTGACTATTTTTTCCACGAATTTATTCCTCCCTATTCTCAAACCTACCCACACGTTTCTCAATTTCCATAGCATTTTATATACAATGTGTCCGGATGAACGAGCGATATTTTAAACATTTATAAAACAACTATTTTTAATAATAATAATAATTTATTTATTTAGGAAGAATATGTACATTTTACAACAAGTTTAGGTGTAATCATAAACTTTAAATCATAAGTTTTTCCGTATAACAATGCCGTCGACAGTAGATAGGTACACGTAACACATTAATTAATTGGTATAATACTTAAAAGCTAAATAACAATTACTTATAAACAACACTGAAATAAATGTAGGTTATTTTAAACTAAATATACTTAGTAGGTAAAAACACAATCATTAAATTTATAGATAAATGTAGGTAGGTAAGAAAAGTTCGTTATTTATAACACAGTGGAATAGTAACACATGACGAGCGTAAGACACACATACATTTTAAGCACAAATACACTCTAAACTTGGGACCAATCCACTTCCTACCTGTGTGGCAGCCATTTTGATTTTTTTGTTGAAATATTGTATAATATATTATATGTACGAAAAAAATCTCTCAAAGTTTTGGTCTTACTGAGATAAAAATGGGCTTATTCGAAGGGCAACAATACTGTCCTATCGTCTACATAACAAAACAAACTGTTCACATAGTGTTTAAAATATCGCTAGTTCATGTCCGGACACACTGTATACTAATATGATTTTGATTTATTTCTCAATTAAAAATCTTTTACTCAGTGCTTCTCCAACGCTATGTCAGAGTTCAATAGGATATTTTACCTATTTTTGAAAAGTGTCTTAAATTGATTCTAAAGTGATAATAAACTACCAAAAATTTGCAAAAATTTTATTCGATCGATAAATCGATAAGTGCAATAAAAATGTATTTAGTGTTAAAATAGTAATCTTTTGAGGCTCTTAACTTTAAAATCAATATTTTTTTTAATGTTTAATATATCAATAAACCTAGATAATGGCAAGAAAAACCGATATTATTATATCGGTTTTTTAGCGTTTAAACTACCGTGAGTGATTTCCATTATAAGACCCCGGATGGGTTCGAAACTAGTCGGGGTAACGTCGACTACACACGTGAGTAAGCCGGGACAGATAGTATTTATATCGGTTTTTCTTGCCATTATCTAGTCTAGCCTTAGTTTTGAGCATACAATATCAAATAATTTAGTTATTACCTTCCTACGTTTGTATGAAGAAAGCACCGAACTGAGCCCAATGAGCGGGGGGGGCACCCGCACCACAGAGGAAAATTCCTCTGTGCCCGCACGTCACCCGCGCTCTCCAACGCCGGGTAGCGCGGGAGCTGTGCGGGTGTGCAGGGCGTTCCCTCCCCAATTGTCATCTCGACCTGTCGCGCACTGTAATTATTATCGTTTGTTGTTTATACGACCACCGTTAGTAGCGACTAGCAATAGTTGCGGCTGCCGCAGCCCCTAGCGACGTCGTTGTAACGCACCCGTGCAACTCTCGCATTTGATAGCGAAGCGGAAATTGCGCGACGCGTCGCGCGCTCCTCTCGTAGCGTGTATGTGACGTGCATTCCATTCGCCTCCCGAATTTATTTCGCTCCGTTTCTTGTTGCATCCACGAAATCATTCACACTGCTACAAACATCCCGAAATGGCTTTCACATTTCCAGTACAAATAAGTGCAGCCAAAAAGATATTTTAGGTAGTCGTATTTTATCTTGAACGTTCCTTTTATTTTTGTATACCAATGTGGTATTTTTTAAAAGATAAAATGGAAATCATTTAAATACTATTAGGTATGCTACAAAGACCCAAGCCGTAATGACACGTACTATTTAGTAATTTATGATGTATCTCTTTTCTATATGTATGGTAAACATTTTGGAGTTATTTAATTATCATTAAAATCCACCGACTCTACGTGTTTGTAAAGTTTTCCGAATTGTTTTGTTATTATCACTATTCTATCCAAATTTTGGCGTCCAGTGTTATATTTTTTGTACGTCATACGTACGAGTTTAACAAAACTAGCGCACCCGAGGTATTTTTGTAGAACTTTCATGAATATATTAGCCATAAATGTGACTAAAGGAATCTATTCCCTGTGGCCAGACCCGGCCGCCTGGAGCTGTTACACGACTCTCAATTACTCAATAATAACTAAACATGAGCCTTTGTAAATCGTAATTGATTTTCCCACTTATAAATACAGACTGACTCGCCTTGGGTTCGCACGGGTAACCTCTATTTTTGGAGACTATTTTTGGTATCTGTTAGAAAAAACTTGAAAGATTATTTTTAGGGTTCAGTACCTCAAAAAGGAAAAAGGAGCCCTTATAGAATCACTTCGTTGTCTGTCTGTCTGTTTGTCAATAAATCTATAGGGTATTTTCCGTTGACCTAGAATAATGAAATTTGGCAGGTAGGTAGGTCTTATGTCACACGTAAAGGGAAAAATCCGAAAACCGTGAATTTGTGATTACATCACAAAAAAAATTGAAATATGTTTATGAACAAATAATAAGTATTTCCAACTTTCAAAGTTACGAGTAGATTACTATGCCAAGTGGGGTATCATAAGAAAGGGCTTTACCTGTACATTAAAACAGATTTTTATTTATTTTTATGCATAATAGTTTTTGATTTATCGTGCAAAATGTCGAAAAAATACGACTGTAGTACGGAATCCTCGGTGCGCGAGTCTGACTCGCACTTGTCCGGTTTTTTGAAATTAGTTCTTCAAACAGGCAAATGCGGTGGAGTTATTATAAATGCGAAAGTGTTTGTTGGTTTGCCCACCATTACGGCGAACCAACGTTCGACCAGCGGTTTGACGTGACTTTTTACATGGATATAGTTCAAGACCTGGAGAATGTGATAGTTACTTTTTATATTGGGATTTCAAAGATTTTCGACGGGATTTTTAAAATATCAATCCACGCTGATGTAGTCATGGGCATCATCTAGATTCTAAAAGGTTTATATTTTACGATGTGACCAAATGTCAACTTTTGGAAAAACACCCATTTCCCACCCCTTAATACTGCACCGGCTATTCGTTATCATGTAGCGCGAAACGCGACCTACATTTTATGAAAGGTCTGCCTGCGATTTAAAATTAACGAAAGATAGTTGAACTCTACACCGCTGGATTCTGGCGGCACAAGACTGTAGCGTGTGGAAGTCCCTAGAAGAGACCTATGTCCAACAGTGGACGTCTATCGGTTGATGATGATGAGTTCAACTCTACAGGGTGACTAATGTTTACCACTACAGTTGCATCTTAAGACGTGGCTTGCTCACAATAGTTTAGCTGGTCATAACAAATTTTGTTAACAATTACAGATATGACTGATGCTGGGACAGGATAGAGGTCATATCTTTGATGCCAAATATGTCAGACTACTTGTACTGAGTGGTTGCGTTAATGTATTTAAGGCGCTTGAAGTACGAGTTATCGTGACCAAAATAAAACACGATATATGGCTATATGCAAATTATACAAAATCAGTACTAGTATTCATGTAAACCATGTAAAGACTGATCAATATTTGGAAGTGTTTTTAAGCTATATCATTTCAAAGTATATGCAAAAATAAAAACGATGAAAGAAAGCCCTGATGATAATATTTCATATGTGTAACAACTGACCAAAAAAATTGGTTGCGTTATCGGAACAATGTCTGTTCAAAAATATGGAGCCCAAAAAGAGTGCCCAAAGAGGTTGGATTTGAGGTAAATGTCCTTGTTTCATAATTTTATTAGTACATATTTGAATGCTCTAGAATTTAGAAGAATTTTAAAAACATGAAAATATAAATGGTGTTACAACTAATCTCTATAAGGGCTAATATAATATCTTTACAATGGTCCATTTTGTGGATCCGTCCACACGGTATGGATAGCAATACCAATACCAACCATTGTGTTTGTATGTGATAGTTACAATGGGTGTGTACCGTCATGTTTTTCTTTCATCATGCACTCTCGTAAAGAACAAACGAGTGATTTTTTTCCTTGTTGTTTTTACGAACGTATTTTCCTTATTATACCAATTTTTACTACTGTGTATTTATTTGTATTTTCTGTAATGCCCAAAACTTCAAAATACCTCTTGGTAATGAATACCTCTTCCTCATCCTTACCTCCTACATTAAATGTCTGCGAGTGTTTGAAGGGTTGGTATGCCAAACTCTATTTTTAATGTTTAAACTACCGTGAGTGATTTCCATTATAAATACTATCTGTCCCGGCTTACTCACGTGTGTAGTCGACGTTAGCCCGACTAGTTTCGAACCCATACGGGCGCGGGCGCGGACGGACTCCCTTGAAAAAGGACCCCGTATGGGTTCGAAACTAGTCGGGCTAACGTCGACTACACACGTGAGTAAGCCGGGACAGATTCTATTTTTAATTTCAAAATAATTATCTTCATTTCAATTAGGTACTTCTCGACGCGTTCTATTTGATTAATAAAAAGAGATATCAAAAAAATATAAAGAAAAGGCTTATATTCATCATCATCATCATTATCAACCGATAGACATCCACTGCTGGGCATAGGTCTCTTTTAGGGAGTTCCAAACACCTCGGTCTTGTGCCGCCTGTGCATTTGATGTGGTCTGTCTACTTCTAGAGGGTCTCACAACGTTGCGCTTTCCAGTGCGACGTCGCCATTCTAGCACCTTGGAACCCCAATGTCTATCGTATCGGTTATATTAATTATCTTGATAGTATTAATCTCGTGCAAACAGAAGTAGGTAAATGATATATCTTTTTTGTTGCCATTTTCGACATTTCCTTCGCTTTGATCTTTTTCCGGATAAAATCCTTCGTTTTTGTGTCTATTTAATTACGCTTTGTAATTTTATGTTCAATCACGAATAAATAGGATTATTCAATTAAGCAAAACGAATATCAGATATATAAACAACGTACCAAAAACTATCGAATTAGGTCATCCGATCGGAATAATCAAATATATTTTTCACAATTGCTATCGACATAATCCCCCTAGTAGTGCGGGTGCCAGAGGTCGTTGAGCTTGCAATATAATAAACATCAAAACCGCATATTATCAACTTATATACGGAAGAGTCGAAATTTCCAAATTTCGCTCATCCCGTTAAACTTCTAAAACTAGGATTTTTGGTGATTTTTCTAAATAGTTCACGGATCGTTGGATTAAAATTAACTATTTATTATTTCAAGAAACTAATTAGAATAGAGTAAAAGCAATTAATATTATAGTAATATTAATTGCTTTTACTCTATTTACCCGACTACCGGAAGAGTATAGTGTGTATTTAGAAAGAATTGAGAAGATAGTAATGAAAATGTGATACTGACTACAAGCCTATACATACTATACAAGAGAAGAGAAAAGAGACAAGGACAAAAAGGAAAGGTCCAGAAATGCAAAAAGCCAATGGAGAGAGAGAAATTGAAGGAGAAATATTTTTTTTTAAATAGAGATAGCGAGCAAACGAGCAGGCGGGTCATCTGATGTTAAGTGATTACCGCCGCCCATGAACATATGCAGCACCAGAGGAACCGCAGATGCGTTGTCGGCCTTTTAGGAATTTGTTGGTCCGCCCGCGGCCCCTTGAATAAACCCATGTTGTAATCTAAAGGGAACACCGCCGAAGGGAGTTGATTCCACAGTTTGCATGTGCGTGGAAAAAAGGATCTGGCACAACGGGTGGTCGAAGTGCTCCAGAAACCCAGGTGGTGAGGGTGGAATTGATTGCGGTGGCGTGCGGTGCGGTTGTAGAAAAAGGAGGGTGGAATGAGATCAAACAACTCTTCGGAATACTCTCTATCATAGATGCGATTTTTAAAAAAGCGCTTAATAGGTGATAGCAATATCAAAGGCCCATCATTCGACTCATTCGACTCATTTATTCATATTAGTATCAAAATCGACTCATTTATTCATATTAGTAATCATTCGACTCATTTATTCATATTAGTATTTTTTTATATCAGGTGAAATGTTTAAGCAGTGAGATGGAGATGAGTATAGGTACTAGTTATTCAAACATCTGATGAAGGACCTACTGTATCTGAGATTCGTTTATAGAGGTACCTAAAGAGACGTGTTTGGGAACTTCATTCATCTATTATGATTTTTGTTTGTTCGTGCTAATATAAATAACTAATATATATAATATAATAATAAATAATATAACAGTGGGATAGATGTATCTTTCGAGGCAGACGGTCATCAAACGGACAATTATATTTAAATGTAAACTAGTGCGCATACAAGACATTTGCATAGCCTTGCAAAAGGATCGATTAGGCAGTAGGTACAGACTACACAGGGGCCGTCGCGTGCAGGCGGGCTATAGCAGGCCGGTGGCGGGCGGCTCGACGCGGCGCTGCCTTCCGGCGAAACGCGAGGAATGTTGCCGATAGATTAACTTCTGATCTCTTTTCCGATATTATAGCGGAACGTTTATGTAAGGAATCCTAAGCACTTCAATCTAGTTTAAGGCCATGTAAGTTTTTCCTGGATATCTATTTCTTATATCCTTACGTGGAGGATTTTCCCAGCTTCCTAAGTAAATTAAACCCTTTAATATCATTCCGACGTAACTATTGCATCAGTTTTTGATTAGATTAGACTTTATTTTTGTCCGCTCTATTGAAATTCTTGTTTTAGATGACCTTTTACGTGTTGATAGATCTAAAACTGTTTTAAAATTTTACACCTTCTAGTAAGTAATTGACGAGTTTTAAAGTTTCTATATCTAGTCTTCTTTGTTAGTAATGTTAATCAGTAATTTACGTGCGTGTATCAAACCATGTTAGTATATTAATTTATACTTAAATCTTTTACTGTGTACTGCATTTTTACTTATGTTTTTTTTATTTTGTTACAGGTATGCTATACTCTTCAATGTGCCTTACCTGAATCTCGTACGACAATATGGGTAATTACTATTTAACATTTTCAATTTTAACATTGACAAGTAATTTTGCGAATAGATCCTTTGTTGAACTAACCCTATATTTCTACTTAATCAGTAATTTCCAATTTTTCCTTTAAGAATGAACATATTTATATTTGGCCTGCCTGTATACACCTTCAATTGGAAAAAGTATGTACTGCAGTATATCTCTCAGGCGTTACACAAAATGAAACTTTGATTCATGAGGCGAAAGTGATTTACGATTGTCTACTAAAAAGTCTCTGGAGAATCAACATAACGATAAAATATAGTCTGTATCACGTAGATCTATGTGACTTTATAAACTTAGTAGATATCAAACTAACAATGTTTGTGCTCGTATAAACTCAGGCCTGATATTAATTCAGTTACCCTCAAGAAATTTTTCTTATTCAATTTATTCCTATGGCGCGTAAATCGAGCTTCACTTAAGTATTTCTGTATAATAGTTTTGGGTTGAGAGCCCTTAGAAAATTTTGAAGAGGTGCTTGATAGAAGCTGAAAGATTGTGAATGGTTATTCTGCTTATCTGTGTAGGTATAGACTGGCCACCCAGACTACGATTGTTTTACAATTTTTGAGTTTTACCTGAAGAAGTTTTGTTTTTTGAGTTTGATATTTCCGGTTTTTCATTAACTTCTTCTTAGGCGCTACAGTCTTGGCAGACAGTTCGTGGTCTTCATTTTAGCTGTGTTTGACCACTGCTCCCTGAAGAACGCCGTTCTTGCAAAAAGTTCTAGCACACACTCGTGTAATGGGATTTCCATTGTGGCCTTTATTCGATCCTGCTTTGTAACAGCACCTCATAAATTCCAAGAAACAATCACCGAAGAAAAACCACCATAACTCTCAGCTTTTATCAAATATTTTCCATGAGCTCTTGAGACATTTCTGGAAAAAAAAGGTTCATATGAATATTTTTCAGTCAAAGACCACAGAGATTCATAGTTACTATTGACCAGTTCCTCTAACCTTTTCCCCGTGCTACGATTCCAGTGTGACTGATGGGTTTGGGATGGGTGTGACAAATAGTGTTCTCGATTTCAACACACATGTCTGGTTGAACTGAAGCTCAATTCCCAACAGAATGACCTTCAGTGAACGAACACTGTTGAAATCAGTTTAGTCGTTTTTGTGTGAAGGATTGATAACCAATCTGATGGATACTAAAGAAAGTATTGCACTGATTTTACTGCATTTATAACGCTCCAATTATATTTTGTGTATTAGTTCCGGATATAATCATTCGTACTGATTTATATTCTTATGTGACCATTGAATACGACTATAGCGCGCGCAAAACAAGTAGCCCAGTTTGACGACGAGGCGAATAAATGTTCATTGTACAGTAACAGATCTCAGCCAGGCTTGTATTTAATCCTATGACTAGTGCAAATATCCATGTTGCAACTTCAGATTGGAGTTCGGACTACTTGTTTTGCACGCACTATAGTTGTAAAATAATACATTTGTCGAGGTGTTCAGTACTTTTGTGTCTAAGCGATTACAAAAATCACAAGAAACATAATATCATTCCAGGTATATCTTTGTATGATGTTAAACTTCACGTAATGTACGCTGTAGGTTCACTCTGAGGTAGAGCGAGGGCGTCGTGGCATGTTTGCGTACAAGTGAATTCCATTAGATTCAGCCTGTGTACCGCAGACTAACTCCACGCTTCATTCATATCCCATTAGCTGATCGATTCACAAGTGCTATACTCTTTTAAGGTCCTTTCACATCAATAGACTTGAAGAAAATATATATTGTTGTCCTCTACGCACTACAGAAAATTAGGTATTGTTTAAAATTACTGTGTCAGACATAAGCAGTGAACGTAGGCCTAATTTATAAGCCAGTTTTTTTTTTGGGAAGAGTCCATTTTTTCTTGCATGTCTAAAATTCTCTAAAACTCCGTGCCTACAATGAAAGCAAATTCGCATCCTGAATAGATTCAATGTTTTAAGTCCTCGCGACATTCTGAATATCCACAGCACTGGAGTCTGGACCGTATTAGGAACATAAATATAACACGAAAAGCAGATTTCTGTGTAAAAGTGATCGCATAAGAAGAGCCGAATGGCAAGACTTGCAGGAGACATGAGAATCGCAAGAGGCACACGCAATGCATTTTAAGAGGAGTCTCCATAAAGCGCTCACGAGAGGCCGCGCTCGATGGATTCGAATTGAGTTCCACACAGACGAAGCATGATTCTTATTTGAAACCTAAGCAGCCAACATCAATGAAATTATGTAGAAAAGTCTTGTGTCTCTTTTCAGATTTCTGTAAAATGTGTAGTTTAAAAGTTACTTAGATTCAAAAATTTACATAAAAGTGCGTAATAAGCATTAGTTTATAGGATACTATAGTGACCGCCCGCGGCTTCGCTACAAAAAATCTGACCTTGGTCCTTGTCTATATTTTAAAGGGAACCTCTGTGCATTTCTAGGTCCAAAGGTTCGGCTTGAGCGTTGATGGGTCTATCAGTTGTGAGTCAGGACTTTTCTTTTTATTCTATGAGATCAAATCTTTGAGGTAATATTTTGACACAGAATCCGCTATCTCTTCGAGTGGGATGTCGATGTAATCTTACCGAATACCGAGATACCAAAAACTCTACTTTGTAACAATTCTTCTGTCACATACCGCGTTGGTCTGCCCTACCGATTCGCTCGCTAAGTCACTGATTCTACTGCAGCGAAGGCGAGCGAGCGAGGCGAGGTCGGTGTCCAATGACCATACTCACAATTCGCCTTTGCTTGCCTTCGGTGACCGGTCTGAACATGGATGGCCTTATGCAATCTTAAGAGGTATCTCGACCAGAAAACTCATTTAATGCCACGCGAATGTACTTCGCCGTTTAGAAGTGTGTTGAACTGTTCTTCGCGGCACTGAAACAATAATTAAATTCTCCATCGGCTCTGAGCACGGAGTGTTTCATCAACCTCCGCACTAACTCGCGGGCCGTACCACCTGAAATATTTATTTCCAACCAACCATTGTGCTGGAATGCACCGGAAATGAAATCTCTTGACATTTCACTTATTCCTCACGTGTACTCGTATGTTGCTTTCAGATTTTCAGGGTTCCATACCCGAGGGTGCCAAAGGGTTCATATTACTAAAAGCCTCCGCTGTCCGTCCGTCTGTCTGTCAACGGGCATCGTCTCATGAATCGTAATAGGTAGAGAGTTGAAATTTTCAGAGTTTGTATTTCTGTTGCCGCTGTAACAGCAATTATAAAAAAAAACGGTCAAGTGCGAGTTGGACTCGCACACGAAGGGTTCCGTACCATCGTAAATAAAATAACACTTTTTAATTTTCTAATACATGACATTCGTGGTATGAGACGCACAAACGCACGTCACCCGCGCTCGTCCGCACCGGGTCAGCGCGGCCATCTCGACGTGTCGTGTACTATATTTACGTCATGTACAGACGACGCGGCGCGAGCCCGTTTTCCGTACTTTTATTTTGAAATTGTAGTCTGATTTTACTCTATAATTTTTATTTTACATTACTATAACCGACTCAATTATTAAAGTAAATTTATGCCGAGAATGTTATAAAATACATTCAATTAAAATAGTACAATCGAGTCATTATTCTAGCAAAAGTGCACTTTGTTGATTGACGTCGAACAGTTTTGGTGCTCTGCAGGCGTGGAAAACCTAATTACATTCGTTAGTCGGTTGGGTTATTCAACCGCCTGCCATGCAATTACAGCCCTTACTGTAGCGAGCTTTTACATTCAACACTGATTTCCCCTCAACAGTGTACTGTTAGTTGCTTTTTAATTAAAAACAATACTACATATTATTATCTTATATACTAATATTATAAAAAGGAAAGATTTGTTTGTTTAGAAAATTTATAAAGCTACTTTAGTTAGAAGTACCATGGGCTATATAATTATGTACCTATATATTAATTTTAACCCAAGTGAAGCCAGATGGATCAGCTAGTAGGCTAATAGTCAAGCTGCAGTGTCCCTGGTGGGGTCTGTCTGCCCTATTATTGGCCAATAACGGTAAATCATCCTCACATACAGTCCTCACAGTTAATTACCTGTAATCATGTTCTTCGAGTAAATAAACACTTGAATATCTAATAAGCAGCCAGAAGGCACCCCTCGCGGTATTGCAAAAGCGATGATAGTGTTTAATGATTTCGGTCTCCTATTCAGGGGTCCGGAGTTCGATCCCGGGCATGCACCTCTAACGTTTCAGAATTATGTGCGTTTTAAGCAATTAAATATCACATGCTTTGCTAGTGAAGGAAAACATCGTAAGGGCATACCTGTTTGAATGTGTAATATATTTATATGTACATATTTACTTAATTGAAAACTTTTTTCAACACTTCTTTATAATTAAATTAATGAATCACTGATGCTTTTTATGCTATAGTTTCTATTTTTAATTATGTACAAATTCACAGCTCGCATCCTGAAATTGTACCTACTTGATTCCATAGCAAACGGCGTAAACACCACTCCACAATATAAATACGAAACGAATGGAAGTATTCAAATGAGCGGGATATTATTTGAATATTATCCTTCCAGGTATGCGCTTATCAAGGCTTAGAGCTGCGCGTCGGCGTCAAGTAGCAAACGGCGATGATTGGCCCGATTTCTTCGCCGCCGCCTTATTTCCATCTTATTACCAGCAGCGAGCGATATTAAAGCGGGCGCTGGGCCGCCGCCACCGCGTCTCCGCCCTGTCTTCGTGTCCGTGAATTAGGTTAATGGCTTGCCAGGTGATTTCCTTTTAAGCCGTATTTTGAGCAAGGCACCTCAGCACGCCAATGTCACCGAAATAGCCCCAGTGTTCGACTTATACATGACATGCGTAACACGAAAGAGGCAATTTTCCCCATCAATGTACACGCGAGTACCCGATTATAGACCCTCAACCGTGTAAGATTCCTGATAAGGCAAATAATTCAAATTTTATTAAAGTTACGATCTGTTGTAGAGTGTCGTAGCGTTCCGTAGCTATATTACGAGATTGGGGCTCCCGGGGGTCTTTGATTTATGGTACAAAGTCGCACCGCAAAGCGCCGACGCTGCGCGCCAGCGACTGCCGCCGGCGTTTTTGCGACCCTTCTCCCCCAACACTACTGTCATACTCTAAAAGCTAACAAAACTTAATCATACAAAACAGGCGAAATTTTGGTCTTATATTCTCCTCTGTTAAGATAACGATGACGTACCTACTGGTCCAATATACAATTTGTACATAATATTATGCTAGACAGGTTGGTATTGCAATTTTATTTGAATAAATAAAGTCTTGTTAACTATCTATTCCGTTAACAATATAATATGATAGTATTCAAGTAATATTTTCTACCATATTAAAAATATAACGTTATTTATTTAAATAAACTATCACAAAGTATTTTTTACAAAAAAAAATTATTATTTTATAATAATTATAACCTCAGAATACAAGTTACGCCCGCCCGCCCGTGAGAAGCCTGAAAAAAAGTATTTTCAGTATTTTATTATGTCTGACGGTCAGTTAAATACGAAGTACTAGCCTACTGCTAGTAGATATATGTTCCGTAAAATTCACTTAAAAATCATAGACTTTTTCGAAATAATTTTAGGTATATAGTTATGTATTACGATTACTGTAACTATAGCTTACGAAGAAATACTTGCTAAGGCAGTGACAGTGTTTTTAATTTTTAGTAGGTGTACATATAGGTGTTTCACTGGAGCTTTGCCCCTATTGGGCCGATTTTAATAAATACAACCCATTTGTTAGCTTTGTCTTAGCTTAACTTTGTTTGTAACTTTCCGTGTATCACAGGTCCCTAGTTCCAGGCTATTGATTACGTCATACGCGCACCGCCCAGCGTCATTTAAAAGTGATATTTTTCCAATCATTATGTGAGTCCGATTTTTTAAAAGAAACCTACTGCTACTAGTACTTGAGAAGAAAGCTAAATTCATTTAGTATTTGCTATTTAAATAGGTATACTTATATGTAAATAAATCGAAACAAGAGACGAACTGCTCAGTAATCTTCTTATAAGATCAGAGTACGCATCGTGTTACGATTCTCCGCTCGCGTACAAATTCCCAAAACATCCAATGCTATCAATCGATAATGTTAAAGCCACCGCCATTAACGACTTTATTCTTACCATCTAAAAGCTTGTTTTGCCTTAGTAACACGATCATAATATGTAGAATTATGACACAAAACTGAAAAAAATATCTTTCAAGCTCATGTAATGGCACAAAAGCTCCACGATGTGTAAAAGGTCCCTACTCGTATGAATTACTAGTATCACTAACAAATTAAAGTATTTATAAAATGTGCCCGTGTGACTTCAAAGGACGCTTGAAATTGTTTGCTTTGATCTCGCTTGCTCTTCGATACAATTCTGCTGGGCACATATTTGTTTAACCCGTATAAGTTTCGCAAATACAATATATCTTTTAAACTGGCTACAAAATGAAAACGTGCAATGGATATTTGTAGTGTAAGTATGTACCTATTCCTATTTAAGGACAACGCCCAACTTATCCTGCTAGTGTCAACCTAGCGTTCGTCCTACGAACGCCTGCCTCAATTAATATTATATCGAAAAGATAATTTAAGGCACGCAATAATCTTTTTATCGTAATATTAAGATGCAAAATATATTTTTTTAACAATTGGATTTTATACTACTCGTATGAACATAGAAGGAATTGTTGTAATATGGTTGAAGATTTAAATAAACCATACTAATATTACTAGTGGTTCGTCCCGAACTAAGTCCCATATCCCATAGTTCCCATAAGACAGTTTTAACTATATAATTGTAATAGTTAACTTTTACCATTAGACGCAAAAAGATCTAAAGAGTTATTGGAGGTGGTTTCCAATCCAATCAATCAGCCTGTTTGCGTCCACTGCTGGACATAGGCCTTTCCAAGAGCGCGCCACCAAACACGGTCCTCCACCTTCCTCATCCATCCGCATCCCACCTACTTCGTAATCGGGAATAGCAGGGCTAGCAGATAGGGAGGTGGTTTAGTTTTGCAATAATGTTAACAGCGCCATTTATTAATATTATTGTGAAGTTATGTTAAAATTCAGATGCCCATTTAAAATAAGATAATTTCGTTTCTTTATAATGTTTATCTAATTTTAGAATTTGTTTGTTGTTCAAGTACAGGATATAACTGAAATTATACACAAATTTCAGTTTCTAATATGTAGCTGTTTTTTCAACGCTATATGTCAAATATAGCGTTGAATTCAATCTCCACTTTAAAGCCTCCCATTTCATATGAGAGCCCCCTTAACATAAAGCTTTTTATATTTTTTATTATAAACTAGCTAATGCCCGCGACTTCGTCCGCGTGGACTTAAGTTTTTTAAAAATCCCTTGGGAACTGTGTGATTTTCCAGGTTAAAAAGTAGCCTATGTAGCCACTCTGCAGGTCTTATTCTATACCCATGCAAAAAATCATGTCAATTCGTTGCACCGTTGTGACGTGATTGAAGGACAAACCAACAAACCAACAAACAAACACACTTTCGCATTTATAATAAGGGTACTGATGTTAAGTTATTATTTTCGGAAGTAATGTTATAAAAGTAGAGAGCTATATATGGGCATTAATTGATAAAACTTTGCTATGCATCCTTAATCTATCAAAATGCTTCTTCAAAATCATTTACGTAACGTCAATTTATCACCGTAAACTTACGTACGATCTTTAACACTACGCACTGTAGTCGGGGAGCCCGTGGCACTAGAAGTACAGTCATCACGGATTCCAGAAAGAATGAAAATTGTAGAAAACCATACGAACAAACCAATCCAATCTAAGTCTACCTATTTGCACTTGGCTAGCGTGGTGGACTATGGCCAAACCCTTCTCTTACTGAGAAGAGACCCATGTTCTGTAGTGAGCCGGTGATGGGTTGATCATGATGATGATGATACGGACAAAATGAGCCCGGTGTGTGACGGTGTTTGTCATGCCGGAAGTATTTTTAGTTAAATGAATTATCTTTAAAAAATATATTTTTTACTGATATCTCGGAAAATGAAGTTTCGTATTAGAGACATAGGGAATTTGTTAGAAAAAATCATGTTCTTCCGGAAAAACTTGGTATGACAACCTGTACTCTATGTCAAAAATGTATGTCATACCTATTTGAAGGAGGTCAGGTTGACCAGTTTTGTGTCAAAATATTATTATGGTACTGTGTTCTACTTCTAACACACACGACCCAAGTTATCCTACTTCTGAAATATATATTTCCTCTTTATACTGCACTCGATATAAAGAAAACAGCCTTGCTGCAAGATTACGTGAAAAACGTCTCTTTCACGTTCCGTATACGCGTACCTTATCATGTAGCTATTCACCCGTTCCTCGCATGCTTAAATGCTATAATGACATTTGTGTGTCAGGCGCTAGTGATGTAGATATTTTCCATGACAAACTAACCAAATTTAAAAAAAAATTATTTGTGATCAAATTGGAGACCATTAATCGTGGATATTTTGTTAGTTATATTTTGTTTAGTAGGTATATCTATATTTTTCTTTAAATTTAAATTCCTTTACATATTTAACTATTTTATTTTTACCTACTGTTAATCTGTCAAGTTACTCTGTACGTTATTAAGTCTGTCTGTTATTAAGTTAATCTATACTTTAATCTGTTAGTCTGTAAGTTAGTGCATGTTAGTTTATAAGCAAAGTTTCACCTGTAATTGACGACCATACTGTTTATTGTATGTATTTAAATGTGCGGTCTTTTATGTATGGAAGTTGTCGGTGATAAATAAATTAAAAAAAAAAAAAAAAAAAACAGAGTAGAAATAGTTTAAAAAATAAAAAACAGACGATGTTTTATAAAAATGTTTCTACTTCATAACGGCAAAACTTTATTACTTTTTACATCCTTCAAATAGGTATAACACGCATTTTGTAGCAGAGGTTGTCATATTGAGTTTTTGAAGGAGTTAAAAAAAAAACTACGAAATGCTCTCATCATAATTAGACCGATAGACGTTTACTGCTGCAAGTTCTTCCACAATCCACACGCCTTTGGGCCATCTGAATCTTTTTACCTGCGACCCGTTCGATGTCGTCTGTCCGTCTAGTGGGATTTCTTCCAACGCTGCATATTCCGGTGCGTCGTCACCAATCTAGTACCTTAAAATGCTCTGCTAAATATCGATTGCCGCGATAATGGTAAAACATTATTGTTTTAGTGATAAAATAATAATAATTAATATATACCTACGTATAAAAAGACTTCTGATCTTTGACTTTGACTGATCTATCAACGCACAGCCTAAACCAGTAGGATTACTAACTTGAAATTTTGCCTGTAGTTTCCTATTATGACGTATATGTACATCGTACATACTAAGAAAGGATTGTTGAAAATTCCACCCCGAAAGTTTGTATGAAAGTTCGTAATTTTGCATCATATTTGGGCTTTTGGATAAAAATGAAGACATATTTTGGAAATTCCATCCCATGAGAGTTAAATAGGAGATGAAAGTGGTATATTATTTTGACGATTTAAAAGCACTTTTAAAATTTGACTTGAATAAAAATATATTCTATTCTAAAGTTCGTGCGAGTCCTTCATTTTTCAAGTTATATTCATAAAAGTTGGTATTTAGGCTTAAAAATGAAAAAATACGTGTTTAAGGATTTTTAAAATTAGAGCCCTTCACCAGTTGTCAAAAAATTCCAAGCTAGATTGATTTGATTAAAAACACTTCCGGCAAGACAAACCTCGTTCCACCGGTGACCGGGCTCATTTTGCTTTTATGGTTTACTACAATCAATTTTCATTCTCTCGAATCCCCTATGACGGTGCTTTCAGTGTCACAGACTCCCGGACTACTGGATTGGTAGGTAATTTTTTGATGCGAACCAATTTTTTGGAACACAATCAGAATGAACTATACAATTTTTTTTCGGAATAGTCGTTTCGTACATTTAATTCAATACCATAAACCGACGGGAGCATTCTAGTCTAGCTGTCGTTAGTATTTACAGTACAATTTTGCTAAGGAAACATAACAAAGTGGTTGTAGTCCATACATAATGACTTCGCGCGACTGACGCGCCATTTTCCGCGCCACAACTCTATGGGTCATCTGTCATATCAAGAGTACGGTTCACCTTTAAAATAAAGATTAAAATCGTACTTTTGACATGACATTTGGCACATAAAGTTAAAATAGCGCGTTTGAAGTCATTTTTTACGCATTATAATTATTAATATTGATAATGAAAGAACGAGAGGGTGTATTTTTTTATTTCTGTACCTAAACAATTTCTTCTTTTCAATATTTAATGATTGGTTGCAGTCCACACAATACTGCAACGGCAACGAATGTAGTTCCGCGTCGTATTTAATCGTCGGAATAGGAAAGCAAAGCAGATGTCAACTACAGCTGGTTGAAGGGGACCAAATGATAGAATAATACAATTTGACCCGAAAACAACCAGCTAAAGCAAACATCGCTAACACTTTCACGCCACTGCTGTGTCCTCTTCATGATTCTTCGGTTATCCTATTCTGGCCCTTTCACTCAATAATAATATTTTTTTAAACCTTTACGAACAATTAGTATAAACACAAAGATTTCCGGAGGTTAAGTATTTAAATCTCATAGGCAAAGTCCATCACATCGGAGTTTGATATATTTAGAATCTTATAAAATTTAGCGTATGTATAGTGGAACAGATGAGTCCAGGAATAGCACGGGTCGAGGTGGGAGGAGAGAGGTGCGGCGTCGGCGGCGGCAGGACGGCAGGCGGCCGGCGGCCCGCGACGACACATATAGGGCTGGTCGCGCGCTCTGAAAGCACACACAGTGTAAACTTACCGGCGATGGGCCACGGCGCGCTACGCGTAGAACGCGCGTGCCGGCTCGCCGACATTGACGCGCCGCATGTAATCGTACACGCCGCATTGCTATTTCGGTCTCGTCCGCTGCACTAATTCGGGCAGGGTTAACGCGGCGGCCTCCCCAATCGCTGTCAGCCGATGCACACTTCGTCTTTTTATTTTACGCGGACACTCCAAATTCTTAAGAGAAGCGTCGAGATTTATCCCAGGTATCGCACAATCACAACCGGTGTCCTAAATTATTCGGCATCCTGACCGACGTCGACGTCAGAGCTCAGGGAACCCTAACCCGATGACCCCTACGTCATCGACCTGACGCGAGCACTAGACGAGGGGTTCGTTGACATCTAGTAAATGACCTTGCAATTGACCCAAATTTATATTTTTTACAAAAAAATGCTTGACAAGGTAAGTTAAAATAAAAAGAATTGAACTATTTAAAAAATAATCTCGGAAGTTCGAAAAATTGTAAGAGGTGACCGACCTTAGGTAACAAACGCGACGACACCTCAGGTCGCTACTTTACGTCCGCGAATGCATTCTGACCGAGAACGACGCGACATTGCGAACCTACTAACCCCGCAAGGGGTCCTGCGCCCCGCGACCCTCCGAATCCGACCGCCCCTCACCCCCCCTTCCGGTCCATCCGAAAGCTTGGAAAATACTTAACGTGTAACCCGCGCGGATTCGTCTGAAGGTAAGGAACGAAAGGATATTAGAGTAACGTGGCACCGATATAGTATTCAGAATAGCCTGCTCCGATGCATAAACGTGTTTAAAACAGTGATAATAGAGGGTTCACAAGCGAGTTTTGTCGAGCGCGCGGGGCGGGCGTTCGGCAGCCCGGGCGCCTAGGGCGGGCGGGCCTCGCGTCTCGACTGAGAGCGCGCAGCATCGCGCCGCCGCGCCGCGCCCCTCACCGCGCGCCGCGCTCACCGCCGCACTGTCTGCGGCGCTGCAGCCTCG
Source organism: Maniola hyperantus (assembly GCF_902806685.2). Taxonomy (NCBI): domain Eukaryota; kingdom Metazoa; phylum Arthropoda; class Insecta; order Lepidoptera; family Nymphalidae; genus Maniola; species Maniola hyperantus. The sequence goes on along the minus strand of NC_048536.1, from coordinate 11,525,978 downwards.
CGCCGGCCCGCCCGCCACACCACACGCCACCCGCGCACCCGCGCACCCGCCTAGGGTTACCATTACATTTTCCCCTAATGCCTGATATTTCGTTCCAAATTATGGATTATACGAAAAGATGGAATAAATTGCCACCATCGTTCAATAGTTAATCGATATTTTTCAGTTTTAACGGCTTAGGGATCTTTTATTTATGTTAGCCTTATTTATAGATCTATGTAGTACCTACCTATATGAAAGACAAAACTAACTGACTGACATATCAACGTGCACCCCAAACAGCTTAGTCTAGAGACTTGAGATTTTGCATGTAGGTAGGTTCTCTCAATATCGTTAACCTTCCATAAGATAGGATTTTGAGAAATCCTAAAAGAATCTTTCATTAGCCAAAAATTCACATGGAAGAACTCGCGGGAATAAATCACACTTCATCGAATAAAAATTACCCAAAGATAAACAGAATATACCTATTCTGACAAACTCATATCTGGTAACCCTAGGAATGCCACCGCCTTTGCCGTTACTATTGCCTCTACGCGAGAAAAAAGTTACTCTGTTGACGTTGCCTCGCTACGGTACGGTACTCGCGCTCGATGTTTTCTCAGAATGCCCACAGTTGGTATACACTATGCCTTAAAACAAAGTTAATTGAAATTGAAGACTAAAGTACTTATTAATTTCTGTATTTGAAGAAAATATGCTAAAGAAGTAACGTTGAGTCACACCCCTGTGTATAACACTGTGACACAAGGTGCCAAATTATATTAATGGTAGAGACGTCAAAATACAAAATTCTTTATCTAAACTTATGTAATAAATAACTAAATTTACACTTGCCTCTCACCTTACGTAAAATACCTCTTTGTTTGTTTATTATTATGATTTGGTTAACGTTTAACAATCAACCAGGATGAACTTTTTAATTTGTTTAACGAAGGCGAATTTTCTAATAATAATTAATTTAATAATACTTAACATTCAATTACAAAACAAAAATAAAAACCTTGCTTTATATACCTAATGTTGGTTTATCACTACCCATATTTTAAATGCGAAAGTGTGTTGTTTGTTGGTTTGCCCTTCAATCACGTCGCAACGGAGCAACGAATCGATGTGATTTTTTTCATGGGTATAGTTAAAAACCTGGAGAGGGGAATGGGCTGCTATTCATCCTGGAAAATCCAAGAGTACCCACGGGATTAAAAAAAACCTAAATCCACGCGTACAAAGTCGCGGGAATCAACTATATGCAGGATATATAGCTTATATGATTAAATTAATGCCGTCGTTTTATGTAAGAAACACATAGGATAGACTTTGAACTACACAAGTGCGACGTGCGACTTCGGCCGCGTGCCGTTTAGGAGACGAATCTTACGCTTGTATGCGTTTTGTATGGGAGTCATTTGAGGTGAGCGACCACGAGGTAGTGGACACTTTGCATACCATGGCGTGACATATTGTGCCGCGTGTTGCGGTCGCGTACCGCAAAGTTTGCCTGTACAGCTTAGTTGAAACGTTCCTGTAAAAAAAGGTAACGAGAATTTGCGTACTATATTGCGCTGTACGTAAATATAAGATTGAAATTCTCCAGAAATGGGCGGTGGTGCCATAAACTGAATAAATGATTGTACCTTTTAGGATAAAGGCTCAACACGCCGCACTCCCGAATAATTTTATGAACAATTCCATTTTAACATTTATCATTTTGTTTCCATAGAAATAACCATAAGCATGTCTACCACTCCGTACATGGCCAGCGTGGTAGACTACGGCCAACCCTTCTCACTCTGAGAGGAGACCCGTGCTCTTTAGTGAGCCGGCGGTGGGTTGATCATGATGATGATGAACCATTAGCAAGCGCATGCATTTATGTAGAGTACTTCCAGAATACTTGTCCCAATTAAATAAGTGGCGTGATTTTTGAGAAGATACAGTATGTTTGAAACATGAAAGACAATATTATAAAGATAAGGTATTAAACAAGGTAAGGTAACAGGAAGTAACCTCCCCACAGACTCAAATGCAACGCGAACCGCAGCGGAAAACCGCGTTCGTTTTGCTCGTGAGTGAAAAAGTTAACGCTCTAGCTTTCTTACGAGGTCCTTAGTTAGCGACCATGTCTCGGATCCATATGCTTGTTATTAATAAAACAAAATTAGCAGTGTCGATATTTTGTGTGAGATCTCGTGATTATTTCAATACGAACGCAATTAGAGAGGCGTACAGAGTCTCCTCCTGTTTGTTTTAATTACGTGGAAATAACCCGCCGCGCTGGCCGCGATTCCACGCCCCTGTCCGATCCACTTTTATTGTTAATTGCAAATCCCATTTATGATTAAAAGAAAAAAACACGAAAATTCGGCTTTAAAACCATAAAACTCTGAGCCTCTGTATAACAATGGATGAAAATAAATCTCTTTGGTTATAGCTCCTACCCAGTAATGTTCCCGGTATTTAGCCAGGGTCAGACTATTATTCCAACCCAACAGATTGTGTTATTTTCGTATTAAGTCTACTTAATGTTACCACGACGTCAAAACAAGCCGCCAAGCGCTTACGAGCACGAAGAAACCAATATTGTAAGTGTTTTTCTTCTTGTGTGAAAAAAAAAAAAATTAAAGTCAATAGTAATTCATTACAAGTGTGGAAAGGCTGTCATTGCAAAGAGTTCCGACAAATGTCTACCCGAGCTGAGGCGCAGCCGAAGGCGAGGGTTGACAGTCGGAACAAGTTGCAATGACGGTTCCGCACGTGTACTGAACGACTATTTTTAATACAGTTGCGAAAAAATGAAGCAATTTAATAAAATAATAAAAACAATAAACTCAACTAACTTAACATTTTCTGAAAAACTGTTTGCTTTTTTCTCTTCTCTCCACGCAATAAATTCGTCGTATGTAGATATGTAGGGACTTTTTGACTTTTCCGGTAAAATGTTCTCCGAAGCATTTTGTGCAATTATACTGAGTTCCGGTGGTGTTAATTCAAAAAAACTAGGGTCGAAATTACTCATTTTGTGCATCAAACAACTAAACTTCGCTAAGAAAATTTCTAAAAAATGGCGCCAACCGTAGAATATAAGCAGAGTTTTTTTTCTTCACCCATTCTGGTAGGCAAAGGGAACTATGCCCATACAACCAAGTCTTCAGTAGAAGTTTTTATTGATATGAAATGAAAATGAAATTTAATGAGATGAAATGAAATGAAACCTAACCAAACTCATTCAATCAAATCATTAAATCTGATATTGAAACAAATTAGTAGCTTCTTTTTAGAAATATACGTATTTGCATGAATCATAAAAACTTCTATGATTTTTTTTTGTAAAATCTTCATGGTTGGTTTTTCTTTTTAATAGACATTTTTTTGTACAGTTGGGAAAGAGAACGTACGAGTTCGGGAAAGGTAAAAAAAGCACGAGTATGTAATAGCCCACATCCCGAACGCTATACGTCCCTGCAATACGCCACTTTTTGAGCAATTGTATTAAAAAAATATTTCATGTATGCCAACTTATGGCTATTATTGTGCTCTAATCAAGTTAATATCGCACTTAGGTAATTATAAAGAGTTACACTCTCGATAAGCGTCTACGCGTTGTGATCAATATCCGCGCGCAAGTTTAAGATGAGAGGATATTTTAACTACCTTATCCAAAAATAAGCCAATAAGTCTCCTGCTTTTCTGATTGACTCTTTTATACATATATAGAGTTACTCAATAAAATTTAAATGGAGAAGCCACTACGTTTGATAAGCGTAAAGTATAAAAAGCAAAATAAAATACGAAAAGTCCAAGGGTAGTGCTGCCAAGCCCCCTTTCGGATTAAAGGGCCATTGCACGCCACTTTTACTTGCCTAAAGAGAGGGCGCACGTTTCCCGTTTTATTATTTTAGTATTTTTCTAATGCTGAGCTTTATGACAACTATCTATCTTTAGTAGATAAACTAAAGATATCTAGTTAGATATCTTTAGTGGTGGTAGTATTCAGCACCATCTATGAAAATTTTGTCGAACGTTGTCTAGAAACCTCCTCATTGTTAGGCTGTTAACTGCAATATGTAATTATAGTTTTCCCGTATGTCGCACTAGCGTCGCGTCGCTGCACAGAGCGTTACTGCGCTGCGCTTCACAATTTTCTCCCAGACGCGACGCGCGGCAACGTGGGGTGAAGCGCTGTGCAGCGCCGCTCTAGTGCGATATGCGCCATACAAAATGATAGAAATAATATTTTGACGCTCTGTGCCGCGACGTGCAGTGACGCGCAGCGCAGCTTAGGTGCGTACAGAGTACAGACCTTTGTAGTTCACAGATTTTGTGGCGAAGAAACATGAGGAAAACTGCAGTGCGCGCTAGCTGTTACTCTTTATCTATGTCATTGATTGACACGACCTAAACATTAAAGCATAGATCATGTAGATATAGGTATTATTTTTCGTTTTTAGTGGTGTTAGTAATTTAGCGCCATCTATGAAAATTTTATCGAACGTTGGCTAGAAACTTCCTCAATACTGTACAGATTCTTTAAGGGTTAGACCGTTCTATTTTATGCTTTAATCATAATAATAAAGAAATAAGGAAATAAGTATTGTCTTAGTTCGCAGGAAACAATTGAGTTTAAAAGACCTTACAACTCAGAGATTGTTTCGTCGTGGCTGTATTTCTAGAATTGATTTGGTTTATCTCGTAGCTTAGTTATGTATGTGTGGGATTTTGGCTTAGAAGATCGCAGTCGGGTGAGTGAGGGGCGTTTAACGGGCTAATTATCAAACGGCTAATGAAGTTTGTATTCAGCGGGCGGGCACCGAGCGGCGCGGGGCTCGGAGGCGCTACGTGCGGCGACTGGCAAAGCGCCCCACCTGATAACACCCCGCCCTCCACAGAAAAATTGCAGAGAAAAAGTTTCATCGCAAGGGAACGTGAATGAAATGAGGAATTGTGTCGGCCGCTTTTGGGATTATTCCCAACATAAAATTCTCTTCTCTTTTATTTCTATTTCAATTCATCAAGACGTCTCCTTTGTGCAGCGAAGCTCGCTCTTGGTACATGCAAAACTTGACGCGTGTGTGAGATTTAGATAAAGGCGTTAAGGATACAGTGGGCTTTAATAGTGATTATAAATTAAATCCAATGATTACTAATGAAAGTTATCATTTATCAATTATTTGTCAGGTAAGGCCAAATACTAAGTAATTAAAAATCAAGCAAAGCATCTGCTGTATTATTTCAAAGTAAGAATCCTAATCATCTAAACAGGCTTCTATAATAATTAGAAGCTAACAACCTAGTGTTTACTTTTATCTCAATGTATAAAATAAATAGCACAAGAGGGTAGGTGATAAATACAGAAGTAAAACCAACCAAGTCGAATAATAACTGAATTGTATTTGTTCAGCATTGATCTATTTATATTAAAATGAATCTACCACCCATTTCGCTAAGGTGTTTAGTCATGGAGAAGAAAGGGCAAAGAAACTCCATAACACACATCTTTTAAAACATTAGAACGTTGAGTAAAGTAGTAGGTACATATTTGGTACACAGTTACAACAGGTAACTTATAAAAGGCAAATGATTACATTACATTATAATACAATATAAGAATACTTAACTTCAGTAAGGTCCGCTGTGTTTGCTCTGGGCTGTCGATACAAGACTGTCAAACAGGGCGGATGTCGACTATCACATGATCTTAATATTAATCATTATTTATTTTAGGTTTGTTGACAAAAGGTATGTTGACACACCCAATTTACAATAATAAAATCAGTAACATTGATGGTCTACGTATTAATAATTTACAATAATAATAAGCTACTTAAATTGACAGTTTACACAACATTATTATTTCACATAATAGCTATTGCCAACTGTATGTTGACAAAAGCTTAGTATAATGTCACTCTTAGTACATTGATAATATTTAATTTACAATGAATAATTAGTGACATGTATTGATAATTTATATAATATTATATTTCATATTTTCATATTCCTAGATACCAAATTAAACAAGAATAAACAATAATAGTGTTACACTATTGTATTGTATGATGACAGTAAGAAACTAGGAACATTGACATTGTATCCGGAAACGGAATAACGATTCTGTTTTAAACATCACAACAAACATTTACTTCAGACTCCCAAGTTTATGATTAGATGAATTTTAGCATATTAATTATGTATCCAATTTTATCGTAATATAACACGTGCATGTCTTTGATAATGCACTTCTAAAACGCACCTTGGAAGCGGAGACACGTCTTAGATGCGAAATCTGCTTAGCACGAGTATAATTTAACCCCGTCGCAGAGTTCCTTTGCCTTGACATGATAATTTATGGTTAGTTGAGTTACGTGTAACGTACACGAGTGCCTATGTATCTAGTTTAAGCGACATGAGATTAATTATTACGGAAACTAATATAGATTCCTGTGCTTTTGAGTATTATTGTTGAGTATCTTAGTATATAATAATGTAGTAATAGTAGTAATAAGTACGACGAAAGCCTCCTAAGTTTTCGAGCAAATCGTTTATTTTTTACTATAAAAAAATAACTGTCTATTCAATACATACCTACCTAACTAGCATTAGATCGGTCTGGTAACGAGGTACCGTAGACTTGAGTACCGTAGGTTGAGAACTGTTCTGTATTATTATAGAGCCGTATTTTAAATTGTGGTTAAATTTTGCACAGGCTCCGTAAAAAATCGCAGTCATATTTTGTGAATTATTATTAAAAAGTTTAAAAAAAGCGGTATCAACCTAGTGGTTAAGACTTTGGCTTCCTAGTCGGGGGTCGGGGGTTCGATCCCGGGCACGCAGCTCTAACTTGTCGGAGTTATGTGCGTTTTAAGCAATTAAAATATCTCTTGCTTTAACGGTGAAGGATAACATTGTGAGGAAACATAAGAATTTTACATAATATTCTCAAAAATGTGTGAGTATGCCAATCCGCATTTGTGCAGCGTGGTGGACTATGGCCAAGCCCTTCTCATTCTGAGAAACACCCGTGCTATAGTGAGCCAGCGACAGGTTGATGAAGATGATGATGATTGAAACATTTATAATAATCTGTCTCTATATATAAAAATGAATCGCTGAATGTGTTGCTTGATCGCAAATCTCGAGAACACCGATTTCGCTAATTATTATTTTTTCATAATATTCCTCGAAGTATGGGAATTGTTCTTACGGAGAGAAAAATTTAAAGAATCGACTGTTAGGCGGTACGAAGTTCGCCGGGGCAGCTAGTTTAGAATAAATAAGAGTAGAGTGTCTCCACCCCTTCCTATCCCGTAGGTTTTTCACAAAATTCTGCTAGGCTGGCCACACAAAGTGCCTCCTCGTGGACCTGAATAGACCTTAAATGATTTTTATTTTATTTTATTAGGACAGCCAAAAGTTTTCACATCACCACAAATTAATTTAAAATTACACTATTGTAAAATTCACTCAGTAGTAGGAGTATCATTTTAAAATCTTGATCTAATTGTAAAGTTAATAATACGAAAATCTATATACATATATCAAAATAAAAGTTGACTGACTGACTGACTGATTGATCTATCAACGCACTGAGATCGGGCTGAAATTTGGCATACAGATAGCTATTATGACGTAGACGTCCGCTAAGAAAGGATTTTTGAAAATTCAATCCCTAAGGGGGTAAAATAGAGGTTTGAAATTTTTGTAATACACGTAGACGAAGTCGTGAGCATAAGCTAGTAATATTATAAATGAAAATAAATACAATTGGCAGAGTTAAAAGAGTTTTTTTTTAAATAGTAAATTCACTGTTTTTCCATACATATCTAATCAAGTTTCCGTTCACACCACACCATACGCTATACGTAGTCGCTGACTCTCGGCGGCCGATTTTATTAGAGCCCTCGCCCACGGCGACTTTTTGTAGCGATACAGTAGCGATGCTGTCGCGCTTCCGCATCGATACAGTCGCGAAGCGGTCGCTAGCTGTATGCCCTCGCCCACGGTCTTAGATTCAGTCGCGATGCAAACGCGATACTGTCGCGCTTCCGTCTCGATGCAAACGAGAAAAAAATGTTGCACTGATGCTTGGTTCTCTATTCATGCGCCACCCTCCCTCCGTTCTTCCCCCGATGTCCTCCGACACGGTCGCGCGTTTGCATCGATACAGTCGCGATGCAGTAGCGCGTTGCAAATGCGACTAACAGCCGTTAGTAGTGATGCTGGCGTGCGTTAAATAAACGCGCGACAGCATCGCTACAAAAAGTCGCCGTGGGCGAGGGCTCTTATACTACGCGCTACGCGACTAGGTACGGCTACGTAGCTACAGCGCATTGTCCGTATAGTGTGCACGGAAAATGCTGTCTGATTTCACTGGGGTTCACAGTGAGCTGCTCATTGTGGTGACTTTACTGTGAACTCTCACTTATATGTCATTACAAATTTATTAATATCCTGATCTGTCTCACAAAGTTTCCGCCATAATATATCTGGAGTCCACTGAAACCATCCGAATAGTCATAGGTTCTTTTTTTAATTTTTTATTTGTCACCAACAACTTTCATACAAGTAGACTATAAAGTATTCAAAAACACTACAGTATGGTTGTCAATTACTGGTGCACTCATGAATAATAATTTAACATGCACAAACTTAAGGTTATAGTAATAGAAAAATTGAGCATCAAAAAGTACCTACAATAATTAACTATTAACGAAAAATTACAAAATTTAACAAAAACCAAGTTATTTAGACAACGAAGAACTAATAATAAAATAAAAATATCAAGTTAAGAGTAAATCGTTATAGTATAGGATCCCGATATAAAACGACCTTCACCGAGCTGGTTAATGAATGAAACGTATTTTATATTCAATTTAATATGTCAATAAATATATTGCATATCGGTTGCCTAGTAAATTTCAGTCCAGGATATGATTAATTAATAATTTACAAAAATTAACATTTCACCGGTTTGGTTAACAGACAAATTAGACCAATCGAAAGTATGAAGCCCATAGAATATGCAAACGTTAGCTTGCCTATATTTTCCCGTCACAACTCTCGGGTAGGCAGGTATAAATAGGTAAATCGATACTAGTAACTTGCATCGGTCTGGTTAATGAATAAAAATTAAATTAAATGAATAATTACGAACACGGTGGTGTGTAGGGTTGTCTGCGAAAAATCAGTCCTAAGTTCCGGTTGTCGAATTTTAAAAAGTGAAATATTGCTGCGAGTGAATATGTGCACTGAGAGATCCCAACCAACCTCTATCTTCTTAGACTATTACTCGAAAATAAAAATGAAAAGAATAATTTTAATTTAATGGCCACCAATTTGGTTACAAACATTTTTTTTACATTTCCTTAGTTTGTCATGGAAAATATCTACACCACTAGCACCTGGCCATTTCATCCAAGCGCCTGACACACAAATGTCATTATAGCATTTATGCATGCTAGGAATGCAGGTTTCGAACCTCGCTCACCTTCTGAAGTGACTGGGATTCTGTGGCAGTTTGCTTCTCTTCCGGTTCCTTAACCTGACGCGCTGACCCCCGTATGTCTGTCCCCTACCGGGGTGTCATCCTCCGCCCGCGGCAAATATTTATTTGTGTACCAGCTTATACCCGCGAATTCGTCCGCGTGGATTTAGATTTTAAAAAATCCCGTGAGTACTTTTTGATTTGAAGTAACCCGAGATAAAACGCCTATGTCACTCTCCAAGTCTTTACCTATGCCCATGCAAAAAATCACATCGACCCGTTGCTCCATTGTGACGTGATTAAAGGCCAATCCACAAAACAATGAATAAACCAACAAACACACTTTCGCATTTATAATGTGGGTAGTAACTAGGATTGTATATTATGTAAGTTTATTCATCTTTCGGTATATAAATAAGTTTTTAGTGTCTTTTAGCAGTAGGTAGGTACTTATGGGTGTGAGAGTTAAGAGATTTGTAGATAATAATAATAAAATTTATTTATTCCTAACAAATTCACTATACAAGTATGTATTATACCTACATGTAGTATACATTCTTATTTTTGATAAAATAGTATTTTACAAATTATAGTATAATCATCAATAAAATAAAACTTTAGTATAAAATGAATTAAGCCTACTACACTTGCGACTATATTTAAGCTATCAGATCAGTAATGTTTAATACTAACAAACCTATAGTTCACGACAAGTCGACATGGCCATCAGGGTATGAGGCGGGACACGCACACCCGCACTTCAAGCTCTAACCCGCATCGGGTTAGTGCGGGGGCTGTGCGGGGCATCCCCACCCCGATTGCCGTGTCGACCTGTAGCGAACTATAGTTAACAATCGTTACAAAATTTAACAAGCAAAAATGAATACTGCAAATGCTTGCGACTGCGTCTTATTTCAATCAATCAGACTGTTTGCGTCCACTGCTGGACATAGGCTTTTCCAAGAGCGCGCCGCCACACACGATCGTCCGCCATCCTCATCCTTGCTTATACGCGGTTTTCACTCTAGAACACGTCTGCCCCAGCGGCCATCGGTTCTGCGGCAGACGTGGCTTCACTCTCTCTCTCAGTCTCTTCAGCTGGCTAATTTGTTGAGCTATGTCGGTCACTTTGGATCTGCTACGGATTTCATCGTTACGGATTTTGTCTCTCAGAGAGATACCCAACATAACCTGCTTCATAGCACGCTGAGCGACTTTGAACTTGTGGACTAGGTCAACTGGCAGTGTCCACGTCTCAGCGCCATATGTCATGTCACAGGTAGGACACATTCATCGTCTTCATTTAGTTATTTATTTTATACTCGTGTCTTAAGACGAGTCATTAGTAGTATATTGTAGAGTATCCAAATAACATTTTTTATCCCTACCATCTTGTTCATCGTCATAAAGAAAACAACATATTGTTATGAATTTTATAGCAAGCTTAAAATGTTTGACCTAGACCACTTTTAGCCGAAGTCCATCCATGTAAACCGTAATAATATAAGCTTCAAAATCTGGCGAGCTTACAACATTCTAATTTTTCATAAAGCCTAGCTTACGATTATCTCGGACATGGAAACTGTGCATAATATCCATAAAATTAGTTTAGGTTAACCAACTTTGATTAAAATGCACTTATACCAAACTAGCTTATGTTCGCGACTTCGTCCGCGTGGACTACCCAAATTTCCCCCCCTTAGGGGTTGAATTTTCAAAAATCCTTTCTTAGCGGATGCCTACGTCATAATAGCTATGTGCACGCCAAATTTCAGCCCGGTTCATCCAGTAGTTTGAGCTGTGCGTTGATAAATCAGTCAGTCAGTCAGTCACCTTTTCCTACAATATATTTAGATTAATCTGTGTAATATAACACGTCCAACGTGTAATGTACCACGCACCGTGCCACTCCTACATAACACCTGCATAAGGGCGCCTGTCTACTGGTGCGGAGGAAAGAGGGGCAGAGCGGAGCTGTGCTAATATTAACCAATAGAATTGCATAAAACTCCCGCTCCGCTTCAGTGGACAAGGATTTGCGGACTAATTTAAAAAATTGTACTTTTTATCACGCAGCGGGGAAGCGTAATGGAGAAGCGGAGCGGGGAAGCGAATATTTCGCGTAGAACTTAACCAAATTCCACCACCACACCAGACAGACTTTCCAAACCATACGCACGTATCATAACGACATCGAAGCATCCTCAAAAGATATTTGCTCTAATCACTGCATACAATGATATTTTTCGTTACATACATAATATCAAACATGAAGACTTAAACTACGATACTTGGGTCGCATTTGTAGAGCGCTTTCTCTCCTACTCTCGTGCGTTTTGTATCTTCTATTTTACTCATCGCCGATTACATATTTTATACCTCATGTAATATGAACGTAATATGTGTATTATATGTCATTGACCACATAGATATATTTATTCTGTTTTAATAGTCGTTATAAAAAAAAATTGCAACGTGAATAGCTTGAAGTATTTGAAGTAAACCCTATTCCAAACATATTTTTATTACAGCTGCAGGCGAATCGCTTCGCACTCTACTTAAGCTTCTCAATGGAGGCTAAAATCTGGCTGGCTTACATTCAAATTTTTCCTAAAGTCTAGCTTACGTTGTTTTCTCAAAGGATAAACTGCACTTGTTAAAATGTAAAAAATCTTTTTTAACTGGCAAACGCACAGAAAAGTTTTTAAAAATAGGTACATTATTAAAGCTCTAGCTAATTATACAATTTTATCAACAACTACGAGGCACATCTAATAAATGATATTAAGTATACTTACTTATATATTTTTAAGTATTTTACAGTAGATACCAATGTAAAGTACTTAAAATGTTTTCTAAAATTTTACCCTTTTTATACGAATAGGTACATTATTAATGCAACTCCAGGCGAAACGCTTCACATTCTACTTAGTTTCTGAATGGAGGTGGAAATCTGGCGAGCTCTACTCTATTCTAATATTTCCTAAAGCCTGGCTTACGATTATTTTCTCAGGCGCGGAAACTGGGGTTGATAACATCTTTAAATATCTTTTGTGGCAACATTTCACCACTGTCAAAAGAAATTCCCGCATAAGATAAGGTTACTTTAGCCCCCGAGAAAAGGAAAAATAGTGTACGTTTGATTCAATTTTGCAACGCTTCTTAACATAGTATTTACACACTCATTTTCGTTGTCGCTAAAAATTTCTCGGACAAAGATCACATGACATAAAAAACATGTTTTGGTACACTTTAAATATCAGATTGCACCATAAAAATATATTTTTACAAAATATAACTTTTTTTAAATTAATGTCTATCGGTCTGCGTGCTCGTAACTTGAGTTCGCACATCGTTCATCCGATTGTTCATTGTCATAAATATCTACTTCCATGAATGTTTCTGACATAATACCGTCGAGTGGTCATCAACGCATGCCTGGTATTAGTTAGTTGTCAATTTTGTAAACCCTAATTTTTTTTATTGACCAAACCGAGTTTAAAATGGAGACTAAATTCAGATATTTTAGCTTGTGGGCGAGCGTATCGTCATCGCTATGTGAAAGGCGCCAGTAAACTTCATTGAGAAAATTTCGTCTGAAAATAAATACCGCGTAAGTAATTGTTTCAGAATTTTGCGTGGGTTTATTATACATAGTATGGGTGGGCGCAGTCCGGGACAGGCGGCGCGTTACTGATGGCAGAGGCTGAGCCACACATGCTACTAATTACTCATTTAAGGTTCGCCTGGAAGCATAACGATCTTAATACCACCTCCTCTTGCCCACTTTGTATCAAACATTGAATATAAAATGAACTTACATGGATAACCCATAATAGACAACAAACATCTTAAATTTACCCCAAATGTCCTATCCTAAAAAGGCAAACATATATTTTAAAATAGTCGACTCATGCTACGGTTGTTTATGCCAGCGAAATAACTTACCTATCTAATGTCTAAAGCAGTCTAGTTTATTACAAGACAGTAAACGAATTGAAAGAAAAAGATACCTCAGGTATAGCTTAATCAAAGGGAAACTCACAAGTTCTCTAGACGACCAGTTTTAGCCCCTTCTTCGAATAAATGTCAGTCCATTTTCTACCTTAAGCTGCTCTATTTGGTAAATCAGGATTACTGCAACACCGACTGTGGTTTACAGCAGTAGTCGAGATGGTATCGCCGCGCTGGCTTCTATGGTTAATATATTCTCGATACTTATTTATAGGCTTGACTCTACCATTCACGTTCTACTTTCTCTAATAATTTATTTTAGCTTTTTGTTGTGATCAAGTTTTTTTGTTTTCCGACTATTATGTCGAAATTTTGATAAGTAAACTTTGCGTTTTTGATTAAAAAAACTAAAGCGTTTTCCGTGATATAGGTACCTACCTACCTACCTAAGAACTAATAAAATCGTATGCAACATTTAGTCGTAAATGTTGTGAATCACCTACTAGGTATTTTTACTAGCTAATTGACTTTTATATTTTCATATTATTATATTATTGTAAAGCTTGTTTAAATTATCAAACATACTGTTATAAATTTATATTTAATATCTATTTAAGTAATGTGTAAAAAATTGTAATCCTATTTGGCCTTATTTTCAGTCTGTTATTATGTAAAATTATATTATATATATCGCTGTTGATTGCAAAAAACAAATAAAATAAAATAAAAATAAGTAACGTTCAGAATGAACTACAAAAGAACTAAGGAAGTTTGGAAAAGACAGAGATGGTCACTAAAATACTATAAACGTAGCATCCAGCGTATATATTTTTTTAGAATTCGCATTTAATACCTAACGCTTTTAAACACAAATTGCTGATGAAATAAGTTCAAAAATATACGAATTTATTTCCTTTGTGTAGATTTTCTTTGAGGTTGACTAAGGGATAACTTGGTCGTAAGTTTTGTTCCTAAACTACTTGATATACTTAACTGAATAAAAATTTTCGTCGTTGGGTATAAAGGGAAGCACTTTCTAAATACTGTTTGTAAGGAATATTTTTTAATGCAATAAGTACTTTTCATAATCATGACATGCAAGCAAAATTTTAACAAATGTGGTCTGTTTTTGTATTTTGAAGGTTTGCACCAAAATATTTCTAAAATACCTTCATGGTATTTAGGATTAGGTTTACCTACCTTTAAGCGTTTATATATACGCAATATAACGGGGGATTACAATTTGAAAAAGAAAGCAAACAGTCTAAAAAATTTAACAACTAGCTTTTTTCCGGTACTTAGTTAGTGAAAAAGCCTTCAGCACTCGAGGATAATGTACAGTACGCTGCAGAAAATAATGTACATCAACCTTTACAATGAGATTTCGGCTTAGTAGAGCGTTGTCTCTGTCACTCATACCTATGTGACATTTCATCGGTCTCAACGACAGAGACAACGCTCTACAAAACCGCTATTTCTTTCTATAGGTCAATGTACATTATTTTCTGCCGCGTACTGTAACTAGCTATTTATCCGTGAAAGAATTTTCAGAATCAGGTTCATCGATTTGGAGATCACTTCGTACATACAAATTTTATTTGAAAACTTTACCTCTTTATTATATTACATTAGATTAGTGTAGCCATCTCCGATTTTATACTTCAATCTTTCCATCTTTTTACTGGTATCGCCATCTATTTTGAGCAGTTGAAACGACTTGATCTTCATTCCGATAAAATAGTTACAAGAAATGACGCCACAGGAGCGCGGCGCGCTATTGAGTTTTTTACCGTGCTTTTTAATTCCCTGTCAAAGAAAAACTTTATTTTACACTAGACGATGCCCGCGACTTCGTCCGCGTGGATTTAGGTTTTTAAAAATCTCGTGGGAACTCTTTGATTTTTCGGGATAAAAAGTAGCCTATGTCCTTCCCCGGGATGCAATCTATCGCTGTACCAAATTTCGTCAAAATCGGTTGAACGGATGGGCCGTGATAGGCTACACTAGGCTAGTAAAGGCTAGACAGACAGACAGACACACTTTCGCATTTATAATATTAGTATGAATAAAGCTCGGTGCAGATTATTATGGATTAAAAGTAGCCTAGATGTTACTCTTGTCTTTAACTGGGCAAACTAACAAACAAAGACACTTTCGCATTTATAATATTAGTAGGATCTGGTTATGGAGACACTTCTCCCAGTCTCAATCTATATAATATTTGGATTCATTCTTTGATACTTAGACAGAAATTATTAATATCAGTTTAAAAAATTACATTATTTATGTAGGTACGTTTCCAACATCAATGGTTTTTGTCATACTTACACAGCAGTCACAACTCACAGGCCACAGCACATAGAAACATTTCTTGATTCTATCAAAGTAAGTAAAAATACTAATAAATAAAAATATGAACATCGTTACAAAAGAACATTAGTCGCTATAAAAATGTTCGAAATAGAATACAATATTCGGTCTGGGTTTGTAACTTCAACTATAAAAATAATAAAAGCAGTTGATATCGTCTAGCGAAATGCACATACTCATAAGAAGCGTATACCTATCCGTACATTGGCTTAGGGCAGTCGTCAGGAAACTTTCAGCGGCCTCTGGAAATGTGCCAAAGATTCTGATGGCTATTTTCGCGTCATCCACATGAATACCATGACAGCGCTGCTCCCTATCGTTAGGCATTTGTATACATTTCCCAGTACTTGTGCATATAATATACTAGCTGATCGCCGCGGCTTCGCCCGCGTGTTTATAATATAGCCTATGTCACTCAGGAATAATGTAGCTTTCTATTGGTGAAAAAAATTTCAAAATCAGTTCAGTAGTTCCAGAGATTACCCCCTACAAACAAACTTAACGACATTACCTCTTTATAATATTAGTATAGATGTACATTTCTGGTAACGTATACTTATTGATAAAATTAAGTTTTTTAAAGTTTTTTCGAAAGAGGATATTTTTTGTACCTACAATGAAAAATTTTGGAATACCATACCGTACCCATTCGACGTCCAATTAAAAATATAATACTAAGCCGAAATGTATGTAAGTTACTCTATTAAAATCGTTCGACTAGTATTCATTATCCCCCTGTCTAGTTTTACATTCTTTTGTTAGCGATAGTCGTTGCATGAATAAATTGTTTTTCAACGTGATTTTGAGAATTGTACACTCTGAACTAACTGGTAGGTCAAGATCCCTTTCTCATAGAAAACGCCATTGTGCGATAGTAAAAGGCGTGCACTATTAAAGGGCGCAGATCGGGTCGCTCGTGGGTTTATAGCGCAGTATGCACCATTGAATGCTTTATTTAAGCTCTTGTTCGAAGTTTTAAGAACCGTACACATAAAGCGCGAAAGTTTCTACACTTACACAGCGAACACTTGTGCGTAATGTAACGTTTTCAAGGTATCGTACCCGAAACATGTCAACGGGACCCTTTACCTATTACTAATCCTGTGCTTGTCCATACTAATATTATAAATACGAAAGTGTATCTGTCTGTATGTCTGTCTGCTAGCTTTTCACGGTCCATCCGTTCAACCGATTTTGACGGGTACAGAGATAGCTTGCATCCCGAGAAAGGACATAGACTACTTTTTATCTTCTAAAATCAAAGAGTTCCCACGGGATTTTTAAAGACCTAAATCCACGTGGATAAAGTTGCGGGCATCGTCTAGTTTTGTATAAATTGTAATTAAAAAATTATATCGGAAGATAGTCTTTTTGACAAGTTCTAAGAAATGATCTATGTGCATATGCCCTTAAAAGTGTTGACCGCGCCTTGACGTCTTTGTATGTATGTATGTGTGCCCCTGATTATAATGCATGTGCTGTCATTGCCCTAGTCTCGTCATCGCATCGCCCCCTCTTGTTTTGAAACAATGAGGGACCTGGTTAATGTGCTTTCTGTTTACGTACCCTTATGATTTAATGAGATCCTAAATGCCAGTCGCCTTAATGTGTAAACTTCTGGAAACTTCGCAATTTATGTAAACTTTTTCATAATTTCATTCAATCAATTTTTTGAAGATGGTCTACTCACAATCATTCGACTTTACATCTCGCTAGATTGAAGGCTGAAGCGAATCGGTGGTTTTACATTTTATTTAATAACACGTGGAATAAACGTGTAAAATTTCTGGTTTCGCATGAGATTAGAAATTGTCCCGCTGCAAAAGGCCTTACTTACCTACTCATATCTCTAACCTCAAAACATAGGACTTTCGTATAACCTTCGAACCCCCATTTCACACCCTTAGGGGGATTTTCGTAAGATCCTTGCTTCTTATGTTCTCACTTGTGCCCTAGAAAGAACGTACTCTCCAAATTTCAAGTTAAAATAACAATAATTAAAACTTTCACATACAAACATTCATTCATTCATCCCCTATTTTACCACCCTTAAGGGGGGTTTTCAAAATAAATTATACAGGTATAACCTATATGCCGATATTCACGTCGTTTATAACTTCAAAAACATAAGACTTTCATACAACCTTCCAACCCCCATTTCACCCCCTTAGGGGAAGATTCTATCAAAACTTTTATTCAAGTAAACTTTTACAAGTGCTTTTGAGTCGTCACGTAGTTTAATTTACCACTGATTCGGAACGCCGTTCGTAGAAGAAACTGCTGCCTTCTGTTTGGAAACCTGTAGTAAGGAAGACTGAGGTAGACCTTAGCCTAGTTATTCATTTACATTTCCTGTTTGTTATTGAGACTCACAATATTTATGCACTAAAACTAACATAGAATAAAATTGATAAATGATGAATGCTATGAAATGCTAGAAATAGAAATAATTAGGTACTTGTATATTTTTCATTTCTCGTTTGTTCATTTCTCTGAATACAGAAAAATATACGTTTCTCGGTGGGCTTGCGGTTTGGTAAAGAACTCGTTGAAGTTTTTTCCTTATAGAAAGAGAGCCAGCGCGTGCCACATCTACGTTATTTTACAAAAGCTGTAAGTTTTTCTGCGTATTGTCCCCAACACTGGGAAGAACGCGTGGATTACATAAATTTCAAACTCCCATTTAACCCACTTAGGGGTGGAATTTCGAAAATACTTTCTTAGTGGATACCTGCTCTTTACAAAGAACACACCCTCTAAATTTCATGTCTCTAGGACCAGCGGTTTAGGCTGTGTGTCAGTCAGTCAATCAGGACTTTGAATTTTATATATACATATTACCTGTTTTCTCCCAAAGCCACCATGATCCGAACAAACGTTCTTCCCAGTGTTGCGGACTATACGCAGAGAAACTTTTAGCGGTTATAAAATAACGAAGGTCTGACACGCACTGACTCTTAGTCCATTAGCTTAGCTTTAGCTTTATTAGCTTGGGTTGCTATTTGAAACTCGTTATATTTCGTAATCGTACAATTTCATAAATATGATTGCTACGTACAAATTCAAAAATTTTATGAATGTAATAACTAGCATATAAATGTTGTGAATTGTGATATAAATATGGTAAAAGATATTCCTTGATTTATTTATTAAAATACAAGGACCTATAAAATACATACCTAATATTATAGAAATAAATCAACAATAAACCAACGTTACTGAAGTTGGCATCAAAGTATAAACCTGTCTAATGCTTATGACTAATCACATTTGCCCCTAAACAGATTAACTCCTCAAAATATACACAAGGATTAGGTAAATGACGAAGTTCAAGTATAGAATAGTGACTAATTCTGTTGTATACTATCTCTAAACTAAACTAAAATGACAGGTTTAAATATATTGCTATCTATGTATTTCATATTACTCCTACTGAAAAGGATAGCATTAAATTTAGACTTGTCAATTTAGTTTACTAAAATGACAGATTTAAATCTATTGCTATCTCTTTCACAATGCTCCCTGCAAAAAAAGATAGCACTAGATTTAGAACTGTCATTTTAGTTAACTTGAGATTGTGTACAATAGATTATGGAATTAGCGACATTGTTGTGTTTCATCATCTTAGTAATACAGTGCCACCCATTGGTGCCAACTGCCACCTATATTTCCTCGCGTTACGGCGTTTGTGCACGCATCCGTGAAATCACAGATTCCGTAAAAATACGAATCGCATGAGTACGTATTTGTATGACGGCCACTACGAAGAATCACGGATACGAATAGAATACGGATGAGTGCACAAACCCCCTTATTCTAGGTTTGATATACTAATATTTACTTGAAATTATTGGAAAGGCTGAGTAGATTAAAACAAATGACTGAGTCAATAAATGGGTAGGGAATCATTTGTCAAGAAACAATAGCATCTTGAACAAGGCGTGGATGGCCGTAGCTCGGTAATGTATTGTGAGAGCGGGCCGGCGGGCTCGGGCAGGGCAGCGGACGAGGCGGCCATTGAGCCGCGACGGATCCGCATAATGAGATGCAGTGTTCCTCCAGATGTGGCGCAGGCGCGGCCCCGACACTTTTTGTGCTCCCCTTTTTTTGCTACGACTTTTACCACCGACAATGTCACTCACGATGCTCACATGAGTTGCTGTTAAACCTTTAAACAAAAGAAATATTTAAGATTATGCGCCCAATTGCAGGCCCAGTAGACACAGTGTGCTGATTTTATCACGTGTAATAATTTTTAACTACATACAACATACACATAACAATAAGTTTAAATAAATAGACCTGAATAATGCGTTAATTA